>NC_088202.1:149699919-150021047 GCF_037126465.1 Ornithodoros turicata | reverse complement strand
ACTGTATATTTGTGGTTTGTAAAAGGCTATCCCAGAAAACAAAGAACCTTATGTGACAGAAGCAGCCAACGCTTCGACGTTTTCTTGTTTATGGTTCACTCCATCGTATTGCCGACCAGGCACCAAAACAGCCGAGGAGAAGAGAAAGGGCCCTGCGACTAGTAGAGGTGCATGTGCGGCGAAGAGTATGCTGTCGGCGGCGGCGCATCGCATATTGTGTATGCTTCGGTCCGCGCGGCTCTTTCGCCTTTCTCCATTACGCATAGAAATCTCAAAGTGCCACTCCGGACTCGGAAAACAGCGCTCATTTTATTTAATACATAAAAAGAAGGCACCTCAAGGATTCTATACGCGAAATTTCAATCCTGGGTACGAACGCTATGCACTTGTGTCCATTTTTAAAGATCTGCTGAGCCTCTACAAGTTTCGATGACGCAAGGAGCGGGAGACCAAATCATAAGCCCACAAATTGCAATGGAGAGGGCACTAGTCTACTAGCAACGACGCCGGCGTCCGAGAGGGTCACAGCTCGCTGGCGGCAAGGAGTCAGTGTTGCCAAGTTTGGGCGAAAGTGACTAAATTTAGCGGATTCTCTCTTTCTTTGCCATCTTAGAACAGCTGAGTCACAAGCAATGTCCACTGCGACGTTCCTGTGTTATGAATCTTCCATACCTGCGCAATTTGCAGATGCCGCACCAGTCAGTGATCCCGCCATGGATATGGACTTCTTGTTGGCTGAACTAATGAACGCCCTTCATCTCTCTCGAGCCCGGTCTTCTCTTGGGCCGGACGACATATCATATCTGGCGTTCCGTAACCTGGACGTGCAGTCACGGAGTTTTCTTCTGTCAGCATTGAATGCCAGCATAGTGGAGGGAAGGTAAACTGCCCGAAGCCTAGAAATGCACACGCGTTGGTCCCTTGCTGAAACCAGGCAAAGTCCCTTCGCAATTGTCCTCATTTAGACCAGTGAACCTAACCAGTTGTGTCGGAAAGGTGTTGGAGCGCATGTTCACAGACTTGAATGGTGGCTCGAGAAGAGATCCTTCTTTCCCCAAGAAATGTCTGGTTTTCGTCGGCATCGCTCGGCGCTGGATTCCGTTATGGACGTCCGCAGCACAGGAAGCAATGGCTGGCAAAAGGATAATGGTGGCTGTATTCCTCGACGTGAAACGGGTGTATATACAGTCAGTCGCATTTTCATCCTTTATATGCTTACTTGTGCTTCTTTGCCATCAAGGACCATGCGTTGGATCACGGATTTCCTTTGCGGTAGGACACTGTTTATCTGCAGAGCTGAGGGAGATACCCCGCACGTTTAATCAGACTACGGGATACCACAGGAAAGTGTGCTTAGCCCGCTTCTCTTCAAGGTAGTTATCGCTGGTCTTAAAAACTGCATAGGAAGGAAAGTATATTGCTCTGTTCATGCTGACGTCATCTGCACTTGGACCACCGGGAAATCTCGCCCAGCCATTCAGCGACGCATGCAGTCAACCCTCAACACCGCTGATGGCAGGCTTGGATATCTCGTGAGAGAAGACAGACGTCATCACCTTCACGCAAAAGAACATGCTTCCATGTCGTCTTTCTGTGGCAAGGAAACAGCTCCAGTACTCCACCTCATGCAAGTCATTCTGTGTCTTGGGTGTAACGTTGGGCTCTAGACTCTCGTGGAGAAGACCTATAGGCTCGTTCGGCTCGGCTAGGGGGTGCTCCTGTTTACCGCCGTCCAGAGTCGTATATTAAAACCAGAGCCGTATACGGCTCTGCCGCCGTCAACACCACTATAGTGGTGATAGCATTTCATAAGTAACGCGTTCTCTAATCATGCACACGGCATGCGCTGTGTACGGGTAATCAAGCGCTGTCGCGTCAAAGAAACTGAATATTTTTTCCCCTATCGTAAGTTCTAGGGAGGGAAACCAACTATACGACGGCACTTTATCGCCGCATAACAAGATATTAATGGACAGGCTTGTGAGGATGTCTCGCAGGTGCCGTAGATCTTTTAGCTCTGAGTGAACCCTAAATGAAGAATGAGGGCTGGGTGTATACAGTTGTGTATCTCCGGTGTGAATCATCGGGAGGTTATGAGAACCCGTGCAATAGCGATTAATGAAATGAATCGAGCGAGCACTATGACCATTGGTCAGCAGCGTGTAGTCGGCTCTCTATGAGCGCCACAACCTCCATTGTATTTTTTCTTACATCAAACCGAATAATAGAATAGCATAGAAATAGAAAGAAAAAAATGGAAACGTGCCAAACCGAATCAACCACTTTCACATATTCGTGACTGGTTCAAAAGAGACGAATACGGGCGTCATAACTGCATCGGCACGGAAACTTCGAAATGTCCTTGCGGTTGAAATTTGGCCCTAAAAGAAGTTTTCTCGTCGCGGTGTGTAAACCGGAGCGCGCCGTTCCGGAATATATACTCGTGTACATAGTCCGAACACTGATCAGATTAATCTGACGTGGCTGCTTATGGATATCGTGGTATGTCTATCATACACGTGAGAGATTTCAAACATATAACATATAAACATATAAATATGGTAGCCGTCGGAGATTTCAACTTGGTCTTGACGGTTAATGAGAACTGCCAATTTCTAAACTTCATGAGAGATATGCTTGAAGTACAATTTTTCTCGTATCATCGAAAGAACCAGCGGCTGCCGGTGAATCCTGTATAGATATGACCTTTTTGAGACATTTGGAAGAATTCACATGCACTCGCGACATCGCATACTTCTCTAAGAGTTCATTCCACCTATATCTGTAAAACCTGTAACTAAGAATAACGAAACAAAACACATGTATAATACACAATACTAATTGTTTTGCAAGATGTTTATGATAGAATATCATAACCGCAGGCGAAATCCCTGACGAATGAAGTCTGAGTGTAGGACACGAAGAAACTATGCTCCGGTGGTTTTTCTTTTTCATTTTGTTTTGCGGTTTCTGCGTTTTGATAACGTGACCTCGGCCTGCCCATTCTCGGAAATTCGGGAACAACCGGAATGTTGTGCAGAGCACACGATCACATGGACTCGCGTTCTTCGCCCAAAGAATTTACTTGAAAACTTTTCCTCTGCGTGCCACCAGGGAAGAAAGGCGGCGCCAGCGGCGCTCGGCCAAACTCCAGCCGAATATCCCTATAGCGGGACTCGAGTGAGTGAGTGAATGAATGAAAAATAAAAATAAAAAAAGGAGAAAATTGGCACCAGCAACGTTGAAGCCGGCTACTCCATACCGCCTACGGCGCCTCCACGCCGGCTACGTCAACAACTCAGGAAATATACGACTCGACTGGACTCGACATAGCGGGACCCAAGGTGAAACTCTCTAGGGGGACTGCTGTAGTGCGACACGTTGCTGACCTCACGTGGGGCTGCGATCTCTCTTGGCCATTCATAGAGCCCTGGTACGTGGTCCGCTCCTAATACAGTGTGCCACACGGGATCTTGCCATTCTCAGAGTCCAGGCTTCAGTGTCTTCTGGCACGTAGCCTTCGTGTGTGTCTGGGCGTGCCGGGACCAGCGGATACTTGCTTGGTCATAGCAGAAGCGAGAGAGATTTTATCCAGCGATTTAATGAGACGAGCCGTCATTATCTCCGTTCGTTTGCCCATCACCGGCGGCATCCTTTATTGCTGAAGCTTTCCCGCAGCAGAAATAACAAGTTCCGGTGCACATGTTCCCGGCTCGAGGGCCTCACAGAGGTGTGCAACGCCACATCTGGGGAATGTGCGTCCTGGTCCGACTTCTAAGGGAACATAACCTGAACCAATTCCCAGAATTGCGGGAACTCGCCACCCTCCATTGAAGCTATGCATTTCGTCTCCTTTCCATAGAATATCCACTCAGAAGAACACTGGATCTCTTTTCGTACTACAAAAGAATGCAGATGCAAACCTCGGATACAACTCCAGCACAAAGCACATCTTTAAACTTTTATCCCTGACCCTAATCAACGTGACAGAATTGTATAAATGTCGGTTAATTATAGCGTATAACCGTATGCATTCTAAAAAAACGTAAGTTTCGACAATCTGATCAGCCTAATGAAAAATGAATAGGTACATTACTGGCACTATCCTTCGACTTGGCACGATCAGCGTCCACGAACACACATGGGACACAGGAATAGCCCCCATGTGAAAGATGAAGAAAATATCTTCCCGGAACAGCACCGCAAGCGGTACTGCCCCGACGACCTTGTTATCGGCCGCGCGTTCAAAGACACGGCCCACCCAGGGGCGGACCGCGCTTCTCCAAATATGAAGGACCGGCATTTCGCCTGACTCCACCGCGAAAGATCAATACGCGGATTTGAAGGGAGACTAGAGCATATGAACTGCCTACATTATTGAATACATATGTACATGTCGATTTCTTAACATCAAAGCCACTCTACAGAAGCACGAGCCCCTCCTCCAAAGCAGTGATCGACTTAGCAATATATTCACCCATCCAATACAGGTGACATACCGACGCGCAAAAAACATAGCAGGCTCCTTGGTCAATGCCAAAAGCAGCAAAACGAGCACCCAGTACACTGGAACACGACCCTGCAACCTCCCGCGCTGCAAACATGCAAGCACGTTCAACGCGCTAACTCCATCAAAAGCACTGCGAGCAATTACACCCACCCCGTTAACCACGCATTCACATGCACAAGCTCCAATGTCATATACTGCATTGAATGCGGCGACTGCTCTATGCAATACATTGGTGAAACCGGCCAACAAATGAACAACCGCCTTACCGGACACAGAACCGTGGACACGTCCAACGAACTCCCCAAAGCTGTCGCCGAACACTTTAACGTTCCTGGTCACAATTTTGACAACATAAACTATATATTCTAGAAAACGGGTTTAGATCCACACGTGACAGACGTGATAGGGAGTCTTATCTCATATACAAGTTCAACGCTCTTCACCCGTCTGGTATCAACAAATCACAAGGCACCCTAGCAACACTTCACAAATAAAATCTGCTTTTCCCTTCTATCCTCATTATCATCTGTTATGTTCTGCATGGCCACTGCTTTTTGCTTTCTTTATTGCATGCCACAACTTTGATATTATAAAAATAAAAAAAGAATACTTTGCTCGCTCTGGAATTTTCCCCACGTAACTACTAACCTCCTTATCTTTCGCTATTGACAGAATGGCGTAAATGCAGGCTAGCTGGGGGATAAATTCCATGATAGGCAAGCCTGAGCGATGGGCAAGACACGTAAACAAACACAAGCAGTGTTTGTTTACGTGTCTTGCCCATCGCTCAGGCTTGCCTATCATGGAATTATCTTTCGCTATGTTTGCCAATCCTTACCTGTTGTCCCCTTTCGTCCACGTATTCGTGAACCTCCCATTTTTCTGTAACCGGTCTGGAGCCAAGATCACTCCGTTCACATAATCCCCTCCACACTCTAACAAAGCGGCCATTTACTCCGGCCGTAGAGGCCCGTGTGGACCCTTTCTTCCCTCCGGGTTGTTGCCCCACAATTCGCATGAACCTTTAACACGTCACACCTAACCCTTTAAATACCCTGCCAATGATGAGGACGGTGCCCAGAAGAAGAACAGACTCTGTTCGAAATATCGGCGGCTCCTGTCCTGAGGCAACTCCCTAAGGATCAATAAGGACCTTCTCTTTGCTGATGACTATATGCTCTTTTTTCTTTTCTTTTTTCTTTTCACGTGGGCCAGATTAGTGTACACATATTCATGCCTTATACTTTGTCAGTTGTGTATCTACATGTACGTGTTGTCGACAGGGTGTCGAACCGAACCCGAACCGAAAACCGTATCGTTATTTTTGCCGGAACCGAACCCGAACCGAACTTTTCATGACACCGTTGAACCCGAACCGGAGCAGAACCGGAAAAAATAATAGCGGTAACCGGTTCGAAACGAAACGGACAAAAAAAAAAGGAAAAGAAAAAGGTCTGTTCGGAGTTCGAAAAAAAAAAGTCAGCATAAGAGTTCCTCTCAATCCCCGAACAATGGCACCATCATCACGCGTCCATATAATGGATTTCGGAAATTTTCACATAGCAGTGAAACGAGGACGTATAGTAAGTACACTTTCAGCGTCTTTTTAACACGTTGAAGCGCAGCTGTCCTTGTCCGCGGCTAGCGCCCTACGCGCGCGCTGCGGTGTCTACCCTTCAGAGACGAGGCGCCACGCGGACGAATGAAACAGGGATGGAGTAGGCCAGTTATGTAGCTCTATAGGACTTTCCCTTTCCACTTGAGAAGTAAAACTTAAACAAGTCAGAAGCGGAGAAGGAACGTACGCAGAACGGTGCCTGTTTGATTGGTTGTGGTTTGAAAAGTAAATGCAGTTCTGCTTATTGGTAGCGAAATTTTGTCGTCACACATTGCCTTTGTGTTGTTGATCTAGTACACTGCTGCATACTCGGACAGAGTAAGGGTGGCAGGATTATTTTCGACATGCTTCAGTACGGTTTCAGATCGATTCACACTGCGAATGAAGTGCGCCGACAAATACCGTCGTCTATGTAACGCTATCCATCTTATTAGGCTTCCTTTAAGTGTATCTTGCTGGCACTGTGCGTGTGAAAAAAATAGATTTTGGGAACAGAAAGTAGTAGGACTACACCGCAGCGTGGACTCTATATGCAATAAATGTTCATCCATTTCTCCTTTCTCTCGCTAACCGTTAAGAACGTCAATGCAGACAACAGCAGTAAGCTTAATAGCTTCCTGATAAAAGCAGTTTTATGGAACATATAAAATGGAAGCGTTGAAGCGGTTCGCGAACCGGTTCGATTTCTAGCGTGGCCGAACCGGAACTGAACCTGTATTTTTTAGGGTTGGACACCCTGGTTGCAACCGTGCTGAGGAAGAAGGGACTCGTCAAGTCGCCTTTTCCCCCACACCTTGGGTTTACAGTTGTAAACAAAATGAATAAACGAAATGGAACTGCAGTATATCTCAGTTTGTCTACTGCTCATCGAACAGTTTTTCGCCACTCTAAAAAATGTTGGCACAGATGCATAAGTTTTTTAAAAGCTCCTTTCCGTGATTGTCGTCCTCATATGCGGATCCAACTCATCCTTTTGTTCAAGACCATGTCAATAGCGAATCGACGAGACAAAGAGTATATTGGGCACGAAAAGTCCCCCCACCCCCGAGAGCATTTATGAGTTTAGGGAGCTGTGACGCATTATTTTGTAGCCGACAGAAAGCTGAAACGGGCATTCCCACAAAGTCCTCTCAGGTTTACATTTACCATTTGTACAATAAATCTAAAAGGTATCACACAATGGACGATACCGATAAGGCATTTTATTTGGCCAAGTGAACAATATGTGTATTCCACGGTAGTAAATCGTTTCTCTTTGAAGAACTGTTTGTTGTGCCACATTAAAGTATCTTCCAACTCAGGAATTGTGCTCAAGACTACCTATCTATACTACAATACCCGAATTCTGGTGGTTACTCGCTGGCGGATCACTCGGCAATAGATTGAGGCACATCTTGGTAATAAAGTAACTTCACAGCACCAATGTGTTCCCTCTAAATAAAATAATCTGAGATCTACTACTTGAGATAATTTACAGCAATGTCTGTCGAAGTAAATGGTGGCTCACCGTCACCGGTAACGTAGTCGTAGTCAACTTGTGGCCGAGCCGCAGCATCCACAGCGAGAAGCGAGGAACAGCAGATGCAAGCGAAGAACAGCAACAGCGTCATCGCTGCCCCGGGGCAGAGATACTGAAATATGTCGTGTGCTCCGTCGTTTTGAGGCGGCCATTGAGGTCGCTGCCTCTCCCCCTCAATAGCTTCAGCATGTCGCGCGATGACAACCCATCCCGGACGCTGCAAGGCGCTTTGTGAAAGGCGACGCAATTTAAAACAACGGCAAATTGTACTTTATTTGGCGAGTTACGCTGCATGTGTAGTCAATGTTTAGAGTCCAGTAATCTTACACCCTAAAAAAAAAAAAAAAAAAAAAAAACTCTGACGTTACACTTCCGAGACTCGCTTATACTTCACACTTCTTAGAGTGTAAAGGGAAACTTTTCTTCTGCACTTGCCTCGTGCACCTTACTCTTCTTTTACATTGATTGGGCTAATTTATGTCGAGAATGTTCTTAACTGTACGGTGCATTTCGCAGTATTTACACGTTAAATAACAGCAAACGTAGCACAAAACGTTCCTTCAGAACCGAGCGAAAAAGATTTCCCGTTAAAGCAGGTACTTTTTAAAAGCTCTAGCATCATATGGCATGTGGGACTGTGTCAACAAAGTCGAAGCTGTCAAATCCCCGGTGAATGCTAAGCAACACCGGGAGCCTAAGCCACTAGATGTATAACAATTAGTATCCTATATGACGCAGGTAGTCCTGACAAAGACGCTTCAGGCGTGCTTGCAAGTGGACGACCCTAACCCTCTCATTGGTGGATTTCTTAGACCTATTTGAAGCAACTTAGAAAGTTAGAAGCAAGTTCAGCTAACATAAAAAAGTCAAGTATGTGAGCGCCATGAACGCGAAATAAAATCACAATATAAGTGTGGTAACAGAGGCGGTGAGCAATTGTCCGGCTTCAACGGTTCTGTAGTGAGCAATTTTCATGCGACAGCAGCGACTGTCCGCGCCTCAGCATTCTACTGGAAGTGGGTCTTAGCATTCTACTGGAAGTTTTAAAACTGGGTTGGGTTACTCGATGATGTCAGTACCTGCTTTTCAAAACTAGGTCGAGTCAACCAGCCAGTTACATGATGGAAAGCAATTGTTCTGAGGCTGGAACATATAAAGGGACAAACACAACAGAGGCCTCAAGGTACCTAGGGGCATGACTCTGTCAACTCAGCTTCCCAAGGTCGGCAGGGATTGGTAAGATCGAGTAGGGACATCACTCGAGCTGCATCTCCTCTTTTTCGGGGGGCTCGGAAACGAAGCTGGGCGAGCGTACCACAGGAATAGTTTTCTCTCTTGTTTCTTTTTTTTACTTATTTCAGGGGTACAAAGTTTGGGGTAGTTTGTATAGAAAGAGGTCCCATACTAGATAGCTAATTCCAAGCGAGTTCCAATAGCTAATCCCTGCAGGAAGGACCAATGTCGGTGGATGGCCCACACCATTCGAAAGCAAGAAGTTGGCACAGTTGTTTCAATGCAGCGTTTTGTCTCTTGGGTTTCGAAAGTGAAGCGAAGCGAGATTCACTTCCGCAGTTGTCAAAGTACGCTTTATTATTTTTGTTCCTGGCTCAGGCGTCCATTTTGTATTTTGCATACGTGTTTTATATTCCACGTGCATAAGTTATGTAGTCATCTGCATCATTATCATATGCAGTCATCATCACCTCTATGGCTGAGGTTTTGTGTTGCACTAACATAACATTACATATTTAGACGTAATTTCTTGCAATGTTTTATTTTTGCCTTCTAATTATTTTGGGACTCATTTCATTACTAGACTTTGGTAAATATACGATGCTGTTGTGACAAGATAGCAAGAATCCAATCCAAGATCCCCGTGAGAGACACATGGCGACGTTCACCCGATTCTCTATCGCTAAGAAATTTCCTGTTAGCGGTGGTATGTGCTCGTGTCAAGCACAAGTTTGCCTGTTGGAGCTTGATATCGAGGCGGCTTTTGAGAGATAGATCGAGGGACAGCTGCTTGTTTACGTTGACGACTGTAATGCTCGACGATGCACCTTGATTTGGCCGACAACGACGACGACGATATGACGCGTGATTTCGCTCAAATGACCACGCTCGCTCTCAGTCTGTTCGACGGAGTGGCATTGGCATCGTGAAGCAAGATGGCAGCTGCTTCCATCAGCAAGTGGAAAGTTGAGTTTGAGTTCTAGTGAGTGGGATTGCCATATATGTTGACTGTTTCTAACAATGTAAGTTGTTGGACGTAACGACGTTTTGAATTGGGCATTTCACACGCTTCAACGTCCAATCGTGCCGTGTTGCTTGCGGCAACACGGGTACCTACCATTTTCTGCATTTTCAGGACTGTACCAGCTGTGTTCAAGTGCAGAGGACAGGACTATCGCACACCTGTTCGGAATTGGCCGTTCAACTGTGAACGCGATTTTCAAGGACTTGTGCCGTGCCGTCATCCTTTAGAAGCGATAAAACCCCCGTGCCGGGGAACAAGTCAAAAGACGACACAACACACAGGCACAGTCATCCTTCACCTTGAACGGCAATGGATCTCCATGGAGCGTCGTTGGAGTTCTACGCCGTCACTGGCTTCCCTCATGCTGTCGATACTCTTGACGGTTGCCACTCCCATCCACCGAAGCTCCACGCCACAGACTACCATAACCACAACAAATGCTATATTTATTTTTCTTTGTTAATTTCCTCATCAGCTCTGACTAGAGGTGCGTTATGCTTTATGAGTAGAGATCAGCGTATGAAAATTCGTAACCGCACCCGCGGGAGCACCACTCGCATCCACAGCAATGTCATTGGAGCAGGAGGAATCTTTATTTGCAACAGTAGAATTGCGTACAGTGTAATTAACAGGATTGCTAGGTCAGGCCTGTGGTGCAATCCGCAGTCAGCAAGTCAGTAGGCCATAACAACAAAATAAAGTTACATCAACATAACATGAAATTACAAGTACAATTCCAACACATAGAAATAACCTTTAAGGAAAGTACGACATGCAGCATGGGGTAGGAGACCATTTAAACGATTTGTTATTGCATTTTGTACATGAGATATGGCTTAAGTTTTGTTTTGATGACAGTATAATTGGGTTCTCGCCTTATCGTTATAGGTAAGGTGTTCCATTCCTTTTCACCGTAATACTCTATGGTAAATTTGCCGTAGTTCGTACGCGGGACAGGGAGCTTGACCATCCATTCGAATTGGTGCAACCCGTATCCCCACCCGCACATACCGAAGCGTACCCGCATACACGCCTATGTACCTGCAGCCCAATGCGTACGCGTGTTTCAGTTATACCAGATGATCGTCACAGCACGAAATGATTTATTCATGCTGGGGACACCGTTCGTTAGCGAGCCACTTTTCCAACGGTGGCGATTGCTGACATGCAATTGTTGCCAGCTTACTAACGCGAAGACCAAAATTGGCCCTATCTGGCAAAGAGTGACAACTTTATTTTGAGATGATAAACCCAAGGGCGATACGGGCGATACTCTACCACATTCTTCATTGCCTACACTATTAACCTGTGGCGGCCCGTGGAAGACGGCGACGACGCGCCTCTGCTGCCGCGTGCTACTGCGCCTGGCAGCCAGTTCTATACCGGCACCGTCCTAGCTTGAGGCCACGTCCATCTGCCCGCTGGGACATTCCATCATCGCCGGTCAGGACCGGTCGGTCGGCCGGCCGGTCGGGTAGAGGAACACCACCTCCTCTATATTTGGTGACTCGGACAACCAACATCATATTCGGTGTAATTCGACCATTCATCATCCTATCTTTTTTCCCGGCAAACCAGCAGCGAACCACCTTCTGGCAGGCAAGTCGCATCGGGACCCCAGTTCCACCGGGGACCCGTTGGGAGACCACAGCAAGTTCAGTTTCCGGCGTCCACCTGCTTCATGATGGTCCTCCTCGGCACTTTTCTGGCGACAACCAGCATACACGTCCTTGTACCGGTCGCGGTACTGTCGCCCACTCAGCAACAATCACTCAACAATTACTCAACGCAATAGGCAACCACTCAAGCACCCAACCACTCAACCAATCGGCATTCACATCTCATCACTGGAACCCGCCTGGATCGCGGCGCTCTTGTTCCCGCCATCCCGCTGCTGCTGCATCAACAGCCACAGTCACAAGCCGTGTGTCCAGTCGTCCACCATCCACGAGTCGTGTTCATTCTCCTCTTCATGGTATTGACGCGGACCTGAACCGCATGCACCGCTCCGCGTCTGATGGGGGGAGTGATGTGCCAGCCCGTGGAAGACGACGACTACGCACCTCTGCTGCCGCGCGCTACTGCGCATGGCAGCCAGTTCTACCGGCACCGTCCTAGCGTGAGGCCACGCACATCTGCTTGCTGGGACATTCCATCATCGCTGGTCCGGACTCGTGTAGAGAAACATCACCTCCTCTACAAACCTTCCCGAACCGCCGGGTCTCTTAATCAGCTGAACTCCGGCCCTCCCTCTCTGGCATAGAACGCAGTTCCAGTACATGACAAAGCTGTCATCATCTCTCACTCCACGGAAGGTCTGGATATGGAACGTCTTGGAAAGTATTTTGGGCCAAGTGTTCGCAATGGACCGGGTCGTACACCGAAACCCGCACCTTACCCGCGACCCGCGATGACACAGAAATGTGTACCCACGACGAACCAACTTGCGCTGGCACCCGCGGGTATACCCGCAGCTCACCCATCTTTATTTATAAGGGGAACAGATATATAAGCTGGGTACGCAATGAATGAACGAGAGATTTGCGTTTTACTACTGGCTCAATGTGCTCTTTGCCACTCTTCTTTTCTATCTGCATGCTGTAGAGAAAGCTGCTCCCTACATAATGTGCATTGCACTTTCATTGTTTCTTTCTCTATACAGGTACAGTATGATACCTTTAGCGCTGTAGACCATCAGTACAAATTCAAGGACACCAACATCGGAAGTTCTAGAAGATGAACACGTCTACGGGATGACTTGGTGCTTTGGTCGACGGCGACCACTTCCGGTCACCTGTAGTCACTATAGAGGGAATCGTCATCCCGCCTCTCACATTAAACTTGTTGAAGCCGTTTACTAATGTATACCGAGTGCAACACCGCAAGCGGCTTCTAATTATAATGCTTATGGGAGGCTCAAGGCCGGTATTAGACATGTGATGAAGAGGACAGAGTGCATCCAGCAAACTGCGTGCACATTGCACAACATAAGTGGGAACAAGAAGTGCGCGCACATGACAATCAGCTATCTCGTAGTACTGAGGTATACGATAATGATGGACAGGCAGTAAGGAACCACCAGTTCCGTCCAACCTTTCTGTCCGTTAATTTTATTTCTCTTCTCTGCAACACACCCTGCAAATGTGAATAAACTGTTTTGCATTCTGTTAGTGTCCAGCAGATGCAGAGGTGGGGAGTAATGCGTTACAAAGTAATGCGGCAATGACTAATGGTAATGTGGGAACAGGTAATGAGTAATGAGGAATTACTCATTACTTGGGACTGAATGTTCTGTCTAAAGCAAGTTGTTAAAATTTGTGAAGGCATGGAAAATCCCTGGTTTTCCCATACCGTCTTTAACAACGACCAGGAGCAGAAGCAAGTGCTCTCCGGTAGGAGAACATGTGTCCAGATTGCGTCATCACGATGAAAGATGAAAGTCACTGAAAAGGTTAGCCAGCAGCAGGACTCGAACCCACATCTTCCAGGAGATGTGGGTTCGAGTCCTACAGCTGGCTAACCTTTTCAGTGACTTTCATCTTTCATCGTTAATTTCTTAGGCAAATTGAGGCTTTGTATGTATTTGTCCCTTCTATGTTGTTCCAGCCTCAGAACATCAGTTCTGTGTCATCACCCCTTTTCTTCTCTGACGATTTTCTGACCTTCGTTTGCGCCATCAAAACTCCAATCATCATCATCATCATCATCAACTAATTTGGTCAAAGGAGAATGAACGCAAAAAAGAAAAAGATAAAATACACCAGTAACAAGAGATTAGCAGTTTTTGCCTTGTACTGAGCCGCAGCTACCTCTGTACTCTTAAAAGTGAACTTGACCACGTAGCCCGTTCCTAGCCAACTATCATCCCGAGTGACATCGTTTTCTCCCCTGATTTGTTGAAAACGGGAGGCGTGCGTCTTTTTGTGACAATTAACATTTCTGTGTAATTATCACAAAAAGACGTACGCCTCCCGTTTTGAACAAACCAGGGGAGAGAACGATGTCACTGGGGAGGATGGCTGCCTACTTTGGGGGCGCTCCAGCATCTGCGCCAAATTTAGGCAATGCAGATATAGACTGGATATCCGTCGAGAAAGAATCTGAACTGACGGTGTAACGCAGCCACCCTGATGGAAGTCCCTCGCGTTTCTTCTGTTGATTCATGTGATGTGTCCGCGAACACCGATGCTGGAAACATATGTGAAGCATTGTTGCGTAATGTTAACCGTATAGCAGGCGTGGCTCACTCGAAATGGCAAATGGCGAAATATTGCACTAAGGACATGAAAGCTGCAAGTATAAGCAGCCACGTCGCTGATACAACGTTCTTGCATCTCAGAAGAAGCCGAAAAAGCTTCTTTTTAAACGTCATATCACTGCCACAAAGAACTTGAGTGGCCAAGCGCACCTGCTCTGGTGAAGTCGCATCAAAGGCAGATTCCTCTGTCAGGTTTACGCCATTTCCAGGTAAGGTGCACAGAAGATCGAAGAAGATCCCACGCCCATGTTGAATACGTATATTTGAAAGTGAGAAGAGAAAACTGATACAGCCTCTTGATAAAACTAGATTGGGACGCTCCAGAACACAACATTGAGTAAAAGGGGAGAGGCGCAAAACGCACCAGTCCCCAGAATACTCCAGCGGAAAACGCGAAAAACGTCATTGCTTTTAGCAGCCACTTTAGTATATATAAGTACTGAACGTCAGGTCTTTTCGTGCACTGCTAGCACTGCTAACCGCAGGAAATACGCTGGAGCGCAGTCACAAGATATTCCGTAGCGGACTAGAAGAGACGCATTGCAACGCAAAGTCGGGTGTGAAAGCTGAACCGCGAAATTGCGACGAATCTTTTGCTGGGCAGTCTTTTTTTTTCTCTCTCTCTTTTTCATTTAGTTTGTGTGTGTGCGCGTTTTCTTCCACTAGTATGTTCCGCGGGAATACAGGAAACGCGCATTGTATCGTGATAGTATGATGGATGATGTGCAGGTGGATCCATTTCTATGGAATAGCTTTCTTCCTGGGAATAGCTCTCAAAAATCTCGATGCCGTTCCGGGATTCACATCTAGAAATCCCGGGATTGTCAAAACGGCACGGGATTCTGAACCCTATAAAGAGTAGCTACAACCTTTTCGCCATCATGCTACATCGTATTTAGGTGTGTGTTGACGCGAGTCGAAAAAATAATACTATAAACTTTTAGTTATTACAGGTCTTTCTTTCCTCGTGTTTCTTTTTTTTAAATCCGCGCTTTAAGCGCTGCTGACGAGGCCACGCACTCTGTTCACTCAAGCGAGCAGAGTGAGTTTGGCGAACTCACTGGCTATTTAGTCTAAGTTCCGCCGAGTATCACTGAAATATACACGCACGACACAAAGTGCAAGTGTCACTCGTTGAGAATGACACCGTGTGGAAGAGAACCTACTCGACCGGCTAAGGCTTTCTTGTAATTGTAACATAAGACACGGATTGATTCATTTCTAAAAGAAAAAAATGGCGATGTTAGTCCCAAGCCACTCGGGACTGGCTACTCCAGGGCGCGTTATTTAGGGCTCCTTATATGTAAAATAAATGAAGGGAAAAGAGGGCGAAAAGAAAAAGAAGATAGGGAAACTATACAAATCTATACACTTTGAAATGGAATACATGAATGCATCAGCAGAGAACTTGGCGCCAGAGGCAACAGTGCAGAAGAGTTCAAGTGCGAAAATCTCAATGTACAAAAAACAAAGAGCGTCACAGGGCGTGTAAGAGGTCCGTCGAGAGCGTGCATGGCAGGTATGAGCTGATTTCCTGGCCAGCACCCAAGAACCTTTTCGGTGGAGTATCTCAGCGATGATGCACAAGGGTACCTCGGGCAGTCTTAGAGTATGTGACCCACGTCTTCAACTACACAGACCGCAGTTGGGGGATGAAACCTTATCCAGCATAAACAATAGACGGCCGCTGTATGGTACGTCGGCCTGTAGATGAGCAACGTGATTTGTCGAGGAAGCATTTAAAACCGGAGATATGAATCCACCTTGCGCAGGAAGACGTAGAAGAGATACTTCTTCGTCAGTGTTCACTGCACAGACGTCTCGTAAGGGTACCAATTGCTTGGTTCGCGTCCGCTTGGGTAAAATACGTAGGGTGCGTCGGTACTTCCAGACTTGTACGTATATGGAGTATTGTATTGAAAATACTGTATTTTAAATACAATTTGCGGTATTTTGGTACTCTACTCAATGCTTTTTGTTGTGTGTATTTGTACTCTATTTAAAATACATTTTATGGTATTTTCTACTCAATACTCTAATTACCTATTTTGGATCTCCCTCTCAAACTTTCTATGTCTCGTCTTTCCATTATCTTGCTTGTTCAGTGGAAATTTCCTGAGTCCCTCAGACTTGACCCGGATAGTGACTCTAGACCTGGACATTGACCCTTCTTGGAAGTCTCGATTTAGAGATCTTGCCCCGTGTGGACTAATCCTTGGCCCTGACGCGGTGACGCCGAATTCTGACCTCGGGACCTGCTAGAAATTTGCTTACCTTGTTTGTCCTAAATTTGTCATACCTGGCAGGGCTGGGCAAGATACTTCAAAAAAGTATCTTCAATGCCGATACTCGATGCCCTCAAAAATTGTATTTCCGATACCGATACAAGATACAGAACCGAAATTGATTTTCGATACAGATACTCGGTACTGTATCGTCGATACTTCGATACATAACTGAAATCACAATATAATAAAGCTGGTGTTGTGATTCGCGAAGTTTACATCACTGACCAATATAATAAAGCTGGTAATATGATTAGGGAAGTAAAAACATTTATTCGTTATTTCTAGAGCCTTTAGTGTATTTTTATAGCGCACTTTTTCTGACAGGGCTTGAACGTATCCGACTGCACGGATTTAATGAGGCTGCACTGTCTAAGCAGCTAGTCTTGTTAGAACTTTAGGCTGAAGTCATGGGTACGTTGAAACGATCGCATCAATAAGCAGCCTAGCAAAAAACAATTCTTTACGACAATATTCTTCATGCGTACCGGTCTGTGAGCACTTGACTATACATACGAATAAATCTGAAACTTTTTTTCTGCTGCTTTTATCGTTTGGTACTGCAGTACTTACCCGGTATAGCCTCTGACTTTGCCTCTGACTTGATTTTCTTAGTTGGCCGTTGTGAATTGTGAGCTGTAGGACGGGTTACAGTGCTCAAGCTAAGCCGGCGGTTATTCTTGCCGCATGGCAGATGCGGAATCCACACTTCAAGTCAAGTGGACGTGCTCTTGCGCACTGAGGAGGGGGACATCGGGCAGCGCAGTTCCAGAAGCCGTGAGGTTGGTCCTGTGTAAGGCGTTTTCGGCGCGCCCGCCGTAGAAAGAGACGGAAGAGATTCTTCTGGAACCAACTAAAAGCCTTGCGCACCCACGAGCGCGTCCCAGGGCAGGGCCCAGGGCCTCCTCTCCGGGCGACCTTGACGATGGAGCGCGCGCGCGGACGTAAGCTTCGAACGAATTTATGGTAGACATGTCTACGCCGCTGCAGCCTGGCTTGTACTACCGCCTGAGCGAGCGCCGCCGACCCTAAGTCTCACAACAGCCTCAATATTTGCGTCTTTTTTTAGTATCGAGTATCGTTAAAATACACGATACACTAAAAATGTATTTTCGATACCAATACTACGATACTCTCATTTTTGGCACGCGATACCTAATACACAAAATGTATCGAAAGATTGTATCGAAGATACACGTATCTGCGATACTGCCCACCACTGATACCTGGGTAGTAATGTAGAATTAATGTAATGAAATGTAATAATGAATGAAATTACAGTAATGAATTACTTTTTCTGGTAATTTGTAATGCATTACTTTGTCATTATGAAATTTGTAATGTAATTTAATTATATTTGGGCAGTAACTTTAATGACATTACTCATTACTTTTTACAAAAGAATCGAGTGTTCAGTTTAACGGTTTGTGGCATTGGATAATCATTGTTTGCAGGCCCCATCCTCCGGAGTCTTCCTGTTGCCGTGATATATGTGTGTCATCTTCGTCTCTACAGTGTGGAACGATACGTCATACGTGGCACCCTGACATGTAGAAGAGACAAATAGAAGAGTATGATTAAGCTCGCGGTAATGACTTTGTAATGTCATTACTTTTTCATAGTAATGAGTAATGTAATTTAATTAAATTCTAACTGGAGTAATGCATAATTTAATTTAATTAAATTCTAACCGGAGTAATGCTTAATGTAATTTAATTACATTTTAGAAGTAATTTATCCAGTTTATTCATATGACATAGCGGGAACTTGCCGCATTGACCAGTGACCGGAGACTTTTTGCGTTCAAGGATAAATAGTATTTTAATTGTATTTCAAGTACTTTTTGAAGTATTTTGTACTCTATCTTAATTACATTCTAACGTTAGTATTTATTATCTTATCTTAAATACATTTTTGAGTATCTTGTACATGTCTGGGTACTTCACGTGCCACATAAGCCCGCCTCGCAAGTACGTCGCCAGCTTCGTTCCCTGGGATCCACTGCAAGATAATGTTATGACCCTGTGTGACAGCAGACGAATACTCCCTGGGGACGTCACAAGTGGGGATGGGAGCAAGGAAGCTCGATCCTATGGTACAGCGCAGAGCTTGGAGGGCGGTTTCGGAGTCACTGTATATGGCCTAATGTACCGGACGCTGACGGGATACAATGAAGAAAAGCGCCATAAGAATGGAATGTAGTTCGGCGTCGGGTGGCCTTGTTTCAATCGACAGTTCAGGAATTCCATATGCACAGGCAGAGCCGGTCTGAGTCCATGAGTAAGTAAAGATTTTAATTCTTCCTTGAGCGCGATGAGGCATGCTCAGACTGAGTTGACGAAGAACAATTGTAGCTGATTTTTTCGAAGCCAAGCCATACATTCACAGGAGGAGCCTGGGTGGGGATGGAGTCAGTTGTTTATGATGCAGTGAGCTGAAACAGCTTGACTGTAGCTGGATTCCGGTCGCCAAAGAATGTGCGACGGAGAACCCGAACAGACATATCCGTTATTAACAAAACGAATTGCCCTTATCTGTAACTGTTCTATTTCGGCACTGTGGTGATTTCTTCGGAGAACTGCACGACTGAACACAGTAATCAGTACCTTTAGAAGTCAAAGCTCTTCAACGCTTTAGAAGCATACGTTTTTGTCGTTGAATTATCGCCTTGAGTGACACTGTAACACGTGCATCACCAATCCTAATGCAAGGCACCAATAAATATCAAGCCCCTTCTGTGCCCTTCACAGCTCACAAAACGATAGTTTAGGTTCCTGGTGGAAGACAATTGAAAATGCAGAATACCTGCAGACCGTGCCGAATAACAGAGGGTGGCCCTAGACTCGAAATGGCATACATTGCCGATTCATACCGGCAGTTGGCCAGCCCTTATACGAAAATCGGGACTTCACACTAAAACGCGCTCTTTTTTGCTAAACCTTTTACTATTTTTATTATTAAAATATAACTCGCTGAGCTATGGACATCTGCTCGAAAACGAGGCTCACTTCATCGTAGGAAGACCCTAAGAAAGAACCAACGAATCCCCCCCCCCCAGCTTTCTTTTTTCTTTTCATACATGAATCATGCGGTCAACGGCATTTGTTGTTACTAGGTTTTTGCCACCTCCTGATGTGAATGGCATGTAACGTATGTTTAATTACGTAAATTTTTGCGAAATGAACTTGGAAATTCGCCAAGTAAAGGTCACGTTTTAACACCACCAATGTGAAGCACCACCGAATTAATGACAAACAGGGATATAGAAGAGCTGTCCCATCGAAAAAAATAGCCGAACATCGTGTTTTACGCAGGACCCGGAGCATAGAGCGCGACAAATTTTTCAGCGCAAGTGTTGTCAGTCCGAGGAAAGGAGGTACGAAACCCGGCCCACACCAGGATAGTAGAAAGAGACTAACGTAGAGAAACGGGGTAGTTGGTAAGTCATACTTAAATTTCTTTTGCAGCAGAGAGAAAGGACAGAAGAAACAGACAGGAAAGCTGCGTACTCTGCTGTCTGTTTCTTCTGGCCTTGTCTCTGCATTGGCTTATCGCATCTGGCTTCCGCTGGCGTGTCTTCCCATTTCGCCTATTCCCATTTTGCCTAATGCTTCTTAGCAGATTATCACGCCATCCCTTAGCAGGTTCACCGACCTCGAACTGCAGGGGGTCCCATTTGGCCTAATGTATGCTGCAGACAGTCCCACTTCGCCTACTAATCCGTGTTACGTAAGAAAGGTGGTGGTCCTCTGGCATGCTGCCAAAAGTCAATTTCGGATCTTCATATAACTTTACATGCAACCTTGTTGGTTTCACTGAAGCATGAGGTCTGTATTTATAATTCATATTACACTAGGGTTTCTTCCCTCATCTGTTGGTTCACAAATATAGACTGTGCAAGAGTGAAAACATAGTTTTTGTTTACATTTTTTTTAAATTAAAAGGGCAGCTTTGTTTTCTGCACTTCAAAATTCTTCCAAATTTGCAGCTCTACTCAATATGCGTTAGATGTCCCACGGCATCGAGGTACGACATCATGTCCCGTTCGCCATTCTGAATTATTGACTGCTCAATGACATTCTTAAGTAGCATCACAACTTTTTATTAATTCCAACGCCCTACGCCGGCTTTTTCAACTGACCCTAAGTGATTTGGGAGAAATTCACAGCACACCCTGGAGGAGACTAGAATTTGTACGACACCGACGAGAAAAGGAATTCCTGTCGGAAAATATTTCCGTGTATAACTCCCACCGTTAGATAATGCGCAGGCCCTCTTCAGAGCACCTTTTTACCGAATATCGCGCGCGTTATACACCAGAAAATACGGTAATTAGGTTGAACGTGGGTTGAGGCGTCTCGCTCGGTGGTGCCGTGCTAACTGGGAGGCGGTGGGTTCGAATCCTACCACCGGTTGTGCTGTCTGAGGTTTTCCCTGGGTTTTCAGAAGACTTTCGAGGCGAATACCGGCACAGTTCCCCCTGAAGTCTGCCAAAGACGCATATTAACCCCCTATCCCCCACTTCTTCCTGCTGTCCTCTCTCCATCTGTTCTCATCTGTACGTCGCTCATAGCCACCTCTCATCTCCACATAGCCACATCTCGCTCATAGCCACCTCGCCGTCGCTCATATAGCTTCGCGGCGCTAACACGAAAGAAAAAAAAAGTGTTAAATTAAACACGACTATAGTGACACCAGTTTCCATATTTAACATCGCTCAGGTGACACTGAACAGGGCTCGAAGCCTTGTTTCATTCGTCATGCTGCCCATCAGGAGTCACTATGTAAAATGTTTGTAACATGTTTTTGTTATATTTGTACATTATATTTACACCTTATATTTGCAAATGTAAAGGGTCTTTGTTTCGGACGACGTAAGGTAGTTGTCCGGCGAGCACATTCATTCCTTGCACACGTCATCATCGGGTCGGAGCGTGTAAATAACGCCCACTTGCCGACAGTCCCGTTTTGCCTAATGAGATTGCACGACAGTCCCATTTCGCCTAACGGCTATTACCCCTCCCGCCTCTTTAATCCGATAATCCGGGTTAGGCAAAATGGGAATAGGCGAAATGGGATGTAACCTCCGCTGGGATCATGCTTTCCATTTTCTAATTTCAGGAACTGTTACTTTTTCTCTGTGGGCTGGGTTTGGAACCTCCATTCATTGAACTGAGAGCGATTGCGCTCAAAAAGTCGTCGCGCGTTATGGTGCGGTGCTCCGAAAAGCATGATGTTCGTCTATTTGATGGGATAGCTCGTGAACAGATTCCATCCAAACTCAGGCAGGGTGGTCCGGACACCATTACCGATTTCAGTTGAAGAAATGCATGTACCGCAACATGCATGCACATAGAAGAATAAATATTTTGGCTCTATGTGTTGCAATCCGCCAGAAAAAAAAATAAAAAAAAAGAGCACATCCGAAAGAAATTGACTCGGCGGCGGAGCTTTCTGACGGAGCGACTTCGACATTTCATGCCTGCGTAAAGAGCACGGGTCAATGCTGTTTTGACCTTCAATTAAAAATCGCCAAAGTTGCCACAAAGTTCAGATTTTGGTCGTATATGTCTTTACGCTGTACTCCTCCTATGCATGCACCGGCGTGTAGGTCGAAGCGTGCTCTTTAAATTGATATCAAATTCGTGTGTCTGTACCATGTCCCCTTTCGGCGAGGCGGTGTAGACTGTAGAGTACAGCTATGATCTCAAAAAAAAATTTTTTTTGAACTCTCGTTTCTCAAAAACCCCACCTCCGATTTCCTTCATATTTTGTAGTTATATAGCCCAGTTTATGACCTACATGTATACGCAAAATAGAAGGTTTCCTCTGAACACAACTCGGAATAGCGCTCAACAAACGTGGTGTGCGAAGCACACGATATACATCTACTCCGGGAAAACCACGCCAGAGAGTTCACATGATTATTGGCGTCTGCTATTTCCAACGTCTCCATCCTTGAATGACAGAGCTCAGGATGCAGACCAACCGCAAATCGCGTGCTAGCAATATACTTTGAGTCTTTCTGAATCGTTTTTCCCACAGTCGAATTTCAATGCCGTTCTCATCAAGCGAAGTTCTCATCAGTAGGTGACTTCTGCTTCCTACATGAACACCAAGTACAGTGGGGATGGCGTGTGCTGTGCCGACTATGCGGTACAACGGTAGCCATCTTAAGCCAAACAATCGAGAGACCCTTATTAGAAGCAAGTTCTCTGGAAACATAACGGGCCTCAAAGGAAGAATGGATGGCAGTAGGAGCGGCCGTTGAAATTCAGTCTTGCCGCATGTGGACTAAAAAAGTGGAAAGAGATGGACGCGTGCTCTTTAAATTGATGTCAAATTTGCATGTCTGCACCTTCCTCCCCCCCCCCCCTCGTCAAGGCGGTGTAGAGTACAGCCAGGCTACCAAAAATGGGATTTTTTGGACTCTCGTTTCTCATAAACCCCACCTCCAATCTCCTTCATATTTTGTACTAACATAGCCCAGGACCCAGGATACGATCTACATGTTTCCGCGAAACGCAAGTTCCATTTCAGCACAATTCAAGGCAGCACGCAACAAATTGTGAATGCCGGGCAGCCTGATGCCTTGAACCGTGACACCATCAACATGTAACAATCGCGTGCAGTAAAACAGAACTATACACGTTTTAAGCACTGAGTTGTCAATAACTGGTTTATTTGTATGCATAAAATCTACCAGAAACACGACAATACAGATGACGTAACTTGTGAGGTATAACCTTGCTAGACACCGCCGTTAGTGTTCCTTTTCTACTGCTGTGGCGGTTCCTCGGAAACTCTGGACACCTTGACAGTGACGCGTCCATCTCCTTCCACTTTTTTCGTCCACATGTGGCAAGAATGGATTCCGACGGTCGCCCGCACTGTCTTCCATTCTCCCTTTTTGAGGCCCGGCATGTTTCTAGGGAACTTGCTTCTAATAACAAAACCGTAGTTCTTTCGATTTTTTGACCTAAGATAGCTACCATAGCAGCGCATAGCCGGCACAGTATCGGCGATACACACTGTACTTGATGTTTATGTCGGAAACACAAGCTACCGACTCAGAACGTCTCTGAACTTCACGTGCACGGCTCTGAGATCAGAATGTGGGAAAAAACTTGTCAGAAAGACTCAAAGCTAGCACACGATTTGCGGTAGATCTGCATCCTGGGCTCTGTCATTCAGGCCGGAGATTTCGGCAATAGCAGACGCCAATAATCCTGTTAACTTTCCGGCGTGGTTCTCCCGAACGAGATGTATATTCGTGTGCCCCGAACATCACGTTTGTTGCGCGCTATTCCGAGTTGTGTTGAGAGGGAACCATTCATTTTGCGTACACATGTAGGACACAGCCTGGGCTATATAACTACAATATATGAAGGAAATCTAAGGTGGTGTTTTTGAGAAACGAGAGTCCAAAAAACCAAATTTTGAGAGCATCGCTGTACTCTACACCGTCCCGCCGCAAGGGAGAAAGGTACAGACACGCAAATTTGATATCAGTTGAAAGAGCAAGCTTCGACCTACGCGCCGGTACTTCATGTATCTCGACGGTGTGCATAGGAGGAGCGTAAAGACATATATGACCAACATCTGAACTTTGTGGCAACTTTGGCGATTTTCAACTGAACATCAAAACAGAATTGACCGTGCTGTTTACGCAGGCTGAAAGCAGTTGTGAAAAAAAAAAAAAAAATCTATAGTCTGGGACCGTCCGCTCGCGAGGAATAAAATGTCAAAGTCGCTCCGTCAGAAAGCTCCACCGCCGAGTCAATTTCGGATTTTTTTTTTCTCGCGGACCACAGCACATAGAGCCAAAATTGCTCCTCTGTGCATGCGTGTTGCTGTACAACATACATTTTTTTCAAAGGAAATCGGTGATGGTGTCCGGACCACCCTGCCTGAGTTGAGATGGAATCACCCCAATGTAAATTATCATGAATTCGAGTGAATTCGGCACGCTCCTCATATTGGTGGAGTAAAAAAGTGCTTGGCGAATTTCCGAATTTAGTTCGCAAATATTTACATAATTAAACTCAAGGTACATGACATTCACATCAGGAGGCGGCAAAAACCTAGCAAGAACAAAGGCCTTTGACTGCATGATTCTAGGTGGCGTAGCTTTTTTATTATAATTCAATGACACATTTTCTGGGACACCCTGTACTTTGTACCATACGTTAAACACTTACGACTTGCTGTTTTCGCCCATTTTACGCCCTCTAACAGTAAAAAATGTACAAACGTTTCCGTTTGCAAAAAAACTGTAATGCCAGTCGAGTTGGCGCTTCTTTTACAACTGGCTATTTTCTCTTTCTTTCTTTTTCTCTTTTAACGGCCCAAAACCGTGCTTGACGAAGCGCAAATGAAGTGCAATGGATCCTGAATGAGGCAGCCTTCTTACCAATTTAGAGCGAGGCCTTTTTTGAATGGATCCAATTGAAACAGGTCAATTGATTCCGCTGTGCCGTCCTCCCAAGATCTTCATTTTGGAGGTAACCTATAAAATACGAAAGAAACAGCACTGACAGCCTGAGTAATGCCACGAATGATCAACTTACAGCTTGGCGTATAGAAAAAAAAAAAGGCAACTTTTTATTTGTTTCAACCAGAGATAGGCAAGTTACTCGAGAAATGGAACTCGTTACACGTTAAGTTACTGTGTAAAAAATATAACTAAGTTAGTAACCAAATCACAAATTACGAAAATTAACTTGCAGTTTAGAAAAAAAAAAAAACAAGTTTCAAGTTTAAACTTTCAAGTCAATTGCTAGCTAACACGCACTTTTTACATAATTAGTTGAGATATTGTTGTCAAAACGGGTGGTGCGTGATATTATGTGCTACTACATTATACATGTACATTGTCATGCTCAATACAGGCACGAGTGCGTAATATTTCACCATTAAAATCCGTAGCTTTGTGGTTCTGCTTGTCCTATGTCTTGTTTCTGGAGTGGCGATTTCCGACGGCTACGAAGCAGCAAGGCCCGACATTCAAGAAGAGAGACGGTCTCAAAAGACACGTCGACGGTCGCCACCGGATTCGTTCCAGTTGGGAAACAAAGACCAAGGTAGTCCCATGTCTGGACGGCGACCACCCAGCTCATATCAAGGCAGCTCATACAACACTCAACTTCTTAAACAAGGTTAGCGTGTCTGACCGGAAATCAGACGGCCGGAACCTTGGCGTCGCACCTTTTTCCTGAGTTGTTTCACTCAACTTCTGTGTTGCGGGATATTTTTTTTAAAGTAGCTTTTCAAACTCAAAACCTAGACTCTATCAAAACCCAAGTCACGCCAGGACCAGGACGAAATGTCACAGAATTTCACTTCCTTTTGGAAATGGCAAAAATTTGGACCAGCTCCCGTGGGGGCAACACTGACTCCACCTGGGCTCAAATCATGCTTGTCTGCTAACTTTGTTTAGCTCAAACGTAAGCTGTCCGAACACTCTGATGCTAAGTTTCTAGCACTCACCTCAAGGCCCAGCAAAGCTCTTCTGCTTGATGATAATGATGGTTATTTTTTGCAATTTTAGGCATTCAAAGTTTTGGACATTGGTTTCTCTCCAGCCACTCAGCTTGACACCAAGAAGCGCTAGGCAGCTTGTAAGAAATTCACAACAACAGAACGACATGGAGAGATGCCCTCAGATTAACAAGTTTGGTGTTGTCATGAGGCGAGACAGCCGGACAACATTTTCAGACACCTTTTTAAGAGTTCATGCTGGTTGGTATATTTTGTCACGTTGCATTATTTTCATGATAATGCATGCAGTTTTTCTTTGCCCTCTTTGTTTCTGATTGTGTCATACAGGGTGTTTCACAGAACGTGTCATTCGGACTTTATAAAAAAACGGGGCGACGGAAAAATACGGGGTAAACGGCATTTGTGTGGCAACTAAATTTGCCACCTTGTAAAAATGTTTTCATTTGATTTTAGTTAAAAGAGATTGAACTGCTTTAATTGAACTCTGAAATTTCCCAAGTCAACCTAACGTTTTTCTTGTTTCTTTGTTTTTTTCAGATGCGTTAGTTGTCCCTCTGTTAAAGCCGAACAAGCAACCTTCTGATCTCTTCTCCTTTCGTCCTGTCAGCATGTCTCGGTAAAGGTACTGCATAGGCTAGAATGGTGGCTTGAGGGAGCTTTCCCTGCAGAGATGACAGGTTTCCGTTGCCATTGCAGCGCCATGGATCACCTCCGTCGAACAAGCCAAGAGCCAGAAGAAAATTGTCATGGCGGTTTTCCTGGATGTCAAAAGAGCTCATGATACCGTCAGTGACCCCTTTGTGCTGCACGCACTGCTGCAAGACCAGGTCTTTGACAGAATGTTCTTGTGGCTGGCGGATTTTCTGCGCGACAGAATACTCTCTGTTCGTACGCACAAGGGGTCCACGCCGAAGATTGGTGTAGCTCATGGGGTACCACACGGGAGTGTATTAAGCCCAATTCTCTTCAATCTGGTAATGGCAGGCCTAAAGTCCTGCGTTGGCCGAAGAGTTAAAATTTCCATTTATGCCGATGACATTTGCATTTGGACAATTGGGAAATCAAGGCCAGCCATACGCCGTCGTCTTCAGCTTTCGCTGGATAGGATTTGGCGGTATCTCACTGAAGCGGGCATGGATATCTCGGCTGAAAAAACAGCAGCGCTAGCCTTTACTAAGAAGGACATGCGCCAGTGTCATTTGCATTGGTAATCACTCGCTCAGACAAGTTAAGCACCACAGATTTCTGGGCGTTATCCTGGACTCCAGCCTGTCCTGGAAGAAGCATGTCGACCACTTAGATACCAAGGCCCACCGGTGGATATCTGTCATCCGTCGCTTTGCCGGAGCTAAGTCGGGAATGGATGAGAAGTCCCTTCTGGCCCTCCATCACGCTTTAGTTCGTGGCACACTTGTGTACAGCCTCCCGGTCCTGCATGGCGTCTCCCCGTCTCAAGAACAGCGACTTCGGTGTGTACTTGCGCGAAGCCTGAGGATATGTCTTGGTGTGCCGAGGGCTGCGGAAACTCGAATGGTGATAGCCGAAGCCCGTGAGCTACCGATAGAAATCCTACGGCAGATGGAAACCATTCGCCATTACGTGCGCCTCAGAACGCACCACCGTCGTCATCCCTTTCTAGCAAAAAATTATCGGCGAAGCCAAAGTGCTGTCTTGAAGTGCCTAATGAAAGTGAGGCCCAAGCTTCCTCCGTTCATAATCCACCCAACAGTTCCCACGACCCCTCCGTGGTCGCTTCCACTCCCATCACTCTCTCTATCTGTCCCTGGCCTCAAGGTTCCAAAGCATCAAGTGCCACCTTTAGTTCTCCAGCAGTTGACAGCGGACAAGATGCACCTTAAATATCCTGACCACACTGCCGTCTTCACTGATGAATCTTCCACACGGGACGTTTCGTCGTGTGCCTTTGTTGTCCCATCAAATGCAGTCGCACATGGATATCGTCTGTCACATCGTACGTCATCAACATCGGCGGAGCTCCCAGCAGATCTCCCAACTTCCTCCACGTGCCTGGGTGGTATACACCGATTCGCGGGCTGCTCTGCAATGTGTGGCAACCATGGGGCTTCGGGGGTCACTAGCCCTCATCGTGGTAGACAATCTCCAACAAGTTCGGCGTCTACATGATGAAGGTCATCCTTGCAGTGGATTCCAGGTCACTGCGGTCTAGCAGACAATGAGGACGCTGACGAGTAGCAACGGCCGCCCACGAGTCCCCGACAGCCGTGCCCATTGTGCTCTCGAGACGCGACAGAAGGGCCTTACTAACTGCATGGTTTCAACCCCTGGCTCTGCAGCAATGGCGCCGGGACATCACGGCTCAATCTCTAATGCATTCGGTAGACCCAAATCTGTTTTTTTCTTTTCCCTGCCCGTCTCCTACGCCGTTTTACCTCCCTCCTGCGTAGACTCCGGCTCAATGTTGCTTTCACCCCGCAATTCAGGTGTATGATCCGATGCTGTGACAAGGGCCTCTGTTCCACGTGCGGTGTCGTGGCGACCGCCCAGCAGGCCCAGCACATTCTTATGGAATGTTCACTCTACTGCCCGCAAAGGCGGACATTGTGTGGTGAGCTTGCCCGCATCAGCAAGGGGCCGCTCACCTTAGCTGCACTCATTGGCCCCGATGAAGATCCTGTACTCCATCGTCGGGTTCTTCACCTGTTCATGGACTTCCTGTCGTCCACCGGATTGCTTCAGACGCTTTAGTTCTCTTGTGTTTTCATCCTTCCTTCATCATCTTCACATAATGTTCCCGTGCAATGGGGTAGGGTACGGCACCACCGCGGTGAAACACCCCATCTCATCGTCATCATTTATTGTTGGTGTTGTTTCCCAGAATTGGAGAGCCCGTAGCGAACTTGGCCAGATCCACCAAGAAATCCGCTCGATATTGCAAATGGAACTGCCCCAAAAAAGTCCCGAAATTGAGGCTTCAAAGTTTCGGGTATTCAATGGCGCACCAAATCAGTCGCATATATGCGCGGAGAGGAGAACATGCTCCTGTACCCATAAAAGATAGAAGGTCGAGAAAAAAAAAAAAAAAAGAGGCCGGGAAAAAAGAGGCGGAATCCTTTTCTTCTTATTATTTGTTATTATTATTTTTTTGCCGCTTATCAACGTATGGTGGAATGTCACCCGCCTTGTTATCGGCGCGTCTTGTGCTGCACGCCAGTCCGACGATAAATTATTCTGGCTTCATGGGGGCAGCAGCATGTCCTCCTCTCCGCGCAACTTTGCGACCGATTTGGTGCGCCGTTGAATACCCGAAACTTTGAAGCCTCAATTTCGGGACTTGTTTTGGGCAGTTCCATTTGCAATATCGAGCGAATTTATTGGTGGATCTGACTAAGTTCGCCACGGGCTCTCTAATTCTGTAAAAAAAAAAAGACCGTTAGGTTGACTTGGGAAATTTTGGAGTTCAGTTAAAGAAATTCAATTTCTTTTAATTAAAATCAAATGAAAATATTTTTGCAAGATGGCAAATTCAGTTGCCACACAAATGCCGTTGACCCCGTATTTTTCAGTCGCCCCGTTTTTTATAAAGTCCGAATGACACGTTTTTTGAAACACCCTGTGTGTTTGCATAGCATCGTGAATGAATTTGCCGCTGTCCAGCGCTACATACAAGTTCCACAGTCGCTTGGCCATGACATTATAATTTCACCTTGCGGAATTCTCGGCTGCCCTGAAATACCTCCAGACAGGATAGTCTTGTACCATACTGAACCTTGCCCACATGGCGTCCTTGAGGTCAAGTGCCACTTCGTGACATGTCAGGGAAGCTACTGAGGGAACATAACTTCTATGTAACATTTAATCAAGACAGCCTGGGCCGGCGAGAGAAATTATGGGGCCCAGGGATGTGCCCGCTCCACACGTCTCGGTAACATACTTAGTCAGAGTGTTTCTTCTTTATATGATTACGACAGGCATCGGGTCGTGCCGGCCCCTGAAGTGACCCGGGCACTGGGTAATCCCCGACTGCTCTCTCAAGTCGTCCGAGCCCCCAGCTTTTAACCGGGACCATAGATACTACTATATCAAGTTGCTAAGCAGACAGGCTTGGCAGAGGCGAAATGGATAGACCTTGTTATGTAGGGGTCTGGGTTCTTGAAGTTTGAGGATCAAGTTTGATGACTTGGAATGGGAAAACATGAGGAAGAATATGATTTTTGCTATGCTTTGCCATACTTTGGGACTCAGCAGAGAAAATAATTTCATAAAAAAAAAGAAGAAGAAGAAGCCACTTTGCTAAGCCGCATGCTTGGGTGCTTTGCTGGTGTGGATAAGAGTGCTAGTGCTGAATGTGTGAACTTTGTAGGAGATAGGAAAGCCAAAAAAATCCTAGTGCACGACGCCTGCGCAAAATGTAATAAGCACGATTTTTTTAAACATTCTCAATGAGGGCTGCTTAAGGAAAGTGGGGGTCGACGCAGATCTCGGGTATACCATCAGGTGATTCAGTCTAATTGCATGTTTTTTTTTCAATAAAATTATTTTTAATCGCGTTGATTACTTTTGGGATAGATCTTGTATACCTGACATTTTCACATACGACTTGTGACTTATGAAGACTTTTTCTTTAAATTGTAACTTGAAATGTGAATGTGTATGCTTGTGAGGCTAATAAAATGAACAGCTTGTATGATATCGAGAATTGGTTTGCAAATTTGCGTGTACAAAAATGCTTTTAATCCTGGGACATGGTGTACGCTATATGTGACACCAATAGAAACATTAACGGAGCAATTAACGTGGCTTAGCTCTCCATCAGCAGCCATAATGGAAAATATTTTTTGCTTTGCGGCGTTTTACAGCTGAGCAATCCAATTTATAAAAACAGTCGGAGAAAACAGCTGCGGACGGCCGACACGATCCACGTTGTCCCATCTCTTTTCACGAGTGGAGGATTTTTTAAATGTGTGCGAAACAGGAGCCTCGTGCGTGTTGTGTAGGTCACCTGCACTCGTCATTAATTTCATTTATTGCAGAACATGCGGCAGCGAGAAAAAAAATGCTCTAGCTGTTCATAAGGACATAGTGCCCATTCCACTGCTCAACATCCCTGCTTTGTTCGTTTGACAAAAGTGCACAGGCAACTATAGGTCCCACAGATACCGGGATGCTTCTGCCAAAGATGTGGTAGGTCTTAATTCTTCGTATTCGTCGCTCAACGTGAATCCGCAAAGCTGCAATTTCTTGTGTTTCGAGCGCCACTGTCCACTTGTTGAACTACTCACTTGTACAAAGGAAGGGATGTTGAGGCTCACAACCTTCTTTCCAGGCAGGTCTGCAATTCTGAAACATTTGTTCAGGGAATCCTCCCTTTAGCACAATTTATTTCTATCGATGGGGAGCTAGCGCACAAATTACCGAATTTTAGTACATCGCAAGAATTCTACGAAAACGATATGATAAAGAAAGTTATCAAATCCAAGCTTACCAATGTCATGTCACCCTCTTCAAAGAAACGGAGTTATCACGTTTTCGGAACTGTTATCGCGATTACCTTCCCATCTACAAAAACTCGCGATTTATTGCGTTCCGAATGACATATGTATTCGTACATATGTGATCCTTGGGTGAAGACACAAAGAAAACACAAGACGGCTCGTTTTGTCCTTACGTATCTTCGCCGATCGCTCCGGCTTGCCTATCATTAGGGTTCCGGGATTTCAGAGTTTATTTCTGGGTGTTACCGGAGGATGTTTTTCGGAGTTTATTCCATTTAAAAAAAAACAATTTTTTTTCGGAGTGTATCATTTACAGCTCAGTTAATATCCGAAATTCTGAGAGCACTTGACAACGCACACACAGTTGTGCAGCGAAAACGCAGTTATCACATTTATTGCTTCAACACTAAAGAGACATAACCTTAACAATACATTTCGTGCGAAGCACACTGAGGTGTTCCGCAATTCCGAAAGCACCCTTTCCGTGTGCTCACTGTTACGCGGCAATACTTACATAGGACAACCTCTGCATCGCGATCGAGGGACGATGTGAACTCCTCGAAATCAGGGTACTACTTGACGTAGTCGCAGGGCAGTTTTCGCTTGCGTCCCATCTTGTCGTCAACACTGGAACTAGTTGCAATTTCAAAAAGACCACTCTGTATGACCACGGTTCGATGCTTATTTTAGTGCTTATGTCACATGTAGGACAAGGAAATCGGAAAACAGGCTATGGAAAAACCCGGCCGGCGAATCCTCAAGTGGTCAAGATAACCGTCGAAGGAAACGCTTGGTCACAGAAACCATTGTTATGTTGCGGTGGGGTCAGTATCCGAGGTCAGAAGAAACCCAGGACACACAAGGAGGCCAAGAACAATAACCTGGCTATCAGGGAAAACATCTGCCAAGCGGAGTTTTTCGGATTAATCCGAATTGCTTAAAATTTCTCCGGAGTACGTTTTTCGGATTTTTTCGGATAACTCCGAAAACCCGGAACCCTACCTATCATGGAGTTTATCCTCCAGCTAGCCTGCATCCTGCATCTATGTCTGATCCTTGTAGTCACTGTGTCTTGCAGTGGCGGATCCAGAAGGGCAAGGGGGCGATCGCCCCAAAAATGTCAGTTTATAAATTGGATTGCCCTCTCCCCCTCCCCACTACGCATTTCAACAAAGAAACCGCCCCCCCCCCCCAAAAAAAAGAAGAGGATCTGGGTCCGCCCCTGCTGTCTTCCAACTTTGGGGAAAATCCGCATTCCTTGCAGGAGAGATTGCTTGCGGGTTCTTCATGAAGTGGGCATGTTTTCTAATGCATAATGTAAAAACCCCGAGACTAGGGAACACGAAGGGACAGACACAAAAGGGACAGACACAAACTTCATGTTTGTGTCTGTCCCTTCGTGTTCCCTAGTCTCGGGGTTTTTACATTATGCATCATCTTCACCAGCTCGCTTGCTTCCTAGCCATTTTTTTCAATGTTTTCTAAGCCGCGTGTTTAGACCCGTCTGACTTACGTAGGTCCTTCCACATGGTAGCAACCTACGGGGTATTTTGGGGTATAAAATCCCCCGACTGAATAATTCAGAAACGGTTGACTTTATCGAGAAACTTTCGGTTAGCATCCTTGAGGCGTCGGCCACAAAGTGACCACTCAGTGCGCATTTGCATATGCTCATTAATTAAATAAAACTCGTAACTTTTCAATTTTACTTGGGATTGTTTCGGTACGTTTGGTTTACCGATGAGGACAGTTTCTGCGAACAATATTAAAAAAAAAAAAAGAGGAAAACGCGTCGACCACTTCGTGATTTTTCGAGTAACTAGTCGGGATTCCACACTTCCTGCGCGGAGCAGTGCAGCAATCCTCTCCATCTCGTGTTCATCCGCCCGGACTGGTAGTGGGGATGACGCAAGGTAAGGAACGGCCGAGGGTCCGATATTGCCTCTCGATCTCTACCTGACTCGCACATAGGGTGACATTGGATGGGTGTTCTTGTATCGCGATAATGACATGCATGATAAAATTATCACGAAGAGGCTCATTTCGGTCCTTGCACTCCAATACAGCTAACGTCGGCAGGGACCGAGGTTTGTGAAACTCTCTACTACTTTCCAATGACATGACGGCCCTTAAACAAATATTTTCTAAGTAAGTCTTATCTAATTTATTAATTAGGCAGAATTAATATTCTATTGCTTTCATTCACGTAGAGTCCTTTTTCGGGTTTTAATCTGAGACCCCCTGCACATATTGTTTGATTCTGGCTTGCAAATTTTGGCCAACATAAATTGGTGGTTAGACCAACTTACTTTTTTTTAACTTTACAGTATCTTTTACAAGTCTGTAGGACAGTCAAAATGAAATGGCGGTTTTATTCGGGGAAACATCTGCTGTTTGTGACAGCTGTTCTCAATTCCAACGTTGCTCTCATTGGGAGCGTAACTGAAACGCACAAATAAACACCAGACATTTCCCGACGATTTCTGGCAGGCGAAGTGTCTGGACAGCTTTTTCGGGCAATGATTTCCGCCGCAGCAACCTTCGTAAGACGATGGCATTTCATTTGGGGCATCACGGAAATGATGATGCCGATATTACGTACTCAGGACTGTCACTAACAATTTATTAATTGTTAGTGGCGCTCAAGTGAGCCTCCAAATGGCTACCGTCAAATGTTGCGTTATAAGGAGAGCGCAACATACTTTTTGCATTACATGTCCTGCTCTATTTTTGCCTTTGGCATTTGTCCCATACTCTGGACGTATGATAACATCATCATTATTATTATTATTGGTTCTGAGAAGCATTCAATACTGGACTGACCGGAAGTAATCGTCTGAAGCCCTTATTTGAGACGATTTACCGGTGATGTCTATTGAAGCCAACCTGCACCGATATCACGCACGCGTCATGCAAATGGTGTTGGCCACAAATGGTAACTTTATTTCAGCGCCTTCATGTATAGACAGAATGCTGTCGTCAAACACACATGAGATGCCACAGTATTGGTCGCTTTACTATTGCAAACTCCCGTTGCTCGACCCGTATGTCAGGAAAAAACATTCAACATGATGTCGTCACGTCAGTTGGGCAGGAATTTGCACACAAGTGCCACAGTTCCCAACTGAACAGATGGAACGTCACTGGGTTGACAAACAAAACCCGGCTTTATAATTGGCCAATGACAGTAGACCTCGTGCGTTACCGAATCATGTGGTGCAAGAAATATATTGGCAGAAAATTTCCCCTTCGACACGTATCGAAGCGTCCTTGGTGCGATGAACGACATAAATAAAATACATATTTGAAAGAATATGCTGTGGACGCTATCATTTCACTGAGCATGAGGAGGTGGTAGGGCACAAAACACAACCTTGTCCGGTTCTGTGTACCTTGTCACGTTACTCTCAAACCACTAGTCTCCGTGCGCTAATTAGCCTCGTTCCCAGCGCTCTTCCCATTGGGTGTAAATACTGGTGGCCGTCGTCTTTAATGAGTATGACCGACGATAACGTAACATTCCATATAATCCGGTAAGCATCTGAGTAGCGCTCGAAATATGAAGAAAGATGAAGGAAAAAGAAGACTGCTTGCTTCCGCGTGCGATATGTACACGTGAGGAGTGCTGGTCGATGCGATATCTGTTCTACAACGGTTCCCGAGCGGGATAAAATGAACTAGCACGAAATAACGACGCACGAACGAACGAACGAAAACACACACTGGAAAATGAAGCAACTCGACAACAGGGGTGGGCAGCAATAGTAATACTTTTGAGTATTTGTATTATAATACCCGTTTTCAAAATGTATTTGTATCTGTATTATAATACACAAAATCGAGGTATTACATGTATTATAATACTTTTGAAGGTGTAATACTTTCCAAGAGGTCATAAGTCCGACCTGCTGAGTGTCACTGGTGCACTTTATCAGTAATTTTTCCTGTCTCACAAGCATTCGGACACGAACATTGTCTTTATTATTCCCCTGCTCCAAGTTACCAGAGTCTTCCCGGCATTCCTTCCAGTTGAGCGTCCGAAAGGATGACTTATCCCATTGCAAGGCCTGTGTCGTATGGAACGGTGTGTCCAGTCCAGTAACCTCTGTACGCGGTTGCACTATGGACAGTAGCACACTTTTGGACGGTCCATATTTTATCGTCCAGACTGAACGAAATCAAGACTCTGCCACACTGAGATCAAGCTACACTGTGATCGAATTGATCAGCTCTATCTCATCAAATTCGGAAAGGCTGTGCACTATATAGGACTACCCCTTTGAGAACATGCTAGAAATGTAAGCACCTGAATTAAAATGTGAGCGAAGAATGACTGTCTCGAAAAGTAATGCACAAATTGCATATACGTGTGGTTTTCTTTTCCTTTCTGTCTCCCCAAGTTATCCTCGAATGTATTACTAGTATTACTTGCGTGTAATACACACAAGTATTACTATTATGTATTATAATACCTCAGAATCAAAATATTATGTATTATTATTAAAATACCGATTTCTAGGGAGTATTATGCATTAGTATTATAATATTACTGCCCAACCCTGCTCGACAAACGGCAGTCCACACGTGCACAGTTCCTGTGACTACCATGGGGTGGCAGCACTAATGGCGGCGCCCATTCCTTGAATCGTGTTTTTGTGTATTCATGCTCAAGGAAATGTCCACGTCGATACATCTTGCCTTTTAACGTTTTGCTGAATAATATATTAACGCTAAGTCGTGTAGAAAATTTGGACATGGAATGTAAACGAGGAATGTTGTTAGCAAAGCGGAAGAATTGAGGTGTCCATGAAAACCAGTTGGGAAAAGAATCAATTCTATGAGAGAACACTTCTGAGAATCTGCTCCCAGGTTAGCGGCCACACTGATGCTGCTGCCCCAACCAACTTCAGACTTTTTTTTTTACCCAATAACGTCGTTTTCCTGTTTACAAATTTGGCATTCTAATGGCATTAAAATATCTTTTTGTTTGGAAACGAATTAAATACACCGGGAAAGAAGTCTGCACCAAGGCGCAGGGATTTGGCCTCCCAAGAGTTGGTGAGCGCAGCATTACGGGAGTTATTTCGCTAACAAGCCTGTAGAAAGCACGTTACATAACTATAGATATATAACTCTAGCTCGGTGACGCTTTGATTCTTGATGGCCGTCAAGCAAGATGAATCGATTGAAACAATTTTGATATGCGTTCTTTCCCGCTCTACATGGAAAGACAGGTAAAACACGCTCTTCACGAGACGACAGTCACACTAACACTCTACAAAAATCTTGTGGTGCGCGTTTGAAACATCGCGCACTGACAATAAATAAGCGACTAGATCCTAATCCATTTTGATGCTTGCAGCCGGCGAAGAAGGCTCCTGCTTCATGATGCCCTGTTTCTGCGAAAGGGCCAACAGGGCGTTCAGACTGTTCTCCGTTGCCACGTCTTCGTCGCACAGTCCATTCGTAGGATGTTCCACCCCGTTGCTTCCAGGCCTGTCCTGATGGCCGTTTTGCGGCGGCGCACCTTGCACGATCCTCGACGTTCCCACATAGTCCCCGCGGTCTAACCTCGGAGGACGCCCCCTTGGACGACCTGGAGGGTGTGCAGTCGTCGAGGGGGGCGGTAGGTCGAGAACCGAGGACTCCTCGGACTTGATCTGGTTAGCCAGCTCCTTGATGACCCTGAGACCTTCATCCATGAGTGTTTCTTGAACCAGTTGCTTCGTTATCTGGGCGGAGGTCTTCTTGACGGAGGCCATCTTCATGTTGAAGACGTCCGCTGGCGTGGGTCCTCCGCCGGGAGGGCCTCCGTCCTCGTGGGCCTCGTGACTCAAGGTCGGCGATGAGTTGTTGCTGTAAGCTGACAGCTGAGAATCTGTAACAAAAATGAAACCAAATTGTCTGGACTATTTCGTACTATTTTCCAAGTTTTTAAAAAGGCTCGGATAATTAAGTTACGTCGCTTTCTTGCTTTCTTGGAGCTCGTGATGGAACAGTATTATTTTACCAAGCAATTGTTCGAGTAAGCACAATATGCACAGAGACTGTGAGAGGAGAAAGCATTAGAACGACAAACTGGGCAAGTTGGTACTGGTTCATTTGGATGGTAGATGTGGACGGGGAACAGAGGAAAGAAATAGGACGAATCGCAACTGAAGCAACAAACACCGTGACAAGGTCGACACAATAAGAAGAGGATTCCTTACCAGTGTCATCCGTGTCAGCCTTCTCCTGTTCAGAGCAAGAGGACAGTCTGCCATATTGTCCCTTTCCTCCACTACAGTACCTGCAAGAAGCCACGCTTAGTTGAACTGAGACACTCTGAAATTTGTTCAAATGAAGCAACCATAAAGCTCTCGAAGGCTTGTGCTTTACACAAACCATAGCTGAAGAACAGTGGAAGAGTTGACTGGTTCTCGAAACAGACAAGAAGAAAAAAGAAACATTTGCGGTCACCCTGCTCACGAATCGAGCAGTAATGCAATAGAAATCGTTGAACGTCTAAGAAAATGTGTGTGTTTGCAGATATGGGTCACATGGAGCACAACTGTATGGTATTCTCAAGTATGAACGTTTCAATCTCGACGACGAATCGCAACCATCTACTAATGAAGCCGGTGAAGAGTCCCTGGACTAACTTTGGAAACGGCCATATCGGCCGCAAGTTTCTACTCGCGTTTTCAGCAAACCAAACGCGCTCACCCCCCTTCGATACGCGCACTATCAACATCGGTCTCAGTAAAACGGTCAAGTGCAAGGGACAGCAGTTGCTTGTTGTTGCGGCGTGCGTAATCACCATACACAAATCCCAGGGCGGCACGTTTGATCAAATATGATAGCGGCCAACAACGTCACCTTGCTTACATCGCTCTGGGTCGAGTGACCACTATCGAGGGCTTGTACATGGTGAATGACTCCACCATGGATGTCGTGGTAGCCGCGTATGAACCACATCAGAACCGAGTGCCGGCGTCTCAAGCTCACGAGCTCATCTGTTCTGAACGTCTCCGCCGCGCGACATGACAACGGACACTGTGTTGGAGCAGAGTGAGTACCTTGTGCTCAACGAGACATGGACGCGCGATCGCGAATGCGTGTCGCGCTGTAACTACCGCGGCAACACACATTGCCGGTGCTGCAATATACAAGCCGAACTATTTGTCGCCCGATCATCATCGAGATCGACAATCACATGCAGTGCACTCGCGAGTGTGATGATATAATAATCAACCCTTGATGGCGCCGCACATGACTCTCTGTTGCTGAAAATGGCTGGATACAGCGGGGGAATACAGATACAAAGTAGAGCGTAGAGCGCTCTTCTGCGGGCGACGACGGCGGCCCGACTTGGAGCTCTCGAAGCATCTCGATATGGTTGGTATGTTGAGCTCAATGTGTTGAACGTTGGGAATACGGCAGTTAATAAAACGTTTGTAACTCCAGTATGCATTAAGAACATGTAATCATGGTGCTGATTTTGATACGCCAAGTTTTTTTTCGTTGATTTGCATAGTGGACGCTCATTTGATATGAGCAGCGGCGGCAGTCGGGATTCTATCACAGTGCGCTCAGCTAGTTGTTATCCGACACTTGATAGTTCATAACCCGATAGTTCTAACCGACGCTTAAAACCGATAGTTCTCACAGATATTCCGTCCAAGTTTTAACTCCTTTTCACCTGACTGTGATACACGCAGTTTTTGTTATCTCAAGTCCGGACATATATTTCCGTACGCTACGCACAAAGAACGGTGGCGTGTTCCAGTGCAACAGTGAGCTTTACAACTGGCTACGATGCTTTTATTCTAGGTGGCTAATAAAGCGTTCGCAACTGCACAGTAGAAAAGATGCCAGAGGCGACATTAAGTTCTGCCACGCCAAAGTCACCATATTGACCAACATCGTGATACTGAGCGGCAAACATCCATTGGATGTGCGCTCGCCATGAGGTTTCTCGGTGTCGCGTCAGATATGCCATCAACATCTACAGTCCATCTATCTTGTAGCACCCCGGTTGAAAAATCACCAGAATTATTCTGGTGTTTCCTGATGTTTCTGGCGTTAACACTAGACTCTTTTGGTGTTGGTAATGTGTGGCGTGACACCAGGGTGATTCTCGTGCTGTCGAGTTCTCCTGATGTGAACACCAGAGTGGCCTACTACGACACCAGAATGATGCTGGTGCGTTCTAGAATGGTTGGTGTGCGCACTAGACAGACGTAGTGTTTTAATGTGACCGTTAGAGCGGTCTGGTGTGGTTCACAGACACCAGGCGCCAGCGTACGAGCACTACGCGTTGTTACCATGAAAACCGCAATTTACAATTTCATGAGATCGTTAGCACAACTTCTTTCCCAATGGAATGATAATTCGCATCGCAAATAATTCCCTCGAGTGTCAAAATTAACACGCTTTTGCGGCTTTCACTCGAGTTTGAAAACGAAACTTTACGCTCTCATTGTCACATAAGACAGCGACAGCGCCATCGGCATTAGTGTCTGTTTTGAACTCGACGAGCTCGCCATGGTTGAGGTAGCGTTCCGTCGTGGTTTTCAACATAAAAGCTGCGCACAAATGTGAACAACTGTGAATATGTGTTTCTGAAGTTCTGCATTATATGTCGAAGTTTGCTTTCCAACCTGTGCACAAGTGGAAGTATGAGAAAATACAAGCGATGCATTCGGGGCAGATGTAACGACTGGTCGTTGGTGCAACGTCTTTGAATGTGCGTTTCGTTAGGCATCATGTGGACTGCGATTATTCATTGGATATGGACTACAAGAAGAGAGGACGGAAAATGTGACCGAAGAGTCTATCGAGTATGCTATTCTAGATTATAACTGTACCGCATGTGGTGTATTCACACTTGCAGAAGAAATAACACTGTACCTTTTTGTACTTTTATATTGTGGTGTGCATGCTTCTCCTAATGTGTATCATCAATGGTAGCAATAATATAAACAATTTTGTTACACGTACTTGTCTGTTCCTATTTCTGATTATATTCTGTATACTGTATGCAAACAATTAGCAGCCTGCTAACAGCTGGGACACCTTTGCAGTAGAAACCTTTGGTATCTTGTTGTATTGTTGACTGATTTGATGAGTCGCTAACCTTGATGAGTACACCCCAAGCAGCTTTAGCAACGGAATAACGAGCAGAGCGTGTTAGTTGAATGCTGCACATTCATGTATGCATGGTGCAAACCAGGATCCCTTCATGGTGGTTTCTGATGCTTGACTATTGAACATTATGCCGTTTCACGCATTCGATCCCGTGAGGCACGAGGCTCTGAAAGCTGTGCATAGCTGTGAACGCTTAAAGAAAAACAAACAGGACAGCACTCACACAGTGTTCGTGCTGTGGTGCCGCGATTGCACCCTGTGTTTCTCTTTCTCTCTCACGTCTTCAACTATGCACAGCTTTTACTGCCTCGTGAGGTTCCTGAGGAACCAAGTGCATCACGGGATTGAACGCATGAGACATCCTAATCAGGGATTTCCCTACACCTCCCCCCCAGGGGGGGTGTAGTACACCCTCCATGGATTTTTGCAACACCCCCCCCTGAAATTGGTCAGGTGACCCCACCCAGCTCGACCATGTAGGGAGTCCGGCGCACCGAATTACATCCTGTACTGTAAAGCTTGGGCTGTATGACCACAGTCATGCAGATGATCGTACCATGCATTTGTCCAAAATCATTTGAAAGTAACTGTCCAATGCATATATTGCGCGCATATATTACGAGCAAAAATGTGTGCGGGCACGCACACTACTCAATGTGCATCATCAAGAACCATTTGCGCCGAACTCAGTCAAGCGAGCTGTTCTGCTTTTTCGTCTAAGGTTTCCTCTGTTGGGTGCTAGGTACTCATTGAGCTTCGTGAGACAGGGTGCTAGTCTTTTTCCTTTGTCGGTCATGCGATTATGCATTATGTTAAAATGCCCTTCATAATGAATATGTATTCTAATGTACTGTTTTCTAATGTAATGACATGTACAAATAAAACGGGAAAGTTGTGCAGATGTCACCATTGTGCCACAATTCCTTCTGTGTCTAAGAAAACTTCCGTAAGTGGAATCTTCACCAAGCATACCCGCCCCCACCCCCTTGAAAGGTCGGCACCCCCCCAGTAGTGAATTTCTTGGGAAATCACTGATCATAATGTTCAACAGTGGAGCATCAGAAAACGCCAGGGATCCTAGTGTGGATCACCGGAGCACACACATCAGAGGTACTGGTGTGGAACATCAGAGAAAAGACACTAGGAACACCAGGGAATTCTGATGCTAACATCACAGAAGAAATCAACAGGAATGTCCTAAATCAGAGCCACTAAAACATCAGAATAATTCTGGTGCTTTTTTTAATAGGGATTAAACAGTAGTGGTGGCAGGGATATCGTGGCTTGATTCAAATGGGCTCTCGAAGCACACGCTTGCGTATTTAGAACTTTATCAGGTCCGTGCATTAGTTTCCGACAGCTCGAGCGGTACGATTCATTGTAGGCACCTGAAAGCAACGAGATCCACGCAGGTAGGCTTTCCCGCGGAGAGTCTGGGAACAATCTGACAACCAGAGGGCGCGCCCTTTCCCTGGCATCGATATGCAGCTTTCTATCACGAGCCCCGAAGCAACGTTAGGAAACTTCACGCGAGCCGATCGCAGCCTCCCGTAATGTGCATCTCCCCCAGCGCCCGCCCGCGCTGCCCACAGGAAAATACTGCACACTCAGGAAATACCTCGATTTCGAACAAAAGGGATTGACGGTGATATCTTCACTGTCTATTACACACGTCTAGCAGGGTTTTTCCAGTTGCCTTAGGGAGCGAACTATCATCCCTCTAAAGTAGCACAGAAGTCATTTTGAACACCCAGGTTTCTTCCTATAAAACTGTTAAGTAGGCCAGTAAGATGCACCATGCGAAGTAATTTACACCACAGAGTCATAATTATCGCAGAAATTGAATGTAAAATACGCCGCAAAAAGCGACCGTGCGCAACGGTGGTGAAGAGCAGTACCAGCCTGTGATCTGCCTGGAACCTCGCGCTGACGCTATAAGGAGAACGCTCGCTGATTGGTTAGGAGCGGAGCTATGTTTGTGTGAGTTTTTTTCTGGGAAACAAACTGCACACATCAAAACCTTTCACGCTATTCGATATAATGACACACACACTTTCATCAGATGTCTTAATCTGAAATTTTTTTGGATGGCCCTCTGTACTCCTTTAAGCGAGACGACGTGAGGATGGGCAGCGTAGCAATGTACGAAAAGGACGGCGCCAGCACCATGGCGACTCCTCACATTCGCATGACCATCCCTAAGGGCGAACCTAGGATATGTCTGGGAGGGGATCCGAGCTCAGACAGCAGTTGACATACGCTAAATAATGTCACTTGGAGCGATATATGACGACAGAGATTGAAGGGTGCTCAAGACATATGGACCCCCTTAAATCAGCTACTGACTGTAACAGCTACAGGAATGCTACCTGACCAGACGACTGCCAGAGAATAACTGCTCGAAGGGACGGTCTCGTACCCTCCTGCCCCTCTCATAAAGCGTACCATACGATTTCCCTTTGTGAGAAAATGGAATACTGCAAATTTACCCGACAAAGCACGTTATGGCCGAACCGGCAATAACCGAATGAAATTGATAAAGATTGCAGAGCATGCCGTGATCTATGTTGGCAACAATAAGAACGGCTACGTCGCCCTGTGGGAAGGTCCGTGATAGGATACAGTAATCGTCTGCTTTTGGGCGCTAGTGCACAGGCGTCAGCACGCGACTTTCAGTGAGTGGGGACCGCGGCCACTCTCGTATATTATCTTTCAGTTCTCATGCGAAAAACGCACATTCTAAGATGTGGTCCACATGCTGGTTTAGAACAACTATGTTAATCGTCAGAGACACGTTAAAAGTCGCAGGACAACCACACCCACAATCACAAATCTGAAGTCGCCGGCCATCGGCGCGCGCGATCGCAATACAGATCCGACCAAAAATATATTACGCGCGCTTCCATTACACTCGCCGTTGCACTCTTATCATGTTTCGAAATGAAGTACCGCTGATGACATACATGGAGAAGGAGTGAGTGTTTATTTAAAAAGCGCTTTAGATACTCGCGAAAAAAAAAAAACACTTGTGATTTAGCTACCATGTATGTGAGTATGGCCCACATTAATGGAGACTACAATGCACGGACTACATTCTCAGCTAGGGATATACGACTGAATTTCCCCATTTCGAGAGCAAAGGCGATGACTCAACCCAAGGTCCTTCTGCAGGTTCCAACTGCCATGACAACGGCGACGTGCCCGTAGGCCGACGTGCGTGACGTTGCAAGAGAGTGAAGCGCAGGTTTCGTCGTCTGCTATTACGACACGTTTCGACAAAATCCTCGAAAACGACTTGTTTATTCTGAATGAAACTTTGACGGTTGTATGTGTACAGTACTCGCGAAGAGAGTTGTAGATAAATTTCGGAATCGCCCCGGCTGTACGAGACCATCCCTTTAATGTCAGGTAACGAAGATCGCGACCGAACTGCGTTCGTGCGCCAGAACCGTGACGTTCGCTTCCACGCTCCTGGTCACCTGGTGTCGTCTTTGTCCTTCAGCTACTACACTCCTCCTCCCTCATGTTTCGGATACTGTACGGGAGGTCGCCTACGTCGGTGAGGGTACCGCGGTGGGCCGATGGCGGACGCTGGCAGCGACGGTTGCAGCAGCGATTGTTCCTGTGACATGCGTGACGTTCGATCACAGAGATCTAGTGGCATGGTTGCATCTGTACTGGGTTACTGCTGTTGGGAAAAATTGAGAACAGGCGGTGTGGACACTCTAGTCTTGAACTGATCTGCGTGGACGCGGCGATGTTTCCTGCTTTCCAGCTCCACATCGAAGATAACTCAACCAAAATCTTTCCCCGCACAACACATTTTACCCAATATTGCTTTCGTGTACGTAAGATCCTTAGCCCACACTGTCGGCAGCTGCAAAAGTCTGAGGCTTTCGTACGACCATCCTCATTTACCGGCACTTGTATGCGTTGTACATAATCCAGTTCTGTTCCTCCGCTTATGCGGAAACCCCGAAGGTTGCGATATGGGGAGATGCATGATACTTAGAAAGAAATGTAGAGGACGATGGTCTTCCTCTACATGAGTCCCGACCGGCGATGATGGCATGCCACGGAGAGGCGATGACGGTGGCCTATCTCCATGGCCGCGCCGGTGGAACTGAGGCAGGTGCTTCAGGCGCGTGGCCATCTTCATCATTGTCCACGGCCCGCTACAGTGCTCCCCTCCCCAGACGCGGAGCGGCGAGAAAGAAGAAGAATGGTGAACTGCGTCAAACACCGGAGGGAGAGAGCGAGAGCGGCCGTGGATGACGTGCACTACTGGACGAATTCGTGGGACAGCAGAATACCCGTTGCGTGAAGCTCTCGATGAGCGAGGCAGATGAAGGGCGAATCGTTGGGCGTCAGAGTCGTGGCCTGGGGTGCCGGAACCGGCACGGGAGCGTGAGCTCATAGGGTCCCAGGAAGTGATGCTGCGTACCCGTGAGGACTGCCGTGAAAACTGCCGAGACGCCGGCTAATGCGGGCCGTGGCGTCGGCGGCCGTGACTGCCGAAACCGGCAGGCGAGCACTTTGCTCTGTTGTCGCGGCCGGCTGCGAATGAGCGTCGAGAGGCGGAAGGGAAGTGGCGGGTAGTGAGTGTGCCGGAGTCCGTGCACAGCGCAGGGCGGTCCCCGGGCTCCGTTAAGCGATGGTCGGTTGGAGGATCGTAAGACCAGTGACCGGTCGGAGCGTTGCATGGTCGTCCAAATCGGTACCGTGGAGGGGGATGGTACGTGAGCGTCGGCGCGTCAGTCGACAGGAGAAGGGCAGTCGTGATGCTGTCGTCGTGAGCCGGACGGTGAAATGCTGCACGGCTGCAGAGGTGCGCGGGCCGTGCTGGACTGTGAGGCCGCAGGTAGAAAGGCGCCGGGTACGTTAACGGCGAGGTTTGCTGGCGGTGGGTCCATGTATAGAGCGCTGTGGTAGTGCTCGTCGAAGGCGTCGTCAGGAATTTGGGATAGTAACGAGCCGAATTGTATCCGAACATGGTGTTCGTTGTCCGGGTCACCAAATGTAGAGGACGATGGTCTTCCTCTACATGAGCCCCGACCGGCGATGATGGTATGCCACGGAGCGGCGATGACCGTGGCCTATCTCCATGGCCGCGCCGGTGGAACTGAGGCAGGTGCTTCAGGCGCGTGGCCATCTTCATCATTGTCCACGGCCCGCTACAGAAACTTTCGTGCCTCCGCTAGCTCTCCTGTAACTGGATTGAAACGCTTCAATGTAGTTGTGAAGGTACGAACAAAATTATCCGCTTGCCCATTGGGTGGTAGGACGGTGAGAAAATATGTAGAATGCCTTTTGACTAAAGGTACTGTTTAACTTCGGCCCTCACGAAGTGAGGACAGTTGATAAGGAAGTTCCTGCCGTAGGAATATTTCCTCAAAAGCCTGTATGGTGCCCTTCGCAGTCGTGTTGCAATGCGACTTCCCCCCCAAATGCTCTGTTGCTTTGTTGTCGTCATTCATTCCCATCCAGAAAGGATGCCCGCGACGGTCCAGCGAACCTATCAACTTGCGGCCTGATATGTCTCGGTGTACTTGCATTCTGCAGAGCACAGCTGGCTTCAGAAGTGTTTCGCACCGAAGGCAGGTAAGGCTTGGCACTGAGCGTAGTGTGTAGTCTCCAAGCCTTCGCCTCTCGATCTCGTCAATGATGGCTGCTACAGTGCAGTGCATGTCACCTAGGAGAGATGATGCAGTCATAATATCTTCGGCAAGCTTCGTGATGCAGGAACGAATAGCGCTTCAGAATAGCCCGAAAGCGTCTTCAGTAGTTCCATATCCCCGTTCCTGAAGTCCTTCCGTCAATGAGTGAGGCTACGCTTCCCGGGTTTCGGCACCAACAATGTAAGGAAAGACCCAAGGAACGATAACGAACAGCTTTTTTCTACTTCTGCACCATGGAGAATGAGCCACAAGGGAGATTGGCCAGGGCTATGGAATTGACTAGACTATAACTATGACATGACTATGACAAACTGGACGGAGAATGCGATGGAGGTGGTGAATGAGGGCTACTTAAGTGTTGAACAAGAGATAAACTGATGTTCTGAGGCTGGGACAACATAGAAGGGACAGATACAGACGTCTTTGTGTTAGCTTAGCTCAATTGGTAGAGCCCTGGACCGGCAATCCAGAAGATGTGGGTTCGATCCCTACAGCTGGCTAACCTTTTCAGTGACTTTCATCTTTCATCGTTACTTAAGTGTGCGTGCAATAATACTCAATGGTGCAGAGGTGTATGGGCGATGATGCAGGGTGGGCTAGAAGTGGTGCGAGTGGGAAAGGAAATGCGAAAGACTCGCTGCCCAAATGGAAGTGTGAAAGGCTCCACACGAAAGGAAGGCTGACGGGGACACCCAGCTCACGGAGAGGGGGGACTGATATAGGCTTCTCGAAGACTAGCGTAAAACCTACAGTGTGGTAGGAGGTGTTCTTTTTTTTTTAAATCTTTAGTAATCTTTATTTAGGCTATGTTGAAAAAATGTACACAAAGCGGGACTGTGAGGGCAAGCCCTGTAGTAGTCCCAACACAGTTCATTGTTAAATCAATATACGATAAAAAAACTAAAATAAAAGTACATGTACCCGAAAACTAACACACTGATAAGTTACTAAAGAACTAAGGAACACACGGGGAGTTACTCGACAATAAACAGACTGGTAAGTAAGTTACTGAGCAGCCTTACGAGCAGAGCAGCCTTATACAGTTGTTGAGAAAAATAATTTGAACCGAAACATCATATGTTGTCATTTAATTCATCACATGGTTACATCTACAGTGATGATTGGGCATTATGCTGGGAGTGTAAGAAACTGCGTAGCTGATACTTAAAGTGGGGAAAAGATGTTAGGGACCGTATATGAGAGGGCAATGAATGCCAGACTCATGAAATAACTCATTGAACAAATCCCGTAATTCGTTCGAGGTTGAAGTACCTGTAGCACACCAGGTTCGCACCGCAGCGAATAAGGTTTTTCTAGATGTCTGATTGAAATTAGATGATCCGACATCATGCCGTTGCATAATCTGTAGATTAGGATGGTAACTTTGTATTTCAGTAAATTGTATATGCTCTGGATAGACACAACACTGGAATGCAAATGAGATACTATCGCGGGGATGTGCGAACATCATTATGCGCATTGCTCAGGGCATAAGAAATATGCGATTGGACTAGAGCATGGAAAACCATTAGGAGACAAGTGACGGGGAGCAGGTATCGAATTCTTGAAAGAGCATAGATCCCGCTGGTGACCTTGGAACGCACGAACTGGATATGGTTAGTCCACGATAGATGTTCATCCAAGATAACCCCCAAGAATTTCACGGATGTCGTTCTTGACAGGGAACGCCCACAAAAATATAATGTGTATTGGCTTAGGTCAAGTAATTTTTGGCGTGGGCGAAAGATTACATATGAAGTCTTATCTATGTTAGGAACGCGTTTGTTAGCTGTCAACCATGCGGAAAACGTAGTTAAAATGTTATCAGCCTTCACGAACAGCCATCCAATAGTGGAGTTTTCAACAAAAATATTGGTGTGGTCGGCATATAAGAAACACTTCTCAGACAGACAGAGATGAAGGTCGTTGATATACATAAGAAAAAGGAAAATTGACCCCTGAGGAACGCCAGTTGATAAAGCCTTAATAGAAGAATCGTGGCCCGAGACATGAACATACAGCATTCTATATTATGCAAGTAGCTCTCAAGCAAAGTGAGCGGAAGCCCTCGAATTCCATACCTGTATGCCTTTTGTAGAAGTATTTTGTGATCTATTAAATCAAAGGCCTTTGTCAGGTCCACAAAAGTGCCCATTGTAAGCAGTTTTTGTTCGATACTCTTCTTTGTCTGTTCGGTCGCGTTCATTAATGCTAAAGTTGTGGATTTACCTTTGCGAAAGCCGAACTGGAGCGGATGTATTATCTTATGTCTGTTAAAGAATCTTTCTAGTCGGTTAAGTATTAATTTTTCAAACACCTTGCTGATCGCAGGAAGTATCGATATGGGACGATAATTTTCTACATCCACTCTAAGTCCTTTTTTATGGACAGGTACAACCTTCGCCAGTTTAAGTTCGTCAGGGAATGTCCCTTGTAAAAACATGCTATTTGCTAGCACTGACAGCGGTTGGGTCAATAGGTGTCCCACTTGTTTAAGAGAGAGATGAAGATGAACCGTCATGGCCAGAAGACTTTGAACTTTTGAGAGACCTTATAGTGGAAAGCACTTCAATCTGGTGTGGTTGGGTCTCTTGGGTCTAGACAGTATCATCCTGACCACGATGGGGGTACGCAGGATATGAAGAGCGGCCGGCTCGGTGAAGGCAAAAGTTGAGGGGCGGGGCGCGTCAACAAGACTTCTGACTACCGACAAAAGCAGGAAGCCGGCTGCCACGAGACAGACAGGTGGGCGTACTCAGGACGCAAGATGGGACCAAAGGAAAGCCGTAAAAACTGTTTGTATCTGGCCACGCAAACATGCGCAAGGGGAGGGAAAAGGTCAATAACCGCGCCAGAAAGGGACATTTTCGCGAGGCAGTCAGCGGTTTTGTTTACAGTAAGCCCACGGTGTCCAGGAACTCGCGTAACGATGATATTGCGTACGTGCGAGGGAACAAGAGGAAGCGGTAGGGAGAGCAAGACCTGGCAGGGGGTCGCCAATACAGAAACGACTGAAAATGAGTCTGAAGACGAGAGCACCCTCTCACAGGAGGGCAGGACCCTCTTGAGGCTAAATGTTCCGCAAGGAACTCGCTATGAAATGGAGGTGTGAAATCTGGGAAACCTGGACACCGGGAACTAGGCCGACCCTAGATCGCTACACTAAGAAAGAGGCGTCAGTTGCGACTTTTTCTTAATAAACATATCCCCCCCCCCCACTAGATGGTGCGGAAACTGATGAAGATGGCCCATTAGCACAGTTTGTAGGATACGCAAGGGAACATGACGGACAGTCATGGGGAAGATTTCAATAACACCCACAGGAGGAGGGTCCGGATGGGCATCCAACAGAGAAACCTTTAATGGCAGGATGAGTTACTGGACGAAACGTAATTGTAGAGTAGTTTAACGGTGCCACAGCAGAGCATCCTTGAAAGAGGCCCTGTTTTGCAGCGCAAGGGGATTCTGATGCTATGACAGGTAGGTTCTCACAGTAAGCAGCCGGAAGCTAGACTTAAGAGAAGGCATACGGGCCTCAATGAGAAGCGCATCATTAGCTGGGAAGGCCCAAACAGAGGCGGAGGGCCCGCCGCTCCAAAATATACAGTTTGGTTACACCCCAGTCGGGCAGGAAGGAAAAAAGGACAGCACCAAACTCCAAAATGGGCCTTACGTAAGATCTGTACAGACATTACAGGGCGTTCCTACGCATGCCGACACGCGTACTAGAGCACTTAATGACGACGCCGAGCGCCTTCGTTGCCTTTAAGCACAAGTGACCTAAGTGATCCATGTGATAACACCAGCTCAGCGATTCGTCGTACCACATCCTCAGGTACGCTTGACGGACCGACTGCAGGCCAACTTGTAAGTCGATGGTGACCAGAGTGTCCAAGGGAAACACAGGCATGGCGAACTTCTCCATATTCACAAAAATGTGCACCGAGCTCATTACGGCTACCAGGGTGTCGAGATAGGCTGATAACTTAGCGTGTAACTCAGACCACGAAGGCGCCGAATCTAAGAAAGAATACCGTCTGCGTACGTAAAGGTCGTAATCTCCGGATCGGAATGGAGGGACATGATTAAAACGTTGAATAATATGGGAGAGAGCACCGATCTTTTGGGGACACCCCTACTCTGCGGGTATGATGAGGAAGCTAAGAGACCAGCAGAGCAGAAGAACGAACGATCAGAGAGGAAGTCCATGACCCACGCAATCAGGTAAGGGCGAGTGTTAGTATTCACCAATTTCTGCAGGAGCACAGACTGAACCATGCTGTCATAAGATTTAGCAACATCTCGACTGACAAGCCCAGAGAGAAAACCCTTCTCTTTGCCTCTCGCGGACGAGACGGATCTGGTTCTCGAGGCTCGTGTTGGCCAACCAAATAGAGTAGCGCGAGCAAAAACCAATTTGAGTAGCTTTAAGAACACCAGATGATTCTAGGACAGGTGACAACAGGCGGTGCATGTCTTAGAGTCTCTCCACAGTCAGCGCGACTGATATAATGTTGAAAGATGGAAGTCACTGAAAAGGTTAGCCAGCTGTAGGAGTCGAACCCACATCTTCTAGATTTCTTAGGCAATTTAAGGCTTTATATGTGTTTGTCCCTTCGTCGTATGAATGTGGGTATGAGTGAGCAAAAATGGAAGAATGAAAAGGAGGATGAGTGAGACAGAATGGCTGGTTTGTCCCTTCAGATGACGCACCCTGGAAGTCGCTGGGAAGGCGTGTTATCTTAGCGCAATTGGTAGAGCCCTGGACCGGTAATCCAGAAGATGTGGGTTCGACTCCTAGAGCTGGCTAACCTTTTCAGTGACTTCCATCTTTCATCGTTAATTTCTTAGGCAATTTGAGGCTTTGTATGTATTTGTCCCTTGTATCTTGTTCCAGCCTCTCTGATGACCTAATGTTGTCGAGACAGAGGCCTCTGGAGGGCACCTTCTGAACGACGACAATTCGAGACCGCTTCCATTCCTGGGGGCGTGCTCCATGAACGAATTCACGATAATCAGAAATGCAGATGGATGGCTCTTCCAGAGGTGCTTCACCATTGCTGCAGCAACCCTGTCGGGACCGGGAGCACGTTTAGGAAGAGCCGGCACATCACACTCCAGCTCCGCGGAAGAGGCAGCGCAAAACCCAGAGGAAGGAGCTGGAAGAGCAGGTAGCACGACGGCTACCGCATTCAAGAAACGCAGGGCGAGTTCTCTCGCGACTCCTTCAAGGCACAAGATAGAGTCCGCGTCGGAGAGGACAGCGGAAGGTGCCACGGGAAATGATCTGCGTATAAAAGCGTCTGTGTAGAGCTTTCCAGCAGTTCGGAGAGAAATTAGAGAAATGAGTTGCGACCAATATAAAAGGCAAGTTTGGCGACTGCTATAGTGACTACGTAGCGACTACAGCGACTGCTGCTTGTAAAGGGCATTAAGAAGGTGGAAGTGTTTACAGTCCGTGGCAATCACTAGTTTTCGGGCAGCCTTACGTCACCTGTAGGCTCTTGTGCAGTCACCGGTCCACCAAGGAGCACAGCTTCAGGAAGTGCGTCTCTCCACCCTAAGAGTGGGACTGCTGTAAAGATTGGCAGATATAGGAAAGAGACAAGATTGCCCGGTTCAGAGGAAGTAGGCATCGCTTTCAGCCAAGCATGAAGAGAGCTTCTTTTTTTGCAGTGGGACCGCGTTGAGACAGTGCGCAAGGCAGGAGACAGGAGCTCAAAATAAATGGACAGGTGATCGGAAAGAGATCCTCAGAGTAGAGATGCAAAATTTCTGGAAATTTTGAATCACTCGAAAAAAAAAAACGGTTCTTTTGGATTTTTTTCCCCAACAATTGGAAAAAATGGAAACAAACGCGGTTACTGCTGAGTCGAAGCATTGCCGGCCAAGCCACAGCAAACAATGAGCTAGACACTTTAGTAGTGTTCACCCTCTAGGCATAAATGCAGAGCAGAGCATCCCATGAGACTACTGTCTGCTCAGCGATAGGTAATTAGAACAACCCGTCCACTCTGACCAGAACTCCGACATTATGTGAGCGCGATGGCGATCGCTTGGAGCAGCCAGATGGAGCTCGAAGTTGGTAGTTGTTGGCGGATTGGAGGCACCTAAGGCACTGTTAGCGGGTTGGAACGCATCGAAGGCAAGAAAATTTACATTTTTCAATTTTGCCGCCTGGAAATTTTGGGCAATTTTTCCGGAGACGAGAAAAAAACCCGAAAAACTGTTTTTTCCCAAAATTTCGGTTTTTTTTTTCGGGGCTTCGCATCTCAACCTCGGAGGTGATAGGAGCTAGAGCCCTGCACGAGCCGACTTTTCCGGGCCGACCCGGCCCGGGCGCATCGAAAAATGGCCCGGACGTTCATATTTTTATGCGGCCCAGCCCGTCCCGGCGTCTAAGCGAGCACGGCCCGGCCCGGTGACTCGGCGAGTAGTTCCCGGCCTAGTATTTTCAGCCGTGGCGTACACGTTTCTGGCGCTTATCAAACAAATTTATAACTAAATTTATAAGAAAAGAAGACACAGCATACAAGTGCTGTCGGTTTAACACCGTAACAGCACGAGACCAAATTAAACCCAGGACGCACGCGGGCATGGGCGTTATCGTTACACTGTCAAGTTTTTGCGGATGTAAAGCATGCTGTCTACAAACTCCTTCTCCCCTCTCACCATACTTTGCCAACGTGATTGTGAAATGAGTGAGGAGCAATGTGAAGTTGCTTTGAGAATGTTCTAGAGGGTCGAATCATACGCATAATGCAGTGTCCTTTGCACAGGAATAACGCAAGCGCGTGATGATATGAACCAATAGTCCTCCACTGCGTGGAATTTGCTGCGTGACCTGGCCGAGCCTGTCTCTCTGTCTCTGTTTGTCGGCCCGGAGCATACAGCCAATAACAAACCCGGCCCGGCCCGCAGGCCGGGTCGGGGGCCCGTGCGGGACTCTAATAGGAGCAGCCGAATCATATTTCCGAGGGCAGACGTGGAAATTCTTTTTTCAAAAACATCGAGGTGAATATGTCGGAGCCGCGTTCGTCGGGCCAATAACTTTTGAGCACCCCCTCGTAAAACTATCCCTGTACCGTCACTCGAAATGGCTGCCAAAAAGTTTCCAGTCTTCTTGCCATAGGCTTCAGCTGGGGACGATTACTCGAAAATAGAGATATTACTGGAAAAAATTTCGTTACCGTTATTTCATTACCATCTGGTTTTGAGCAGCAGAGCGAATGGGGTGCCACACTCATAAAAAATAGACACGATGAAAAAACCGTTGGGAGCAGAGAGCCGTAAAAAATGGCTCCTTCTGTGGCCTTGTCACCCATCAAGCGGTGAGTGACGGCCGTAATCGATTCATTAGAGACTTTCAGTGGAAGAGGGTGAAACAAATTTTGTCATGGACGAGATGATTTGGAATAATTCACTCCGTAAGAACCCATCAATTCAAGTACGCTTTTGCTTTCAATAATGGAGCGACATAATGGTTGTTTTCGAGACAAATCCTGGAATAAAAGCAACTTTGACACATGACTGTGTTAACTCTATTAAACATTTTGGCGATGTTCGGACGAGTTGGAATAACCAACTGTAAAAACAGTGGCCGTTAACGAAATTTCCGTCAACGGGATGATAAATTGTCCTGTGCGAAACATAACGAGCAACGAGCAGATAACGTTCGTGAGTCATAATCAAAACCCGTCCTCGACGTCAGGGAGTACCGAACCTCCAGGCAAAACAGCCAGTCCAGCTAAAATAGAATTCTCCTTTTCAACACGCCAATGTTAGGCACTTAAGACCTCGCCGTAGGTTGACGCAGCAATGAACAAATACATTATGATAAAATAAATAATAATAATGTTTTGTTTAGTTCCAAAGAACGGAACAGACATTAACATTACTGACTTGCTAAAAAATTCGTTATATAAAAAAATTCCTAAGGTTGTTGGAAACGTACAACTTTGTTACACATATTAATGAACCTGCCAGATTAACATAGCCAACTCTCCCAGACGTTTCCATAACGACCTCTGAGAAAATGCTTGTAGTTCCCAAGGTGATCAAAGAAGGGATTAGTGATCATTTTCCTGTGTATCTCTGTTGAGTAATCAATCGTCAAAAAGGAATCTCGTGAATACAAATGTGTTAATATATCACACAGGTAAATTTGGAGCGATTTCGTAATCAATTAGGGAACGGCATCAAGTTGTTTGTGAGTGTGACGTCAAGATCACGTATAATATTTTCATCTCAGTCTTGAAACGAGTTTTTCAGGCATGTGTCTCTTAATAGCTTGTTAAACTACCGAAAATTATTGCAAAAAAGTCATTGCTTTTCTCGATAAAAACGGAGGATAACATGTATATAAAATTTTTGATAAGTAGAAGTACATTACACGATGAAAGATGAAAGTCACTGAAAAGGTTAGCCAGCTGTAGGGATCGAACCCACATCCTCTGGATTGCCGGTCCAGGGCTCTACCATTGAGCTAAGCTAACACGGCCTTTCCAGCGACTTTCGGGGTGCGTCATCTGAAGGGACGACAAACCAGCCACTCACTCTCACTCACCCTCCTTTCACTCTTACATTTTTGCTCACTCATACACACATTCATACGACGGAAATCGACGCAAGCGGCACCTGTTGAACAAGAGATAAACTGATGTTCTGAGGCTGGAACAACAAGAAGGGACAGATACAAACAAAGCCTCAAATTGCCTAAGAAATCAACGATGAAAGATGAAAGTCACTGAAAAGGTTAGCCAGCTGTAGGGATCGAACCCAGTTTATCTCTCAGTTTATCTCTTTATCTCTCAGTTTAACTCAGTTTATCTCTTGTTCAACAGGTGCCGCTTGCGTCGATTTCCGTCGTATGAATGTGTGTATGAGTGAGCAAAAATGTAAGAGTGAAAGGAGGGTGAGTGAGAGTGAGTGGCTGGTTTGTCGTCCCTTCAGATGACGCACCCCGAAAGTCGCTGGAAAGGCCGTGTTAGCTTAGCTCAATGGTAGAGCCCTGGACCGGCAATCCAGAGGATGTGGGTTCGATCCCTACAGCTGGCTAACCTTTTCAGTGACTTTCATCTTTCATCGTTGATTTCTTAGGCAATTTGAGGCTTTGTTTGTATCTGTCCCTTCTTGTTGTTCCAGCCTCAGAACATCAGTTTATCTCTTGTACATTACACGTTAGATGATGATGAGGTGGGCGACTCACCGCCGTTGTGGCGGTACACTGCCCCACTGCTTTTTGGGAACGAATGAGGGGATGATGATGGAAAGGGTACCCTAAAAGATCTCTCGCCAAGGAAGCCTGAAAGAATTTGTAAACTATTCCGAAATTTCGTAATCTAGTAGATAAGGAACTTGACCACAATGTTAATGTCTTTCCTGATATCCCCCAAAGTAGGTCGGATCTAAATCCAATTAAAACAGAGAAGATCAGATATGTGGTAGACGTACCCGGATATGAGATAGCAAAAAAAAAAAAAAAGAAAGAAAAGGAAAGTATTTCTTACATGTTGATGAAAAACAACAACAACAGATATATTCTGATGATGAAGTGGGGGAGGTTTTCCACTCTGGAAGTTGAACGCTACCCCATGGCAAGGGGTCTAATATGTGTGGTGAGAATGATGAGTGATGACGATGAGAGATCACGGGAATGATCGGAGCGGCGATGACGATGCTGAACGTGATCGTGATGGTGGGAATGTCCGAGAGCGCTGCTGGGGTCATAATGAGTCCTTTAGGCCTGTCGCCTCAAAAAAGCCAACTACATGATGTAAGGCCCCAGAGTGGGCCGCGGTGTTCCAAGGGCCGAGGATGGTCGACTTGTTGAAGGGGCGGCAGCCAAGGGTGGCAAGCTGTGACTGCAGTGTACGCCTCTCGTTGATATAGGTCCGGCAGCGGAGGAGTATGTGTTCTACGCTGGCAAGTACATCACACTCGTTGTACATAGGGCTAGCCTCACAGCCTAACTGGTAGCAATAGAACGGAGTGAAGGCCACATTCAGACGTAGCCTGTGGATGAGCGACATCAGAGGACGAGGAAGCTTTGCAGGCAGCCGGTATGACAGCGTTGGATCTACACTTCCCAAAGAGGACCTAGTTGGAATGTCGTGTTGCCACTCTAGGGTAGACCATGAATCGGACAAATGCCTGAGGAGGGATCTTCTGTCTCCTCTCGAGAGTATAATGGGCACAGAAGGCCGTTGTTGAGGTGCAGCGGCAGCGTCGGCCTCGTGGTTCACAGTTATTCCACAATGCCGTGGAACACACTGAAAGGCAACGGAGTGGGAGCGATCTTGTAGGGACTTTAGAGCGCACAGGATATCTATCACCACTGAGGAATGGAAACCGCGGATGCCCATGTTTTTAATGCACAGGAGAACTGCTTTGGAGTCGGTGTAAATTACCCAGTGCCGCGGTTCACAGTCTTCCGCATATGTCAAGAACAACAAGATAGCATAAAGTTCAGCGGATGTCGATGAGGTATGGTGAGACAGACGACACCCACGTGTAACGGAAACTGATGGAATGGCAAAGGCTGAAGATGAAGTGTCCCTGGTCGACGATCCATCCGTGTATACAGCGGTACTGTTGCGGTATTGAGCCTCGATGAAGTCAAGGGTAAGTTGCATGAGGACATCAGGACAGCTCTTTTTGTTGTTCTTGAGGCCGGGTATGGAGACAGTGACAGGCGGCGACGGCAACGTCCATGGAGGCACTTTGGGTGCCGTCGGGTCGACTATGAATTTGGGGATATGAGGTCTGAATGATGTCACAGCAGCATGAACCGTCGCGTTCCGTCTAGCGTGAAGCTTGCGAATTAGAGAGTGACGGTTATGATGGCACGCAGTTTTCCGAGTACGGAGAACTTCAATGGAGATGTCCCTGGCCTCAGCCACTACTAGACGGGTTTCAACGCCTCGCGGGACCCCGAGACATACCCGAAGGCTTCGCACGAGCAGGGCTCGAATCCTTTGTATCAGTGCCTGAGAAAGTACGTGCAGGACGGGAAGACTGTACATCACTGAGCCACGAACCAGGGCATTGTGCAGCATGATGAGATCCTTCTCGTCTCGCCCCCCATCTCATACCTGCGAAGTGACGAATGACGTTGACCCAGCGTTGGACTTTCTTTTCAATAAAGTCTATATCGCGCTTCCACGACAAATTCCATGAGAGAGTTACGCCGAGAAACTTGTAATGTGTCAACTGCTCCAGTGGGCTTCCACCAATATACAGGCGACATCTATGCATGTCTTTGCGCGTGAGGTCTAGAACTGCGCTTTTCTCCACGGATATCTCCATTCCTGCCTGGAGTAAATAGAGGCGATTGGCATCTAACGTGCGCTGAAGACGCTGGCGGAGTGCTGGACGGGAAGTGCCTGTAGTCCAAATCCAGATGTCATTGGCATACAGGGACAAGTTGACTTTCCGCTGAATGCAGGTTCCAATGCCCGCCATAACGTCATTAAAGAGGAGCAGACTTAGGACGCTTCCTTGTGGTACCCCATGAGAGATGGGGAATTGCTCTGTGTCGCCTTGTCTTGTCCGGACGAAAATACCTCGTTGACTGAGGAAATCAGCTATCCAAAGGAACGTTCTACGTGAGAGCGCTGCGCTGTATAAGCTGTATAAGCGCTGCATGTAAGATTGATGGATGACTGACGGTGTCATATGCTCTCTCAACATCAAGAAATATCACGGCCGACATCTTCCCGCCTCGTCGTGCCTCTTCCACCGACATGACCAAGTCGAGGACAGAATCTATCGAACTGCGGTGCCGTCGAAACCTAGCTTTGCTCTTGAGGGAAGAAGGCATGGTTTTCGAGCCACCACTCAATTCTACACAAGACCATTCTTTCCATCACTTTCCCCAAGCAGCTGGTCAGAGTTACCGGGCGAAATGATGCCAATTGGGATGGGTGTTTTCCTGGTTTTAGCAACGGTACCACTCGGCCGACTTTCCACTGCCTAGGAACCTGTCCATGCCTCCACGAGCGATTGGAGATGTTCAGCAGGGCCTGAAGGGAAGTAGGGTCAAGGTTTCGAATCACCGTGTATGTAATGGCGTTCGGGCCTGGAGACGACTTCTTGCATGAAGGCCGACTTCAGGGGGGGGGGGGACTGTGCCGACAATCGTCTGGAAAGTATTCGGAAAACCCAGGGAAAACCTCAGACAGCACAGCCGGTGTCAGGATGCGAACCCGTGTCACCTCCCAGTCTCTGCGTAGAAAGAGGCCACCCTAACCACTATGCCACGGGAGCTGGTAGACAGAAAGGTGTATTAATATGTTATACTCCATAGAATAGAATAGAATAGAACAGAAATAGAAAAAAAAAAAGGAAATGTAGATCGCACTGGTGCGGTTCCAGGATGCCTGACATGTGGAAGCACTGAATGATTTAAAAGATAATTTTAGCACGTATGCCCTTGAGGTAGGTCGTCAGGGCACATAGCGCAGGTTGCTGGTGCTGCCTTGGCCAGCTCCCCAGTAGCTTCTCAACACTAAAAGGTCGGTTGTCAAGTTTCGCGAGGGCGTTCTTCAGTGTTCGCCGACTAGAGTCGAAGCGTCGGCAGGTGACCAGCACGTGCTCCGTGTCCCCCACAGTTCCGCAAGTCGAACAGTTCGGCGATCCAACGACACCTTACGACACCAACGACACATCTTATGAAGGAATGTTGCAGCGAACGGGACTTTGAGTCGCAGGCGATGGATGACGGACTCTAACGGCCTTGGCATCTTCGGTGGGAGGCAGTAGGTGCAGTTGGGGTCGATTCGCACGAGGAACGAGTGATTCATGACGTCGCCTGTCCACATGGTTTTAGAGAGACGATTACCTAAGGAGGCCAGCAGGTACTTCGCATCGGATTGCGTGAAGCAGATTTTGTGAGTAGTTCTTTTATGGTGAGCAATTCGAGCAGCCTCGTCCGCCCTCTAATTTAGACTGATACTTCAGTGCCCTAGGATCCACTGGATGATGATGTTGTGGACCTTTGTTTCAGCAGAGTTGTATGATGCGACAACACTGTAGAGGACCGGTGCAAGTGAGGTTGTCGTCGAACCTTGCATTGCTTTGAAGCCAGATTTTGAGTAAGAGAAAATAACCCATGAAGTCGGTGTTTCTTTTGACGCTATGTGTAGGAGAGCTTCCTCGATGGCGTAGAGCTCTGCAGCAGTTGAGGACGTCTTGTGAGATAGACGGATCGCACGGTGCTCTCCCGAGGACGGAATGACGAACGCGCATGTCAACGACTCTTGTGATGTGGACGCAAATGTGAATATCTGCTGGAGTTCGCAGTACTGAGCAACCACATCCCGTGCGAGCTGTATTGCAAGAGGCCCTGGAGTGTCCTTCTTTGACTTGAGGCCTGGCACCTCTGGTTACACTGGAGGGAGTTTCAGCGTCTAGGATGGAATGGGAGGTTCAGGCAGAGGCTTGAACCGAGGTATTTCTTGGAAGTAGGGCGCCAGAGCTTGGTGAATCCTCGACCTTGTTCGCGTAGGAATCCAGCGGGCCAATGTTATGCTCCATCGGGTAACATTTCCGTTCACTGCAGTAGGTGTGGTTGCACTCCCATTTTTGACAACACGTCACTAGACCTATGCCCGAGAAACGTCATGACGTTAGTAGACAGATTGAAACTGAAACAAGTCGGAGGGGGAGGATTGGGTTCCACGAATGGGCACTTGTTCGCTGTCTCCTATTGAAAGAAAAGTAGGACCGAAGGTCGCGTCCCTTTCAGGGACCATCGTAATCGCCTCAAGACCGTGGCTTTCGGGCGCGACTTCGCCCCCTAGCTTCGAGCGTAGCTCAACTCTACCAAATTGGTGGCGCTGTCGAACGCTATGAAGTCATTTGTTTATAAACAGGGAGAGGTCAATTGAAGCGGGGGCTGTTGCACGACGATTGAGGACGCTCGGAACCATATTCTGCAGCGCCAATTGTGGTCATGTAGCCGGAGGGTTGTCCGTACACGGGCATGTACATTGCGGCTCTGAAATATCGTGGATTTCCACAAAAGAGATGACATTCCCGCTACAGGCAGGAACACGATCGTCTAGTAACATGAGGAGGGAGTTGGTACTCGAAACTTTAGTGCAACAGGTTCAGGTACATTCCTCATCCGACAACTTAGAATTGAAATCTGCGTGAGCAGTCACCCTTCTAAGGGAAGAAACAACATTCCTAGCATCTGATTCTAGCCCACGCTACAGCTCTGATAAGAAATAGTATTTAAATAATTGTTTGTGCTAATAAAGACCAGTTGGAAGTTGAGCGTCGTCCTCGTGGCCACTTTTCCGTCTTATCACGTAACACCACGTTGAAACAGCACAATGGACTATTTGATAACTTTGTTACCCCACAATAAAACTGTGTTATGGTCTGAAATGCAAACGACAGGGAAAGGCTGCCACTCCCGAACAGTTTCTCCGGAAACTGAAATCGCAAAAATGAAAGATATCTATGTGGCAATTTAGAGGAAGGGTACGAAGCTACTCATGTGCCATAAGTGATAAAAAAATGCATTTTTCAGATAACAGATTAGGTCAAATATGGCAAATGTGAGCATAACCTGCTCACTTCTAGAAAGTCACTCATCTGTGATATAAAGAAACCTTATATCCTTTCACGAGCTATCGAAAAGCACTTAGTGTCGTGTGAGAAATCGTTGTGGATGTACGTAGTGGAGAATTTTCGGTTTTTCTGATGTTCAGGCAGAGTTTACAATTTTTTATAAAATTACCTATCCGTCAGCTGAGTAACATAGAGACTGTAGCCTCCTGTCTGTGACAAGATAACACTTTCTCTTTTATCTCCAAGCGTACAGAAGAAAAGGCACGGAATTTTCTCCTCTATACATGGAAAACTATCGCCTGTACGGGATCAGTATAGGGTGCTTTTTATATTATTCGAGGTCCCCTTCAACATATATACCTTTTTTCATTTGAATATCGCGACAGAACTTCCGCACCTTGTTCGATTTCAAATGAAGCTACCTATTGTGAGTCTGTTAAAGCATATTTTAAAAAGGTATAATCTTATAAGTGTATTAGGTCTACATAACTATATTATCTATTTAGATTACAGGCAAATGAATTCCCCTGTAATGTTCGGCAAAAACATAAATGGCCGCCTTCGCGAACAATTTACGGTCAACAATCTCAGTCTATTTTTGAACATGGCATTCAAGTTGAATCATCTCTGGGTTTGTACCATTTTTGAATCATTTCAAACCCTTTTCTGAGGTTGTAGTAATTTCTGGAATTTTGCTAAAGTGTTTACTATGTATAACAGCAACAACTTATTTTATGGTTGGGAAGTTTCATAGTCAGGTGCGATACTCTACCCCATTGCTGGCGGTAATGTGATGAAATGTGTGTGTGCGGCATTGTGTGTGTTGTAAATGGACATGATTATTATTGTCTGTTTTATTCTATTATTTATTCCATTATTATTGTCTGTTCGTTTGAAGCGTGAGCTTTGAGGATGGGAACTTGCCAGGCTCTCTCACAGCATTTTTCCCACCTCCGCATCCGCGAGATGAACTCTAAACTGAGTTGAATTGAATGGTGACGTGTTAGCCAGCTGCGGTACATGGATCTTTGTGCACACGTGAAGCATACATTGGACGATTATCGCTGTTTCCGCTAAAACCCATGTCACATGTAGCCGCGCAGGTCACGCCGCTGACCGCCGTTATGGGAAACCGAGATTGGCAACTTCGGCTTCGCTATCCCGATTTCCCGCCGTCAGTACGCGTGTAATGACATTTCCCCTAAATAATTATGTGCGCACCGCGTATTTAATGGCTGTTAAGCTGTTTAAGTGCCATTTTTCCCTTTTCTTTTCATGATATACACCGTAATCCAAATATACCTGGCACTTGTGTCACGATCACGTGGTCATGCAATGCTAACATGTCACAAACTGCCGTGTGACAACAACAAACTGTCGTTCACGATAACCGCGATTTGGTAAGTGGCGCACCTGTATGACGCAGCCAAAACGGCGTTAAACGGTTGTATTTCATCGCTATTACAAACTGCTTCGATTGAAGTACGACTATAACTTAGGCTACTCCCTCACGAGTAACGAGGTGAGGACGGCATATTTTGTCAACCAAGAAAAAAAAAAGAACTATACGAGGTGGGTTCTTTAAAAAGACCAAAATTAATCGATAGAGGATATGAATATGCAAGGGCCTGAAAATCCTTTCCTCGAGTAAAAAGACACCGGAACAACAAATTCAATTAATCAAGGGGCGGCTTCCTATTTCTGGGATCGTTATTCTAATTATAATGTAATGGGATCCTGTAATAAGGCAGCAGAAATGCCTTCGGAATACAATTCGCAATGAAAAAAAGAAGGAAGGAAGAAAGATTAATATTGTTTTCTTAAACCTCCTTTGGTGGCACTGTTTTTACGGGCATATGAAATTCCTCCACCTGTCAATTTATAGAATATTGTTTCATTAAAAAGCTATCAGTATTTCAGCCAACTGATTCCATACGCCTCAGCAGGGACCACTCCTTGCACAGCAAGAAGCTCCCTGGAAACAATTTGCAAAAAACGAAGGCAAAAACATTTGATCGAGGGGGAACAGACATGTACCGCTATAAACCCCTCTGAAGACGATATCCGTCCCTCGTTGGAATTGACGTGTGTTCGTGCAGAAAAAGCGAGGCTACCAGCTGTTCCGCGTTTTTCCGTCACTGAAGAAAAGGGCCACCCTAAACAACCCGTTATTAATTTTTTGATTAAAACTCATTAAAGAAGCCGTTTCTTTTTCTTGCATGCTCTAAGACTTACCCGTCGTTTTGTTGTTTTTCGTTAGACGCGCTTTTAATTAAGTGAACCAGTTAAATAATTACTTTGCTTCCTTACGCGAAATATAACTAAAATAAAATACCAGGTCGCGTTGCGTAGTGGTTAGGATGATCGCTTTCCACACCGGGAGGTGGTTTTCCAGCAGGCTTTCCAGACGGCACAGTTCCTCCTGAAGTCGGCCCAGGCCGCACAGTTGGTTCGCGGCGCTAGTACGGAATTGCGCCAGTTCTTAAAGGTTGACACTTGAGCTTAGTTTTGATTGGCGCCTTTGAAACAAAGTCCCCGTTTTCTCGGCTTTTTATACTACGACTTTTATAATACTATCGGGGGGATATGCTTGATAGAGTGAAAGAAAAAAGGAAATGTCAGCTTGCTATACCGAAAAAGACAAAATGAAAGAAAAACAGGCACAAAAGAAAGTCCAGTCAGAGGGCAGACGCCTTTCAAGAAGCGGAGCAGGGCTGTGGTGACGATCCATGACTTGAAAACCCGAGACGAGGTAGAGGACGAACACAAACGCAGTCTCAAACTCAGCTCACTGAGTCGGACGGGACCAAGGATGGTGGCCATGAACAATGTGTTGTATTAGACGGCGACGGAGGGCTTGTCGTTGGGGAATTTCACTGCTGGCAGTGCAGTGCAGAGGACAATGAGGAATGTCGGCCACCTCGCCAGGGCATCTGTGCTCACCAGGGGGAGCTAAATTGGACCATTTTTTAAAGAAGCAATGGGGCGCGGGCAACGTTGAGACGGTGCAGCAGTGATTCCTCCTGACGACTGCAACGACACGCAATGAAAGAGGTAACCGAGGGGTCGATGGACTCCACGTGACTGTTGTAGGCGGCGGCCTGCATAAATATTCTTTTGTAAAATAACGCTCGTCACACTTTATTTTAGGCCTAACCTTTGCCGTCGGTACGTGTCGCCGAGTTAAACTCAATAACATGTCTATGAATTCATTCCGTAAGCAATCGAAACTTTCACTCAGGGATTGAAACCTCGAAAAATTAGCTTGGAAGCTATTAAATTAGCTACTGATTGCTTGGAAATCGCCCTGTTGTACATAAAAATCTCTCTTTCATGTCGAACATTTGTAATATCCCAAGGAACGTTTAAATTAGCAATTCTACAGTCATGAACAGAAACACCAGCTACAACAGAAACAGAAGAGATCATTTCATTATGGCTGCACCACAGTAAATGCAAAATGCAACGACCACGTGTTGGTGATAAAACAAATTGCTTAAAACAGTAATCTGAGAGCACGTCGTCAAAAGTTAGATACAGAAGCGAGTTATTTAGGCGAACTTGATATGTTATGTCCCATCTATAGTCGGGAAGGTTCAAGTCTCCTGAAATTATTAATAGTTTAAGCATTGGAAGGGTCACGTGAAAGGAAAAACGGCGGCGCCGACCTGCGGACAGGCCTGATGCAGAGGAGGATTTGTCTGAAGGTGTGTAGAGAAAGGAGGAAGCAAAAGAAGGAACCAAAGGCAACGGATTTTAAACTCTCGTCAGATATCCACGATATCTGTTGGTACAATTTTATGGATTCATGATTTTTGTTTGGTGGACGGTAGATAGAGATAAACCAGTTCAGTGCTCCGTAGTTTTCTCTCGCTTCGCGGAGCAAATTCCGCTGATGGGTGACCAGCTGGTAAAAAAATTTATTGTAAGAAACTTTCTGTGTCTTGTTCTTTATGACGACTGAAAACATCATAAAGATATGAAAGAATTGCTAAAAAGCAAGCGAGCTGGTGATTAGAATTTATATTATCCGGAGACTAGAAACACACCCCGAAAACAAACACACACGGAAAAAGTCCCAAAAGAGACGCTGTCCGTGTGTGTCTGTTTTCGGCTCGGGCTTTTCTTCCAGTATGCGTGTCGGTCTAAAGTTGTCCTATATGTGCGCGACACGATGTCATTCCATTATGCAAATCTGCTGGACGACGGATGTAATTATGCTAAGCGAGTGCATGGATAGTTCTCTCGATCGACTGTCAATAAATTACCTAGAGGGGCGGGTCCAATGATTAAGTGTGTGTACGTGACAGCAAAGTCCACCAATCACTGAGGAAAAATATCGCTCGAAGAACACGGCAACCGAATACGTTAACGAGTCATAATATTTCAAGTAGTCGGAGAAAAGTTTTCTCATACGTGTGTAGGGAAAAGAAAGTGTGGTTGTTGCGGCGAGAACAGCTCATTTGTACAGAAAAAGGAGAACGAAGACATAATTCAAAGCACGGCGAGCTCCACTAGCATTACGTTCCAAGGTGGACATTGCTATCGCCATGCTGGTAGAGCCTATCAGCCTATTAGGAGTTCTCTATGGGGTACTCCAGTTATCCCTGTGCTCAAGAAGAATGGATAAAATATGTCTGTGTTGTGACTGCAAGTCTACTGTCAATCAAGATTCGGTATCAGATTAGCATCCATTCCCAAGGACGGAACAACTTCTGTCAGCTATGGCACAGTTTTTTCTCAGCTCAATTTGGAGGAAGCCTATCAGCAACTAGAAGTGGATGGCGAGACAGCTGATCGCCTTACTGTCAATACCCACCCATATCCACGACTGTTGCTATTTCTCATCACCACATGGGAACACTGTTGGCAGGCTTGGCGTGAACGTATGCTTGGACGATATAGTGGTGGGAGGCCACGACATACACTATCCATCTGCGGTAGCACGCGAGACGACGCAAATGACTCAACATGGACAAATGCTACTTATGAGAAGTCTTCCCAAATGCTCGTATCACATTGGGACCGTTAATTAGCGGCTCCAGAGCGCTCCTTATTACTGAACGGCTTCGCTCCTTTTCTGGAGCGTGGCGCTCTTGATGAACTCTCACGCACCAGCTTGCTAGTCGGAGCGCATAAATGCTGCTCCGTGACGTATGGAGGAAGGAAATCTCGCCGGGATGCGTATCACGCTCGTGGCTCAGAAAGACCGTTTAGTAGAGGCACCGGAGTACGAGGGACAGAGTACACCGGGCACGTTGGGTAGAGCCGCTACTGAACACGCCCAACGTCTGGCGTCTTATCTTATCTGTAACTCCATCAAGTGCCAGCATTTAACATATTAAAGCGAATTGAAAACTATTTGCGCTCGGCGCTGTCCCAAGAAATACCTTCGTCGTTAGCGATAGAACCGGCGAGGAAAGTTAGCTTTGAGAATGAAACTGAAAAATGGGCCACGCAGAAAGCGAGCTGACTTTAGTATCCCCGTGATAGGGGCTCGCCCCTCGATTCCTGACGCCGGCAGTGCATTACATTGCCACAATCTTAGCAGAATAGCTTAGCATAGAATGCAGATCAGCAGAATCTTAGCAATCATGGCAGAATACAAGCGATGTCCGAGTACTCAACAAAAGTACCTCGAGAAGGTCAACTTTTACTCAAGAGGTGACGTCATAGATATGTATTTCACGTTACTTCTCATGATATCGAATATATTGTAATTTCCCAATTTTACTGCACCCAGTAACTGCATTGATTTTGCTTATCCGTGCAATGCAGCTGCAAAAAGAAAAACAGAGTGAAGGTCAGCCATGCAGGCAGACATCACTGCGAGAGACCTCCAGCAGACCATCATTGCCATGCTGGTCAATGCGGTCTCATGCAGAAAAGCTTGCAATAAAATGCGCAGTTCTACTTCATTTTTCTGGGTTTCGTCTATCGTGTGACACAATTTACCTGAATCATTGATTGATTGATTTTAAAAGAAAAAATGGAGATGTTAGTCTCGACCTGAATCATTATAGTGAGGCAAGACATTCGTTCTCTTTTGACCTGGACGAGCACGATTACCTAAGCTTAGGTGTACTGTATGGGAGACATAAATGCAAGGAGGAATGATTTCTCGTTCTGCAGATTGATTTTACTTTACAGGAAAGAACTGAAATCCGTCCCATTGTTGAGTGGCTTTTTATATGTGAGTGTTGTGAACGTACTTGTCTATCCTGCGTAGCTGTTTGGAGAGTTCGCTCTGCTCGTTGATCAGCTGCATTTGTTGCGTGGACAGGTGCTCGAGCTGCGACTGCAGCTGCGATTGAAGCTGTGGCATGACAGCCATATTGTGCAGGTCTCGGGATTGCTGCAGCCGCGCCTTGAGCTCTTCCTGCTGACGGCCTAGGGATCGAAGTTGATCGCAGATGCCTTCCAGGCGATCCTACACACCAACATGCACGTTGCTCACATTCATCTGATTTGCGATCAATCAATCAATTTGACCTGTCTCTTCTTTTTCTCTTCTTCGATGTGCGCCTTGTCTGGATCGATCCTTGGCCTTTTCATGGTCGGTTCTTCGTCCGCAAAGCCCTTGCCAACTGAGCCCCCAGGGAGACCTCCAAAACTCCTGCAAGAGTCATCCATACTGATACGCTTCGGTTAGACCATCCTGCATACTAGCTCCATTTGCCATGCTTACCCTTTGGCGTAAGGATATCCACTGTCTCGCACGGCTTGTCTGGCCAATGGGAAGAGTTCATCCCTTCTGGTGAGGAGTGCCGGGATGTGTTTGCAGATCTGCGCTGCAGCTTCATTTACAGAAACCTCGTGCAGTGTGAGCGGCTTCTCTGGCTTGCGCTTGCAGTCGAAGCGTCCGTAGATGGCCGCATACTTGCGGATCTCGTCCATACGGCGCGGGTCCTCCTCCGACATGCTCAGCACGTGCTGCAGGAATTGGTTGGGGTGCATCATCCATCTTAACCTAAGATACTAACACAAGTGAAAAGTAATGACAAAACTGGGTGTCTATGTGTCCCAACGCCGTGCTTCAAATTACTTCTGATGGCTCTATGAAATTTAGATGTTCCTCGTATCATCACGTTATCCATCAAGCGGTTTCCGGGTCGTATGTTACTATGACGTTACTCTCAGAAATATGCTCAATACATGCTGTATAAATTAGCTGGGGTGCATCACCCATCTTAACCTAAGATACTAACACAAGTGAAAAGTAATGACAAAACTGGGTGTCTACGTGTCGCGACGCCTTGCTTCAAATTACTTCTGATGACTCTATGAAGTTGTATTAGATGTTCCTCGTATCATCACGTTGATCCAACAAGAGGTTTCTCAGGTCGTATGTTACTGTGACGTTACTCTCAGAAATATGCTGAATACGTGCTGTATAAATTAGCTGGGGTGCATCACCCATCTTAACCTAAGATACTAACACAAGTGAAAAGTAATGACAAAACTGGGTGTCTATGTGTCGCGACGCCTTGCTTCAAATTACTTCTGATGACTCTATGAAGTTGTATTAGATGTTCCTCGTATCATCACGTTGATCCACCAAGAGGTTTCTCAGGTCGTATGTTACTGCGACGTTACTCTCAGAAATATGCTCAATACGTGCTGTATAAATTAGTTGGGGTGCATCACCCATCTTAACCTAAGATACTAACACAAGTGAAAAGTAATGACAAAACTGGGTGTCTATGTGTCCCGACGCCGTGCTTCAAATTACTTCTGATGGCTCTATGAAGTTGTATTAGATGTTCCTCGTATCATCACGTTGATCCACCAAGAGGTTTCTCAGGTCGTATGTTACTGTGACGTTACTCTCAGAAATATGCTCAATACGTGCTGTATAAATTAGTTGGGGTGCATCACCCATCTTAACCTAAGATACTAACACAAGTGAAAAGTAATGACAAAACTGGGTGTCTATGTGTCCTGACGCCGTGCTTCAAATTACTTCTGATGGCTCTATAAAGTTGTATTAGATGTTCCTCGTATCATCACGTTGATCCACCAAGAGGTTTCTCAGGTCGTATGTTACTGTGACGTTACTCTCAGAAATATGCTCAATACGTGCTGTATAAATTAGCTGGGGTGCATCACCCATCTTAACCTAAGATACTAACACAAGTGAAAAGTAATGACAAAACTGGGTGTCTACGTGTCGCGACGCCTTGCTTCAAATTACTTCTGATGACTCTATGAAGTTGTATTAGATGTTCCTCGTATCATCACGTTGATCCACCAAGAGGTTTCTCAGGTCGTATGTTACTGTGACGTTACTCTCAGAAATATGCTGAATACGTGCTGTATAAATTAGCTGGGGTGCATCACCCATCTTAACCTAAGATACTAACACAAGTGAAAAGTAATGACAAAACTGGGTGTCTATGTGTCGCGACGCCTTGCTTCAAATTACTTCTGATGACTCTATGAAGTTGTATTAGATGTTCCTCGTATCATCACGTTGATCCACCAAGAGGTTTCTCAGGTCGTATGTTACTGCGACGTTACTCTCAGAAATATGCTCAATACGTGCTGTATAAATTAGTTGGGGTGCATCACCCATCTTAACCTAAGATACTAACACAAGTGAAAAGTAATGACAAAACTGGGTGTCTATGTGTCCCGACGCCGTGCTTCAAATTACTTCTGATGGCTCTATGAAGTTGTATTAGATGTTCCTCGTATCATCACGTTGATCCACCAAGAGGTTTCTCAGGTCGTATGTTACTGTGACGTTACTCTCAGAAATATGCTCAATACGTGCTGTATAAATTAGTTGGGGTGCATCACCCATCTTAACCTAAGATACTAACACAAGTGAAAAGTAATGACAAAACTGGGTGTCTATGTGTCCTGACGCCGTGCTTCAAATTACTTCTGATGGCTCTATAAAGTTGTATTAGATGTTCCTCGTATCATCACGTTGATCCACCAAGAGGTTTCTCAGGTCGTATGTTACTGCGACGTTACTCTCAGAAATATGCTCAATACGTGATGTATAAATTAGTTGGGGTGCATCACCCATCTTAACCTAAGATACTAACACAAGTGAAAAGTAATGACAAAACTGGGTGTCTATGTGTCCCGACGCCGTGCTTCAAATTACTTCTGATGGCTCTATGAAGTTGTATTAGATGTTCCTCGTATCATCACGTTGATCCACCAAGAGGTTTCTCAGGTCGTATGTTACTGTGACGTTACTCTCAGAAATATGCTCAATACGTGCTGTATAAATTAGTTGGGGTGCATCACCCATCTTAACCTAAGATACTAACACAAGTGAAAAGTAATGACAAAACTGGGTGTCTATGTGTCCTGACGCCGTGCTTCAAATTACTTCTGATGGCTCTATAAAGTTGTATTAGATGTTCCTCGTATCATCACGTTGATCCACCAAGAGGTTTCTCAGGTCGTATGTTACTGCGACGTTACTCTCAGAAATATGCTCAATACGTGCTGTATAAATTAGTTGGGGTGCATCACCCATCTTAACCTAAGATACTAACACAAGTGAAAAGTAATGACAAAACTGGGTGTCTATGTGTCCCGACGCCGTGCTTCAAATTACTTCTGATGGCTCTATGAAGTTGTATTAGATGTTCCTCGTATCATCACGTTGATCCACCAAGAGGTTTCTCAGGTCGTATGTTACTGCGACGTTACTCTCAGAAATATGCTCAATACGTGATGTATAAATTAGTTGGGGTGCATCACCCATCTTAACCTAAGATACTAACACAAGTGAAAAGTAATGACAAAACTGGGTGTCTATGTGTCCCGACGCCGTGCTTCAAATTACTTCTGATGGCTCTATGAAGTTGTATTAGATGTTCCTCGTATCATCACGTTGATCCACCAAGAGGTTTCTCAGGTCGTATGTTACTGTGACGTTACTCTCAGAAATATGCTCAATACGTGCTGTATAAATTAGTTGGGGTGCATCACCCATCTTAACCTAAGATACTAACACAAGTGAAAAGTAATGACAAAACTGGGTGTCTATGTGTCCTGACGCCGTGCTTCAAATTACTTCTGATGGCTCTATAAAGTTGTATTAGATGTTCCTCGTATCATCACGTTGATCCACCAAGAGGTTTCTCAGGTCGTATGTTACTGCGACGTTACTCTCAGAAATATGCTCAATACGTGCTGTATAAATTAGTTGGGGTGCATCACCCATCTTAACCTAAGATACTAACACAAGTGAAAAGTAATGACAAAACTGGGTGTCTATGTGTCCTGACGCCGTGCTTCAAATTACTTCTGATGGCTCTATAAAGTTGTATTAGATGTTCCTCGTATCATCACGTTGATCCACCAAGAGGTTTCTCAGGTCGTATGTTACTGCGACGTTACTCTCAGAAATATGCTCAATACGTGATGTATAAATTAGTTGGGGTGCATCACCCATCTTAACCTAAGATACTAACACAAGTGAAAAGTAATGACAAAACTGGGTGTCTATGTGTCCCGACGCCGTGCTTCAAATTACTTCTGATGGCTCTATGAAGTTGTATTAGATGTTCCTCGTATCATCACGTTGATCCACCAAGAGGTTTCTCAGGTCGTATGTTACTGCGACGTTACTCTCAGAAATATGCTCAATACGTGCTGTATAAATTAGTTGGGGTGCATCACCCATCTTAACCTAAGATACTAACACAAGTGAAAAGTAATGACAAAACTGGGTGTCTATGTGTCCCGACGCCGTGCTTCAAATTACTTCTGATGGCTCTATGAAGTTGTATTAGATGTTCCTCGTATCATCACGTTGATCCACCAAGAGGTTTCTCAGGTCGTATGTTACTGTGACGTTACTCTCAGAAATATGCTCAATACGTGCTGTATAAATTAGTTGGGGTGCATCACCCATCTTAACCTAAGATACTAACACAAGTGAAAAGTAATGACAAAACTGGGTGTCTATGTGTCCTGACGCCGTGCTTCAAATTACTTCTGATGGCTCTATAAAGTTGTATTAGATGTTCCTCGTATCATCACGTTGATCCACCAAGAGGTTTCTCAGGTCGTATGTTACTGCGACGTTACTCTCAGAAATATGCTCAATACGTGATGTATAAATTAGTTGGGGTGCATCACCCATCTTAACCTAAGATACTAACACAAGTGAAAAGTAATGACAAAACTGGGTGTCTATGTGTCCTGACGCCGTGCTTCAAATTACTTCTGATGGCTCTATAAAGTTGTATTAGATGTTCCTCGTATCATCACGTTGATCCACCAAGAGGTTTCTCAGGTCGTATGTTACTGCGACGTTACTCTCAGAAATATGCTCAATACGTGATGTATAAATTAGTTGGGGTGCATCACCCATCTTAACCTAAGATACTAACACAAGTGAAAAGTAATGACAAAACTGGGTGTCTATGTGTCCCGACGCCGTGCTTCAAATTACTTCTGATGGCTCTATAAAGTTGTATTAGATGTTCCTCGTATCATCACGTTGATCCACCAAGAGGTTTCTCAGGTCGTATGTTACTGCGACGTTACTCTCAGAAATATGCTCAATACGTGCTGTATAAATTAGTTGGGGTGCATCACCCATCTTAACCTAAGATACTAACACAAGTGAAAAGTAATGACAAAACTGGGTGTCTATGTGTCCCGACGCCGTGCTTCAAATTACTTCTGATGGCTCTATGAAGTTGTATTAGATGTTCCTCGTATCATCACGTTGATCCACCAAGAGGTTTCTCAGGTCGTATGTTACTGTGACGTTACTCTCAGAAATATGCTCAATACGTGCTGTATAAATTAGTTGGGGTGCATCACCCATCTTAACCTAAGATACTAACACAAGTGAAAAGTAATGACAAAACTGGGTGTCTATGTGTCCTGACGCCGTGCTTCAAATTACTTCTGATGGCTCTATAAAGTTGTATTAGATGTTCCTCGTATCATCACGTTGATCCACCAAGAGGTTTCTCAGGTCGTATGTTACTGTGACGTTACTCTCAGAAATATGCTCAATACGTGCTGTATAAATTAGTTGGGGTGCATCACCCATCTTAACCTAAGATACTAACACAAGTGAAAAGTAATGACAAAACTGGGTGTCTATGTGTCCCGACGCCGTGCTTCAAATTACTTCTGATGGCTCTATGAAGTTGTATTAGATGTTCCTCGTATCATCACGTTGATCCACCAAGAGGTTTCTCAGGTCGTATGTTACTGCGACGTTACTCTCAGAAATATGCTCAATACGTGCTGTATAAATTAGTTGGGGTGCATCACCCATCTTAACCTAAGATACTAACACAAGTGAAAAGTAATGACAAAACTGGGTGTCTATGTGTCCCGACGCCGTGCTTCAAATTACTTCTGATGGCTCTATGAAGTTGTATTAGATGTTCCTCGTATCATCACGTTGATCCACCAAGAGGTTTCTCAGGTCGTATGTTACTGTGACGTTACTCTCAGAAATATGCTCAATACGTGCTGTATAAATTAGTTGGGGTGCATCACCCATCTTAACCTAAGATACTAACACAAGTGAAAAGTAATGACAAAACTGGGTGTCTATGTGTCCTGACGCCGTGCTTCAAATTACTTCTGATGGCTCTATAAAGTTGTATTAGATGTTCCTCGTATCATCACGTTGATCCACCAAGAGGTTTCTCAGGTCGTATGTTACTGCGACGTTACTCTCAGAAATATGCTCAATACGTGCTGTATAAATTAGTTGGGGTGCATCACCCATCTTAACCTAAGATACTAACACAAGTGAAAAGTAATGACAAAACTGGGTGTCTATGTGTCCCGACGCCGTGCTTCAAATTACTTCTGATGGCTCTATGAAGTTGTATTAGATGTTCCTCGTATCATCACGTTGATCCACCAAGAGGTTTCTCAGGTCGTATGTTACTGTGACGTTACTCTCAGAAATATGCTCAATACGTGCTGTATAAATTAGTTGGGGTGCATCACCCATCTTAACCTAAGATACTAACACAAGTGAAAAGTAATGACAAAACTGGGTGTCTATGTGTCCTGACGCCGTGCTTCAAATTACTTCTGATGGCTCTATAAAGTTGTATTAGATGTTCCTCGTATCATCACGTTGATCCACCAAGAGGTTTCTCAGGTCGTATGTTACTGTGACGTTACTCTCAGAAATATGCTCAATACGTGCTGTATAAATTAGTTGGGGTGCATCACCCATCTTAACCTAAGATACTAACACAAGTGAAAAGTAATGACAAAACTGGGTGTCTATGTGTCCCGACGCCGTGCTTCAAATTACTTCTGATGGCTCTATGAAGTTGTATTAGATGTTCCTCGTATCATCACGTTGATCCACCAAGAGGTTTCTCAGGTCGTATGTTACTGTGACGTTACTCTCAGAAATATGCTCAATACGTGCTGTATAAATTAGTTGGGGTGCATCACCCATCTTAACCTAAGATACTAACACAAGTGAAAAGTAATGACAAAACTGGGTGTCTATGTGTCCCGACGCCGTGCTTCAAATTACTTCTGATGGCTCTATGAAGTTGTATTAGATGTTCCTCGTATCATCACGTTGATCCACCAAGAGGTTTCTCAGGTCGTATGTTACTGTGACGTTACTCTCAGAAATATGCTCAATACGTGCTGTATAAATTAGTTGGGGTGCATCACCCATCTTAACCTAAGATACTAACACAAGTGAAAAGTAATGACAAAACTGGGTGTCTATGTGTCCTGACGCCGTGCTTCAAATTACTTCTGATGGCTCTATAAAGTTGTATTAGATGTTCCTCGTATCATCACGTTGATCCACCAAGAGGTTTCTCAGGTCGTATGTTACTGCGACGTTACTCTCAGAAATATGCTCAATACGTGCTGTATAAATTAGTTGGGGTGCATCACCCATCTTAACCTAAGATACTAACACAAGTGAAAAGTAATGACAAAACTGGGTGTCTATGTGTCCTGACGCCGTGCTTCAAATTACTTCTGATGGCTCTATAAAGTTGTATTAGATGTTCCTCGTATCATCACGTTGATCCACCAAGAGGTTTCTCAGGTCGTACGTTACTGCGACGTTACTCTCAGAAATATGCTCAATACGTGATGTATAAATTAGTTGGGGTGCATCACCCATCTTAACCTAAGATACTAACACAAGTGAAAAGTAATGACAAAACTGGGTGTCTATGTGTCCCGACGCCGTGCTTCAAATTACTTCTGATGGCTCTATGAAGTTGTATTAGATGTTCCTCGTATCATCACGTTGATCCACCAAGAGGTTTCTCAGGTCGTATGTTACTGCGACGTTACTCTCAGAAATATGCTCAATACGTGATGTATAAATTAGTTGGGGTGCATCACCCATCTTAACCTAAGATACTAACACAAGTGAAAAGTAATGACAAAACTGGGTGTCTATGTGTCCCGACGCCGTGCTTCAAATTACTTCTGATGGCTCTATGAAGTTGTATTAGATGTTCCTCGTATCATCACGTTGATCCACCAAGAGGTTTCTCAGGTCGTATGTTACTGCGACGTTACTCTCAGAAATATGCTCAATACGTGCTGTATAAATTAGTTGGGGTGCATCACCCATCTTAACCTAAGATACTAACACAAGTGAAAAGTAATGACAAAACTGGGTGTCTATGTGTCCCGACGCCGTGCTTCAAATTACTTCTGATGGCTCTATGAAGTTGTATTAGATGTTCCTCGTATCATCACGTTGATCCACCAAGAGGTTTCTCAGGTCGTATGTTACTGCGACGTTACTCTCAGAAATATGCTCAATACGTGCTGTATAAATTAGTTGGGGTGCATCACCCATCTTAACCTAAGATACTAACACAAGTGAAAAGTAATGACAAAACTGGGTGTCTATGTGTCCCGACGCCGTGCTTCAAATTACTTCTGATGGCTCTATGAAGTTGTATTAGATGTTCCTCGTATCATCACGTTGATCCACCAAGAGGTTTCTCAGGTCGTATGTTACTGCGACGTTACTCTCAGAAATATGCTCAATACGTGCTGTATAAATTAGTTGGGGTGCATCACCCATCTTAACCTAAGATACTAACACAAGTGAAAAGTAACGACAAAACTGGGTGTCTATGTGTCCCGACGCCGTGCTTCAAATTACTTCTCCACCAAGAAGTTTCTCGGGCCGTACGTTACAGTGACGTTACTCTTACAAATATTGCACAGAGTCGTTTGATGTTGTTCGTGAACGTGCCGCGAAAGATGGTTTCAAAGGTTCCTATGGCTACGTCTGGGAGTTGTGCCACACATTACGCCACCACAATAGCTATCCAGCTTCCAATTAAGCTGACTAGAAACAGTGGCGAGAAAATGGATGCGCGCATGCGCCTTTTTTTCTTCTCGATTTCACTAATTTAATGTTCCTTGCGGGGTCTGGATTCAAACCATAAAGGCGACCATGGTGACCAAGCTGGAACCACTTCCCAATGACTGAATAACTATGCAAACAACAGCTTCCAGCGATACAGAAAAGAAAAATGAACAAGCTAAATGGAGACGGTGTCGGAAATGAGAATAAGGCGGCTGTTGCGGCTCAGCGACCTTAAGAAATAAACACACACAAAATGATAACTTGGACCAGCTATGGTGCATCTCACCTGACGTGCCAGTTTCGTGCGTTCCTTTCTAGTTCTCTTGAAACGGTTAGTCGCTTCATTGCAGGCCGCTTACCTAAATGCTCTTCTTAGCCACCTTCATTTATCATTTGAGAAAAAAAAATCGATGGCGGTCCTTATGTAAACAGAATGGAATAACGGCCGCGTAAACCACCAGTCGGTGTTGCCGAAACAAAGACGATGGACGTTGAAAAACGAGGGCTTTAAACTGCGCTTATCAACGGACGATATCGCTCACGAAATAATTGCCGTCTACAGCCTAAACGAGGTTAGACGCATCTAACGACCGTTATCGAGCAGGGTAACGCAGAAAAAATGGGCGGGGCCCAAACTGTCAAAGTTCCCCATTTGCATTTGACAGTAAACAGGAACCTTCGCGAAGCCTACGATATTTGTGTTAAAAGGAAGGCTTCCCAAGGAGGGCCTTGGAAAGCAGAACACCGGCCGCCTGGTTTTTTATAGTTTGCAGAGTCACCGCGTACAGTAAAGTTCGCAATCAGTTATTTGAACTTTAAATTCGATAGCCTTTGCGTCGCCGGCCTTGACGCCAACGAGTGTCAATCGAGCACCCGTCACCGTCTCTCTGTGTCTCTAGCCCAAAACCAGCAATTCTCAGCCGTCGTAAATTACACTCCGCAGTGATAGTTATTCGCTATATTCGCGAATGGATTAACATTGCCACTCGATTGTCGTTCCAACGTGGTCGCCAGTGAAGAAATTCCTCCAAGGCAAAATTCAAACGTCCCTTGCGTTCAAACGAGCGGCACGATTTCTTTGATGCTTCCTCTCAACGCTTCCCCACACCCCTTTTTTTTAACAAAAAAGCGCCACAACAACTCCGTTAATTAGAGGCAGAGCTGATGCAACAACACGCTCCCACCGAATAATGGACAAACAAAAAATCGATAGACGGGCAGCTGAAAAAAAATAAAATAAAAATAAAATAAAGCAGCAGCGACCCTTCAAAAAAGAAGACAAGCTCTGCGTGCGTGTGGGGGGGTAGAAGCACTTCTTTTATGAGCGTCTTTTTAGTTAGTTTTTGCGAAAGGGGTTCGCAAAGACAACAAACGTGGAGTCCGAATGCAATTTAAGCTTTCTGCCTTGATGGATCTCGCTTTTTGTGTGTGTGTGCTCAGCTCTTCTTTTCTTAGTCCTTGCTTAGTATTCCCCAGCAACTTTCATACATACGCTTGTCACTTCTTTTTTGTACTCGCAGGAAACTCCATCGACTGTTTGTTTGTCCAGCACTTTTTCTCTCTCCACTTCTTTCATTTTGATTCCGCGCAAATTAAAAGTGCGACTAATCAGCGATGCATGAGTGCACTTGGACGGAGGAAAAAAAAGTGTTTATTACTTTGGCCCCGGTTTTTGTGAATGCCTTTTTGCTTTACATTTCAGTCGTTATTTTTGTCACGCGCACCTCTTTGCTCGTTAGGCGTTTTGTATTTTTGTCATCCAAATAACGGGCCGTCTTACATCATTGACTTGCTTTCTGGTTAAGCTCACAAATTTGAGCGCAAAAGTGTGCTGCAATATTTTAATACAATATTCTCGATCAAGCGACGAGGCGCCAGACAGTCCCTGAAATATCGTGCGTTTTATCTTGCACAAGTTACGGTGTTTTACAGCGATAGTAGGAACGCGAACGTGTTCTCGTTTGACTTGACTCGGGCTTGAGTAATCAAATCGGGTAATCAAAGTTATACTTGACTCTGACGAGTACTGCTGCAAGAGGATGTGTCTAATGTCCTGTCTTGCTTCTCTGACATTCATCTTAAAACGATTAATTAAAAAAAACTTCGGTTGTATGTTACTATCTTACTATGTTACTATGCTTTCAATTGTGTTCCTCCTCAAGCTCAAGGAAACAACATCGTTACACCACCTTGCTTGCGTTTTAATGCCTTGTTCAACAGTATGTGCGTGCGCAACAGAAGCTAGAGCAGTCCCGGGACGGTTATAATAGTGTTGTTATGTGGTTATCAAGTACAGCTCTCTGTATGTTCCACAACGCTATTCGAGAAAAAAAAAAGAAAGAAAATCCATACGTTATCTCCACTGATTGGCAGATGAGGCATTACGATGTATCCATTCGTCATTTTTACGTGAAATTCCTCGTCACAATCAGCGCGCTCTTATTATTCTTCCTGCGTTGCATTGCGAGTGTATTCGAAATAATGAGCGTTGAGTATAAACATACCTGCTTCCAGTAGATTATGAGACCCGCAAACACCAACCCCCTCTCTATAACGGTTTGTACCAGAATTTCAACTCGCTTTCGCTGAATGCACGATGTAATATTGCTGATGCTTTCTTCACTTATAAATATGTACATTCGTGTGTTGACTCTTCACCGAGCTCCGTTTCGCAATCGTTTTATGTAGACTGATTATGTCCATATTATCCTGTCGTATGTTGTTCAACTTGACTTTTAGGTCCTGTGACGTCTTTTCTCATCCCTACGCGTAATAACAACTATCTACCTGCTCCCCTGGCATTGTAGTTAGGATGATCGCTTTCCGCGCCGAGACCGGGAGGTGAGAAGGGTTCGAATCCTGTCACCGGCTGTGCTGACTGAGGTTTTCCGAAGGCTTTCCATACGAATATCGGCACAGTTTCCCCTGAAGTCGGCCCAGGAGGCATACTAGCCCCCAATTCACAATTCAATTCAATTCACGTCTTGCAATTGATATCTCAATTTCAAGACGTTTTACAATGGTATTGATATACGAAAAATATACCAATATCTGATACAACGAAAGAAGAATGTACCTTTATGTGACTCTTTAGGGAGGATCTGATGCTCTCGTAATAAGGTTCTCGAACGTAGCACAAAGCACGCATTGAAAGTTTAGGTTCTACGCAAGTGTCGCAGAGGGGTTTTAATCCTGCGACAAAGTGCCCTCTGTCCACTGCCCGTCGCTATAATAAGCGGTACCTGACCTGTACGGCCAAAAGAGAATTTGTCGCGTAACAACAACGGAGTCAGATGCACGTACGACCGGCGTACTCGTGTGACTGTCGTCTCACCAGGGAGCGATGTTTGTAGACGAGAATCGAACGAAAGGAGCTCGGAACCTTCCCCAGGAAGTTGCTGGAGCTCAAAAGTAAGAGTTAAGCTAAAAGTTGCCGAAAAAAGAAATGAGATTAGATACAGTAATGAGACACACCCAGCACTGTATTTCCTCATCTAAGCTGACGCTTAAAATCGGCCTACAAAATATTTGCGGTAAATGTGGATACATGCATGCAAAATAACTGCCACGGGTCCTCCAGAGATTCCAGATGAAAGTCCACTGCGTTGCTCCAAAGGCCTCAAACACTAAGATATGCTTGGTTATGAATTAGATTTTCTCTACATCGACCTCATAGTCAGGCTTTGATCTCGTTACTATTTTGGAGGCTGAGCTGAAAAAAAAAAAGAAAAATGAAAGAAGAAAAGCAGCAAGTGACTCATTTACCGAGATCTGATAACGGCAGTTTTTGAATGACGTAACTAATAAACAAACGAAGCCCTTCCTGAAACGTCATCAGATTCTCCCTTACGCCTTGTATGGTCGGTTCAGAATCAACGGAACGTTTTTTTGCCATAGAAGCCGTTCCTGACATAGCTTAAATGATTGGAGCGATTAAAAACCACCGCATCTTTCCCTGCACGACCTGTTGTTGTTGTTTAGACGCAGCTGCTACGCGGCCCATCCCACAAAAACCGCTTGCCCGAAAAAAGTTGCGCGCCATCTAATAGGAAAAAAAGCAGCATTTAAGGATGGGGAGAAAGGGTTGCAGCTGGTCTCCCGCCCACCGTCAGCAACTATACAATGGCAACAAAATGGCTAAGGACAACGAGTGCCGTGCTGAAATGCACGTCCAGGAAAATGTCGTCGTGAAAGAGAAGGAATTACGAAAACGGACACGATGAAATGTGTGACCGAAGGGCATTTCACCATCGACTCTTATGACAAGGGGTCGGTTTTATGTCCAGGATTTTACCTTCCATAGGAGAATTGTCATCGTCGCGAAAAATCACGCAAGGGCCCCTCGGTAATCAGGATAAAATACCATTAGGAGAGAGTTGAGATTTTGGGCACGCTAAAAGCTTTTTCTCTGCTTTTTAAATCGGACAAAGAAGGAAACATATTGAAATGTCACTTTCTGGTGAGCGGAAGCAAGAGTGTTCCTCCCGTACAAGCGCATGGAATTAAATTTTGAGCGAATAAAAAGATGTCGTCTTACCTCGAGGTCCTTGCACATCCTCCTGCCGTGAGGGCGCGGGTCGGCGAAGGCGTGCGGGGGCAGCGAGCGGACGAGCGCCTCGGCGGCTTCGGCCAAGCGCCGGATTTGCGGCTCCGACAGAACGGGACACGGAGGGGAACCCGGACGATCCTCCTGCAAACACCACAAGAGCGGTATTTGCCCAGCTAATTTTCTTTTTTAAATCTTTCAACTGTCGCTCCTTTGCTGCGAACCGACAGGTTGAGGGAAGTCCTATCTTGCAAATTTTCCTAATGTTTCCGGTGATAAATGTCACAGAGGAAAAGTGCTTCCTACGATACTTCTAGTCCGCGAGAACAGAACAATATCTGTTTGTCATGCGTGCTTCATCCACGAGTCGTTTCATAGTACAGTTGCCTGTTCGTCTTTTGTGGAAACTTTCCTTACACGAATTTGCACCTTGTTGGTACCCAAAAAGATCTCCCTGTGTGTCCAATTTCTTTATGAGTATTTCTAGTGGGTAAAGTTTTTACATAGGACGAAAAAACCTATCTTTTTTTGTTGCCTCACAAGTTTTTCTTCGACGTAATTGTGTCCTTAAGAAATGACAGTAGGAATGAAAAAAGTAGCCCTTGTTGTCCCAACATATCCTTCGTTACTTTTACTTGCACTACTTGTTGAGATTTTCTTGGTTTCTCCTACAACCCGAAGCGGTTGCTGTGGAGCCACCGTCTCCATCCATCCATATCCAATTGCATATTCGATCAGCTACTGTTTTTGGTCAATGTAGGACCGTTAAAGACCCGCGTCTTAGCCGGCAAGTTGATTACGTTACAGCGAGGGTATGGAAAGCGTTAGGTTTTACTACTAATTTTTCAGACGTTTTTGGGCCGATACATGCGTTTGGTCGGGTTATTCCTTTCGTTGTTCGGACGCAGCAGAGAAATCACCTCAGCGGCTGCCCAGTGACATTCTTATAGGATCAGGCTTATCCGCAGATTGTAGCGTTTTTTCTTCAAAGTAGGTTCAGACCCCGAAATCCCGCGATTTTGAGAGGCCGAGTTCTGTTTGGTTGACAACGAATAGTTGATGAAAGGGAAAGAAGGCATCGTTCTCGATCGGGTGTCGCCCACCCCCTTTCCCCACGAAAAATATCAATTGACATATGACAAACACTCCTACGAAATGTTATCTCTGAAACCATTACGCTCTTTATCTTTAGGTTTATTTGAAAGGGGAAACTAGACTCGGCTATGCAAGACTTACTATGGCATCAATAACGGGTAGGAAAAGTGAATGGCGTATAGACTTGGTGAGTACAATATCGTTGCACATTTAGTAAAAACTGCACGGGATTCCAAACCCTACTTCAAGGTGGAGATTTGTAAAACGGAAACTTACGTGTTGTGGATCCTGATTAGATCCCGTCCGCCACTCAGCCTGTACACCACTCTGTAAGCAACAAGTACATGTCAAGGGATGTTTCCTGGCGCGATTCGTGCCGTGCATTGTCAACATTTTTCACCCAATGTTAACGGCCTCACTTCGTACGGCAAAAAAGGTGGCCATGAAATCCATCGTGACAGCTGAGAAAAATGATGTTTGTTCAGTATGATCGATTTCTTTTCTATGAAGAATGACTCTCCCTTTTTTGCGAGCATTTTTTGCTCCTCCGGGGAGAAGGCTAACTAAAGATTTTTTTTTTGCGTCAACCTGAGACGCGATCCGTTGCCATCAAAGACCAACAGGTACAAGATAGTGGGGACGTCATAGAGAACGGCTCAGCGAAGGATGTGTTGTGGGACGTAAAATGCCAGTCAAATTGAAAGGAGAAAACCGTTGAAACTCTCGAAAACTTTGTTTGGATAAACTTAGTAATGTGTTTACCCGGTACATTTCTTTTACCCCCAACTCTTTAATTGGTGTGAAATTGCGCGAATTGAAGCAAGTCCATTTCGCACTCGAGTGCTTCCTATCCTAAGCGGCGTCCCATCATTAGAGTGCGTCTTCTTCAAACGTCATTTCTTGGCCAGACTTGGGGTGAAAAAAAGAGGCTTTCCGATAAAGCTTTCAGGAAAGCCGTCCAAATTTTGATATGTGCTATTGTAATGCAGATGCGCACCAACCATGCATTAAACGACATGTCAGGTAGGACAGGATTGCATTTTATAGACGGTGGACACTGCAGTATGAAATGGATAATTTTGTCTTCTACTTGTCGTTATCTCATCACTTGGGCCAGTGATTCGCCACGGGCTCTTGCGTGAGCCTACCAAAGCGGCTTTGGAGACTTGAAATGTAACGATAACGATCGCTATGTCAAAGTACAAGATCGATTGATTAGTGTTGCCCTTTTGTCCTTTATCTACCGGCTGTTTCAAAGGTATTTGCCATTACATAATTATCTCTGTCGTGCCAGAAGCTTTCCTTTTTCTTTTGCTCGAAAACGTGCTTGGAAGGCTCAGTCTCTGGATATTTGAGCTTTTCAAATCGCTTCGAAATGAGCGAAAATGACTCGGTGCACAACTTTTTCAACTTGCCTAGTTCCCTGTACCAGCGTGCTTAGTAGAGAAGAGAATTACAGAACGCGCACATGTTCCGGTATGGGGATTCCACTCGGCCTTTGTTATGCTGTTCTGTGTACCGAGAGTCAATGTTGTACAGGTTTTTTTTTATCATAAGTACAACGATGTGACTGTCATTTATAGAATGCTTTCTGTGCTAGCAGTTGCAAGTTATTTCGTAATGCTTAGTTATGATATTCTACGCGTGTTAAACACAAGTTGTATCGAATGTATATAACATGGGTGTTTTTAAATGCCTGAATTTCAAGCTTTCATCTAATTTCATCTGATCGTACGACAGCCTTGACTTTTATCTTTCACATGCATGATCATTACTGGAACACACGCATTCAAGGTAAAATGTTGTCAACATACCCGAACGTTCTTTGTAAAACACGTGTGTTTTGTGGGGTATGAAGCACGTGTGCCACGGTGTGTTTCAGAATATACCTGCCGCTGGATCCAAAACCTTAGTTTATAATGTAGTTATAACCTTGCCTGTAGCACCCCACACAGGTGTGGTCATCTCGTAACATATTTTAACACCGTTTAATGAATGCCTGCACAGGAGACGAATCACACCTCTCCCATAATCGCACCGCTGTGACGCAAAAATTATAGCGAAGGGCTTCAATATTTATGGGACTATCCTACCCTTATGTTGTATTCTTCCACACTTGTACATTTAGATTGCCCAAGACCAGTGGAGACGGGAATTTTAAGTCTTTTTTTTTAAATCCTCGTTGTCTCGATGTAAGAGGTAAAGGGAAAGACAGGGATACAGGCGACGGATAGATATTAGAGTGCCACCGAAAGACAAAAACAAAACCTCGCTTGGAAGAAGGAATGTCATGGCAGTGTTTTCCTTCGAAAGCACGCAGCAGATTTTCTTTTCACATCTTGGCGACTCGAGCGTTTTGCAGTGCAGAGCTTTTTGCAACCTTTCACACCTTATGAGTGTTCTAAAGTATAGTGCATTTCAACACATCCGCAATATGTGAGGCACGGGCATTTTATCCAAAAACACTGCGATACCAGATCATGCAGTATCCCCACTAGAGCTCCCCGCAGCACCACCTGCATGTTCTTCTGGAGTATCGATGATGACGCTGGTGTGTAATGGCATCTTTCGCGTCGCGATATCTCTCGTTCAAATTGTGCAAATTACCTACAAAGCCCACAATAGAAAACCCTTCCTTGCATGACTTTTTCCGCATTTTTGGGCAGCTTCGAAAGGCGCTTTTAAAGGGCCACTCCAGCAATATGTGTACGACACAATGGTACCCCAATGTTTGAAAATTTTCTTTCCCAAAACGTGCTCCGATAAACGAGTTTTATAAGTTTGTATTAACTTGCTAGCTGAGGAAGACAAAAACATGAGGGTGACACACTACCGAAGGGAATCTTCCTTGCAGTTGAAGGACGTTTCATTCTCACATTTTCTCTATAGAGGAACTTCCGTCATACTCTCAACATCCGGCGTCTGCTTGACGGTCTATTTCATTAAAATGCACAGAAACTACACCGGTAATTCGTTTTTCGGTATCATTGTCAGCGATCAAGGCGAAAATAAAATGCTGCCACAATATCAGAATCGATGGGTAAGAAGGCGACATTTCCTTTAAGTTCATATCCAACCGTGCGTCTCGTTGAGGTGACAAAAAGCGTGCAGTAGAGCCATGTGGAGCTCGAAATGAATTTATGTTGAGAGAGCGGATTTCTCGCATCATACTGAGGCCAGATGAACGGACGTCAGAACTGAAATTCACAGTTTGCAGGGGTATGAGAATACCACGAAAGCGGACGGTAGTTAACCGGGATCCTATATTTCCGTTGATCGAGGAAAATACGGACCCTCCTGCTAAAAGAGACACGTCTGACTACGATTTGTGAAGAGAATTGTTGGTCATATGAAGCGCATTTCCCCTTTGCATCCAAACATCCGTTCAACGTCCTATACCAGCTATAGCCAGACAAAGTGCATCCATCATCCTGACGAGGGGAAGGTCTTACGACTGCCCTTGGACTACCGGATGGCCAAGCCAGATCGTCCCTACTGTAGCTCCTGCTAAAAGGGACAGGTCTGACTACGTTTTTTACCGCATTTATGCTTCCTGAGTGAGCACGTAAGAGAAAGAGAATTGTTGGTCATATGAAGCGCATTTCCCCTTTGCATCCAAACATCCGTTCAACGTCCTACACCAGCTATAGCCAGACAAAGTGCATCCATCATCCTGACGAGGGGAGGGTCTTACGACTGCCCTTGGACTACCGGATGGCCAAGCCAGATCGTCCCTACTGTAGCTCCTGCTAAAAGGGACAGGTCTGACTACGTTTTTTACCGCATTTATGCTTCCTGAGTGAGCACGTAAGAGAAAGAGAATTGTTGGTCATATGAAGCGCATTTCCCCTTTGCATCCAAACATCCGTTCAACGTCCTACACCAGCTATAGCCAGACAAAGTGCATCCATCATCCTGACGAGGGGAGGGTCTTACGACTGCCCTTGGACTACCGGATGGCCAAGCCAGATCGTCCCTACTGTAGCTCCTGCTAAAAGGGACAGGTCTGACTACGTTTTTTACCGCATTTATGCTTCCTGAGTGAGCACGTAAGAGAAAGAGAATTGTTGGTCATATGAAGCGCATTTCCCCTTTGCATCCAAACATCCGTTCAACGTCCTACACCAGCTATAGCCAGACAAAGTGCATCCATCATCCTGACGAGGGGAGGGTCTTACGACTGCCCTTGGACTACCGGATGGCCAAGCCAGATCGTCCCTACTGTAGCTCCTGCTAAAAGGGACAGGTCTGACTACGTTTTTTACCGCATTTATGCTTCCTGAGTGAGCACGTAAGAGAAAGAGAATTGTTGGTCATATGAAGCGCATTTCCCCTTTGCATCCAAACATCCGTTCAACGTCCTACACCAGCTATAGCCAGACAAAGTGCATCCATCATCCTGACGAGGGGAGGGTCTTACGACTGCCCTTGGACTACCGGATGGCCAAGCCAGATCGTCCCTACTGTAGCTCCTGCTAAAAGGGACAGGTCTGACTACGTTTTTTACCGCATTTATGCTTCCTGAGTGAGCACGTAAGAGAAAGAGAATTGTTGGTCATATGAAGCGCATTTCCCCTTTGCATCCAAACATCCGTTCAACGTCCTACACCAGCTATAGCCAGACAAAGTGCATCCATCATCCTGACGAGGGGAGGGTCTTACGACTGCCCTTGGACTACCGGATGGCCAAGCCAGATCGTCCCTACTGTAGCTCCTGCTAAAAGGGACAGGTCTGACTACGTTTTTTACCGCATTTATGCTTCCTGAGTGAGCACGTAAGAGAAAGAGAATTGTTGGTCATATGAAGCGCATTTCCCCTTTGCATCCAAACATCCGTTCAACGTCCTACACCAGCTATAGCCAGACAAAGTGCATCCATCATCCTGACGAGGGGAGGGTCTTACGACTGCCCTTGGACTACCGGATGGCCAAGCCAGATCGTCCCTACTGTAGCTCCTGCTAAAAGGGACAGGTCTGACAACGTTTTTTACCGCATTTATGCTTCCTGAGTGAGCACGTAAGAGAAAGAGAATTGTTGGTCATATGAAGCGCATTTCCCCTTTGCATCCAAACATCCGTTCAACGTCCTACACCAGCTATAGCCAGACAAAGTGCATCCATCATCCTGACGAGGGGAGGGTCTTACGACTGCCCTTGGACTACCGGATGGCCAAGCCAGATCGTCCCTACTGTAGCTCCTGCTAAAAGGGACAGGTCTGACTACGTTTTTTACCGCATTTATGCTTCCTGAGTGAGCACGTAAGAGAAAGAGAATTGTTGGTCATATGAAGCGCATTTCCCCTTTGCATCCAAACATCCGTTCAACGTCCTACACCAGCTATAGCCAGACAAAGTGCATCCATCATCCTGACGAGGGGAGGGTCTTACGACTGCCCTTGGACTACCGGATGGCCAAGCCAGATCGTCCCTACTGTAGCTCCTGCTAAAAGGGACAGGTCTGACTACGTTTTTTACCGCATTTATGCTTCCTGAGTGAGCACGTAAGAGAAAGAGAATTGTTGGTCATATGAAGCGCATTTCCCCTTTGCATCCAAACATCCGTTCAACGTCCTACACCAACTATAAACAGACAAAGTGCATCCATCATCCTGACGAGGGGAGGGTCTTACGACTGCCCTTGGACTACCGGATGGCCAAGCCAGATCGTCCCTACTGTAGCTCCTGCTAAAAGGGACAGGTCTGACTACGTTTTTTACCGCATTTATGCTTCCTGAGTGAGCACGTAAGAAAAAGAGAATTGTTGGTCATATGAAGCGCATTTCCCCTTTGCATCCAAACATACGTTCAACGTCCTATACCAGCTATAGCCAGACAAAGTGCATTCATCATCTTGACGAGGGGAGGGTCTTACGACTGCCCTTGGACTACCGGAAGGCCAAGCCAGATCGTCCCAACTGAGGCTCCTACTAAAAGGGACACGTCTGACTACGATTTTTACCGCATTTATGCCTCCTGAGTGAGCACGGAAGCGAAAGATAACTGTTGGTCATATGAAGCGCATTTCCCCTTTGCATCCAAACATACGTTCAACGTCCTACACCAGCTATAGCCAGACAAAGTGCATTCATCATCCTGACGAGAGGAGGGTCTTACGACTGCCCTTGGACTACCGGATGGCCAAGCCAGATCGTCCCAACTGAGGCTCCTACTAAAAGGGACACGTCTGACTACGATTTTTACCGCATTTATGCAACCTGAGTAAGAACGTAAGAGAAAGGGAATTGTTTGTCATATGAAGCTCATTTCCCGTTTGCATCCAAACATCGGTTCAACGTCCTACACCAGCTATAGCCAGACAAAGCGCATCCAGCATCCTGACGAGGGGAGGGTTTTACGACAGCACTTAAACTACCGGATGGCCAAGCCAGCTCGTCCCTACTCTGGCTCAAGCTGAAGGGGACACGCCTGACTACGATTTTTACCGTATTTATGCTTCCTCAGTGAGCATGTACGAGAAACAGAATTGTTGGTCATATGAAGCGCATTTTCCCGTCTGCATTCAAACATCCATTCAATGTCCTACACCAGCTATAGCCAGACAAAACGCATCCAGCATCCTGACGAGGGGAGGGTTTTACGACAGCGCTTGGACAACAGGATGGCCAAGCCAGCTCGCGCCTACTCAGGCTCAAGCTGAAGGGGACACGCCTGACTACGATTTTTACCGTATTTATGCTTCCTCAGTGAGCATGTACGAGAAAGAGAATTGTTGGTCATATGAAGCGCATCTTCCTGTCTGCATTCAAACATCCATTCAACGTCCTACACCAGCTATAGCCAGACAAAGCGCATCCAGCATCCTCAAGGGGGGGGGGGGTTACGACAGCGCTTGGACAACAGGATGGCCAAGCCAGCTCGCGCCTACTCAGGCTCAAGCTGAAGGGGACACGCCTGACTACGATTTTTACCGTATTTATGCTTCCTCAGTGAGCATGTACGAGAAAGAGAATTGTTGGTCATATGAAGCGCATCTTCCTGTCTGCATTCAAACATCCATTCAACGTCCTACACCAGCTATAGCCAGACAAAGCGCATCCAGCATCCTCAAGGGGGGGGGGGGGTTACGACAGCGCTTGGACAACAGGATGGCCAAGCCAGCTCGCGCCTACTCAGGCTCAAGCTGAAGGGGACACGCCTGACTACGATTTTTACCGTATTTATGCTTCCTCAGTGAGCATGTACGAGAAAGAGAATTGTTGGTCATATGAAGCGCATATTCCTGTCTGCATTCAAACATCCATTCAACGTCCTACACCAGCTATAGCCAGACAAAGCGCATCCAGCATCCTCACGAGGGGAGGGTTTTACGACTGCGCTTGTACTACCGGATGACCAAGCCAGCTCGTCCCTACTCAGGCTCAAGCTGATAGGGACACGCATGCCAGCCCTGTATGGAGGATCACTCTTTGGCTTGGGTCCTGGTTTTCAGCAACGATATTTTCCGAAAGTCGGTGGAAAATTTCGGGGAAAATATTTTCCGTTATGTCTGACACGGCGAAAAAAGGCAAAATGTACAAGTATACGGTAATGAAAGTTTGAATTGGTTTCCCCATTCGCCATATAAGAGGAAGGATAACCCAGCACTTGAATTTCTTGAGGTACAGGAAGTTGTCCCGAAAGCCTTATTATCTATCCTTACTGAACGGTTTCTCACCCTCACACAGTGCCAAATTTGCATACAAAAGCCATGTTTGCATAAAAAGCTTCTTCCGACGACCACTGCAGAGATCAAAGGTGCCTGTGTCCTCTATGTCTGCCTGTGTCGTTCATGACCTCTAGAATAATGAAGCAGTAACCAGTAGAAAGTAGAGTAGAGTAGAAGTAGCTGCATTTTGGAAAACAGTAACCAAATAATACGCCTAACCTAAAATAACTAAACACGGAGCGCGCCGATAAATCAGCGATCACTCCTTTTCGCTGGGCACTCAAAACAACTGCCGGCGGACGATTATTGGTGGTTTCCGGCAAATACGGGAATCCAGAACCACTGTTTATAACTATAAGGACCTCTGTGTCTAATTCCCACCCTCCCTTGCAAGCATAGAAGGAGTGTCCCCGCCGTTCCCGAAAGAATGAATTCCTTCTCCTTTATTCTGTCACCTTTCGTAAAAAAAAGAAAGACTCGGAAAAAGAGCTGGCAAATATTATAGAAGACGATAAACGTAGCCAAGTTATACTGATCAGTAGCGATCTTACGCAACCACAAGGGTTCATTTTCGACCCACCCGGAGCAATGAATCAATCAATGGGAGCGGGTCAACGAACCCTTGGTGCCCGACCGGTTCTTCTTTTTTTCTGCGTTCACAACGAAAGAAGCGTCTTTTGTGTCGCTTCTGTAAGACGTCTAATCGCGGCGCTTGACCGTTTTTTGGCCCCCGTTATCTTACCTCGTTCAGTCCATTCAAAGTGGTGGCCATTCAAGGGGCATCATAAAAACATGGGCGTGCTTTTTTGCCACGGGGGTTTCTCCCTCTTACTTGTTTGTTTACTTTTTCCATGCCTCAACGGAAATTTACTCCCTTTTTCAGGCTCCTAGTTTTTTCTGTCTCTGGTGACCGTCGCTGTGGCAGCGTAGAGCACAACGCTTCCTCTTGGAGAGCCACAGCATAAACTACATTCGTATGAATCCATTTTGGGATCGCAGCTTTCGGCCGTCGAGAACGTATATATTAGCGTCTCATGGCTTCGATGGCTCGAAAGTGCCCGAAACTGTTGTTACAAGAATTGGAAAGCTAGCAGTCTTTTACAGAATAATGATCTTTCAAGTAGTACTGAAACATATTAGAATCGTATAGGGATGCCTGAAAGTAGCTCTACGTTAGAAAAAAGGTAGCGACAGAAAACACAACGCACGATTGTTGAGAGGAGATTATTGGAGAACTGAATCATACTTTAACACGGTTCACTTGGTGGCGCCAATCCAATCCAATCCTTCCTTTGTTTAAAAAGAAGGAAGTTATGTCTGGTCCAGAAATTTGCCAAATAAACATACGACTCTTTCTGCCATAAAATTTATGAGAAACAAAAAAGAGCCACTTCGCGATTGAAGCGCCGTTGGACTTTTCAAGTGCCGTGATAAGGCACTTGAAACCATAGATTGAGAAGTTCCCCGTCAACAAGAACTCGCTACAAGTTAAGTTACTGTGCGCAAAATGTAACCAAGTTCTTCAGCCCGAAATGTAACTCGCAGTTACTGAGTTACTTAAAAAAAAGAACGAGTTACTTCCAAGTTACTTCGGACGCAAAATAGCATTACGCAGGTGCAGCGCGCGTGAGCAGTTGAGTTAAACCTTGAGGTGCCTGCGGAGGAGAGCAACACGCTTGGATCGTTTTCGTTTATGTCCAACAATAGACCTCTCCCTGTTTGTAAACAAATGACGTCATAGTGTTCGACAGCGCCAACATTTGGTAGATTTGAACTACGCTCGAAGCTAGAGGTGAACAAGGTCGCGCCCGAAAGCCACGGACTTGAGGGGATTACGATATGGTCCCTTAAAGGGACGCGCCCCTCGGTCCTACTTTTCTTTCAATGAGAGGCAGCGAACAAGTGCCCGTTCGTGGAACCCAGCCCTCTCCTTCCGATTTGTTTCGGTTTCAGCCTGTCTACCAATGTCATGGTGACGTTTCTCTGGTACAGCTCTATTCGAACGCTTTGTATCTTACTCCCTGTGGGCGCACAATGGTTCAGCTTCATTTCAATGGCAGCAGTCCTTACTTCCTGAATAAAATACTGTCACTGATTGAAAATCACGTTTTATGGCAAAAAATGCCACGAAGGAACCGGAGAGAAAGCAAGAAAATATGTGGACGTGAGTGAAAAGCGAGTTAAAAGTAACTTGGAACTTAGCTTAAGCTACTTTGGCAAAGTTACCTGAAAAAGGAACGAGTTCCTCTGAAAGTTACCACGGCGCAAAAGTACCGAGTTAAGTTACAAGTTACCCAAAAAAGGAACTTAGTTGCAGTAACGAGTTACCTCGAACTCTGCTTGAAACTAACTTCACTTGACTTGTATAAATGGAAGGATTCTCGTTTCACATGCACTGTATCTACTTATGGCGGCCCACCGACAACGGTGAAATCACCCAGCTATAGACGGACACCAGAAGACGCGATTAGCGTAGTCCTGGAGTGAGGCCACGGGTTGAGACATTTCATCATCACAACGTTTAGACACTGACAGAGATTAGACAAGTAACGTAGAGGACAGAACGTTACTTGTCTAATATCTTCCGTGTTGTTTGGCTGCGTATCAACGTTATGAATTATGATACAACACCAACTACCCTCTCTACCATCGTCCCGAGCATCGAACCCTCGAAACCATCAACTTCAACGATGCCCTACGCTAGCGCAACGACTCAACAGCCATCAACTGCGACAACAATTCTCCTACCGTTTCGAGCACACCGCTCGCGTCTCTGTATCGTCGCTGCTCCTGCCTGAGAACTACCCACACACCTCGACCTGGGCTCGTTTTATGACAGCTTTCTGCTCTCGGCAAATCCACAGCCAGACTAAGTAGCTCAACCCACCGGCAAGCAAAGGTGACTTGACTGCTTCGTGAGCGCCGCATTCATGAATCAGATCTGTCGCGTAGCGTGGCGCACCTCTCCTGCACATCAGTGCCTCACGCTCGCCTACCGCACATCACGGCAGCGGACACCACGATGCAACTTCTTCAGCCGCCATCTCGGCATTCTCTGCGGCTAACGCGGCCTCACTTTTCCTGGGATCCTGCGAGATTTCGCTCCCGTGCCGGTTGCGGCACCCTAGGCCTCAATTTGGCGAGCGCATCCGCTACTTCGCCGCAGATATCTGGTATACCTCTTCACGTGCAAGCGGTCTTCTGCAGCATCACTAGTCCACTACGTTCCTGCACTTGAACGTTCTGATGTGTCGCCAACGAGTGCCGTGTACGCTACCGCGGTAGCGCATCTCGTCCTTGGGTAATCCTGGCACACCCCCAGCAGATAACATTACCACTGCTCAGCATCTGAGGGAGGGAGTCATGTGGCGGCCCATCGACAACCATGAAGCGACATAGCTACGGGCACGCGCCGCCACAAGAAGCTTCAGTTCTATAGGCGCAGTCGTGGAATGGGGTCACGGGCTGCTCCTCAGCACATCCGGGATATTCCACCAGTCTGGACTAGGGTTCGGAATCCCGAGCCATTTTTAGCATCCCGGGATTTCTAAATGTGGGTCGCTGATCCCGGGACGGGATCAGGATCTTTTTGCAGCTGCTCCCGAATGTCGTAGAGGACTGCATACACCTGCACATCCATACTATCATAAATTCCTCTGGCGATGCAACTCTCCATTCATCATCTTCTAATAAAGTTGTTCGTCTGTCATCCCCACGGAACGTTCTAGTGGAAGAAAACGCAAAAGAAGAAAAAACTGCTCACGGGGCACAAGTATTGCCGCTCTCTCTTTTTGTCGCCTGCTGCGAAATGTATGATATCTCCCGCGGTTTCCAGTGGACGAGAAGACATGACGCTGAGAATCTGCACTTACGTGACAGCTAAAATCAATTACGTTTTTCGCGTCTTCCGCTGGATTATTCATGGAAATAATCGCCGATGTGAGTACATAAAGTACGGTGCGTTTTGCTTCCCCCCCCCCCCCTTTTATTTATCCAGAGTAGCTGTTGTGTTCTCTCTGAAGCAGCGGAGTCTAATTTTCTGAAACGGCTGTCTCCATTTTCTCTTTTCGTTTTCATATACACGTATTAATGAGAATCAAAAGAACAAAAAGAGAGATTCTGTAGACAGAGAGAGAGAGATTCTGCAATATTTTGTGTAGCTTTATATATAGATCGGAAGATTCCTTTTGATTTAGTATGAGTTTTAATACTATACTCCAAGGCTGTTCTCGGCTATGACTTGCGTGTTTCACATGAATCAGCAGCTAAAGTCTTTGTTATGTGTGGTGGACGACGAGGTTGGCAAAAGTCCGTAGACACCGTTCTTTCTTTTGCACTCGTACACTTTTATCTACAACTGGCACAGGGGCAGGACCCAACCTGTTGGCCGGCATCAGCTGCCCCATCTCATCATAATTTCTTTATGTGTGTCTTTGTGTGTTTTCACTTGTACCACGGAATGTCCGTTGTCAAGTAGTCCGAAATGTATTATCCCGAAATCCCGGGATTTGGCCTCGTGAAATCCCGGGAGTTCGGGACACGAAATTCTGCAAAAAATTCCGGGATCCGAACCCTAGTCAGGACTAATGTAGAGAGATACCATCTCCTCTCCATTCTTTCATGGCCAGCAGACATAATTGACATGGCTCGCATTTACGTGTTCCATCATATCGAGGCACGCTCGCAGAGAGATGGGAAATCCTTGTGGTTACTGTAACATAAGTTGTAGCGAAATAACGAAGAGGGGTGTACAATATGGCTACACTGCTCCTCGTCGTCACCACAGCTACTAGCAGTCTGTCAACGACACGGGCGGTGCTTGTTAGGAGCTCCTCCTGACGTCACCCATTCTTGGAGAATCCGAAACTATAAAGTTTTGCGGCTTATTCCGAAAATTCGTGGAATCACCGACGGCATTTATATTTTTTGACAAGGTTGATATATAATACTGAACAAAACAAAAGTTACTTTTTTTATCGCGTTCTCTTCTCTTCTATTGTGTCTGGTTTGTAAGCGCAAACTTTCTAACTTTTTAGCTCGTAGCGGAACTTTAGTCAGTTCTTCGGCGCAAGATACTCTTCTAAATTATTAGCAGGGTTTCTCCTTGGCTGTAACCCCCCCCCCCCCCTCCCAAGACCATCAACCAAACTTGTAGCTGAATTTTGAAGACAGTTTACAATATTGTTCGTCGGCCCGTCTCACCCACGAGTTTTCGGATTTATCCGAAAAACACAAGCCAGCAAAATTTAAAGCAATTGGGATTTATCAGAGAAGCTCCGCTTTTTGGAGGCACCCGAGAACCCGAGAAGAAAAAAACGCCACGCCATGATGGGCGGTTGACGAGGTCCGTGTGTCGTACAACAACAACAACAAATAAAGTAATGATAATGAGTGGGGAAATTCGCCACATAAAGGGCCGGCCCACTCCACCAAGTATCGAATGTCGTGTGTAGAGATTGCCTCGCACCAAAGCGACAAGGAATGTTCAACGAAAAACTCCTGCGCAACATTTAACGATGAGCGAAGCATCCATGTAATGCGTGTGCCTTGTCACTCGGACGCTCTCAATAGGGCACCCTGACTCTACTCGACAAGAGGACACCGTATCCCTCAGCACGGGGAAAAGACTGCACGGTTGTCTTTTCCTCAAGCTCAGAGACATTCTGACCATTGACATTTTATACCAGCTCGCTTGCATACTACATTTATGTTCAATTTTGAGGTCACCTCGGTCTACTTGGGGAGTCTCCAAATCGTAGGGTTTTCCTTTTTCTATGAATCTCCTCCTCAAATGAACACACAAATTACCTTCTTCAAAAGACATCTAGGTGCAGATTGTAAGATGGGATGTAAGATCACGAGCCGCACGTTGGCTTTGTGAGAGCTCCATCGACTCTGCCTCATTCTTCACTGAGCTTTTATGGCAGGGGCATCTTAAACGCCTGCTTTTGTAGCGCCCTTGGTGGCCAGGCTAGAAAGGAAGGACGAAGAATAAATGAGCGCGCCCCAGTTGATTCCTGGCAGCCGCTCAGCACGGACTCTTGTTCTGTCCCGCTAGTTCTACAAATTTGGTGACCCGAACTCAGCGCACCTCATGAGCGAACCTCAGACCCCCCAGACCGCTCACGGAGACGGAGTTAGCCCTCGTCCACTCCAGCTCCGACAATTTCCACGACTACGACCCTACGTCTCCCGTCGTTTTGGATCAAGAATCCAAAGACCTGGTTTCGACAAGTCGAAGCGCTCTTCCAGGCCCGTCGCATCCAGAACCAGATGACGAAGTACTGTGAAGTGCTGCCGCTTATCCCCCCGGAGCTCATCGACGACATTGATGACGTTCTTTCGTCGATACGGCCTGACAACGCGTATCATACGTTGAAATCTGTCATTGTCTCGCGCACGACGGTTTCGGAGCGAGCGAGGATACAGCAGCTCCTTACGACTGAGGAGCTTGGTGACCGCCGTCCGTCGCAGCTCCTGCATCGTATGAGACAGCTCCTGGGAGATCGATCAGACGACCACTCCGCGATCCTCCGCGAGCTCTTCCTCAACCGACTTCCGCAAGATGTACGACTCATCTTGGCTGGGAACGACGATGTTGCCTTAGACCGTTTGGCCGACCTTGCTGACCGCATCACAGATTATGCTTCAGCCGGCGTGGCAACAGTGCGTTCCCCTACCTCCGCGCCGCCTCCGGCGACTAGCGAACTGGAAGGTGCCATCGCCCGTTTGGCGGGGGAGATGGAAAAAATGTCGACGCAACTGGCTGATCTGCAAGCAAGTCTTCACGGCCAAACTCGCAGGCCCCGATCGAGCAGTCGCCGACGCCCCCGCGCATCGTCTCAGCAGCGTACCCAGAGCCCCCAGTATTGCTGGTATCACCGACGCTTCAAACACCGTTCCACGCGTTGCCAAGCCCCCTGCAGTTGGCAGGAAAACTCTACGGCCGGTCAGTAATGGCGGTAACCGACCAAGGCCCCCGAGCTGCCCCCCTTCTGTATGTCAGGGATCGAATAGGAAACCACCGTTTCCTTGTGGACACTGGCGCACAAGTCAGCGTTATACCCGCAAAGCCTTCCGACAAGAAAGTTCGTCCGGGTCTCACGCCAGCACTGCAAGCTGCGAACAGGTCCACCATAAGCACATACGGTCTACGTTCCCTCACTCTCGATATCGGCTTACGCAGGACGTTCAGGTGGCTCTTCGTGGTTGCCGACGTGGAGCACCCGATTCTTGGGGCAGATTTCTTACATTTCCACAATCTCGACGTCAGCGTAAGGCAGCGCCGCCTGCGGGACAATATCACGAACCTCGTTACTGTCGCTTCCGTCTCTAGAGCACAGTCTGCTGGTATTTGCACATTTATACCAACTTCACGCTACGAGAAGATCTTGGCGTCATTCCCGGAACTCGTGAAGCCATGCAACCTTTCCGCACCAGTGAAACATAATGTCACGCACCGCGTCGAGACAGCAGGTCCACCGGTCACGGCACGCTTCCGACGTCTTTCCGGCGAACGCCTGTCCATAGCTCGTCGTGAATTTGAGCACATGCTGGCCCTGGGAATTATACGACCGTCCGCCAGTAATTGGGCTTCGCCACTACATATGATTCCCAAGAAGGAGGCCAATGACTGGAGGCCATGTGGTGACTACAGAGCCCTGAATGCGAGCACAATCCCCGATCGATGTCCTCTACCACACATTCATGATTTTTCTGAGCTATTAGCGGGAGCTACTATGTTTTCCAATGTGGTCTTAGTTAAAGCCTACCATCAGATCCCGATGGAGGCTGAGCATATCCCGAAGACTGCCATCACAACTCCCCTTGGATTGTTTGAGTACATCCGAATGCCATTTGGTCTGCGGAACTCTGCTCAAACTTTCCAGCGTTTCATCAACGAAGTAACCCGCGGACTGGACTTTGTGGTAGCCTACATTGACGACCTCCTTGTCTTCAGCTCATCCCCCGAGCAGCACGAACACCATTTACGCCAACTCTTCAGTCGACTCCACGAAAACGGCCTTGTTGTCAATGCACAAAAGTGCACATTCGGAGTGTCGGAACTCGATTTTCTCGGCCATCACATCTCCGCCGCAGGTATCCGCCCTCTGGGCCACAAGGTCAAAGCCGTCACAGACTTTCCCGGACCCACTACTGTTCGGCAGCTCCGCCGTTTCCTCGGCCTTATCAATTTCCACCGCCGTTTTATCGCCAATTGCGCAGACATCCTTCGGTCTCTCACCGACTTTCTCAGAGCAAAAGTAAAGGCATCGGCAGCCATTCCCTGGTCGGAGACTGCGGACGCTGCTTTTGCAACTGTCAAGCAGGCGCTCGCGGATGCTGCTCTGCTCGTTCATCCGCAACACGATGCGCCCACCCGGCTGATGGTCGACGCTTCAGGATCCGCTGTCGGCGCTGTGCTACAGCAGTGTACATCCGACATATGGCACCCAGTGGCGTACGGCTTAACAATGCCCAGACCAGATACAGCGTTTTCGGCCGGGAGCTCCTCGCAATATATGCAGCAATCCACCACTTCCGTCACTTCCTCGAGGGCCGGACCTTTCACATCTTAACGGACCACAAGCCCCTTGCATTTGTGTTCCGGAACAACCGAAATGACTATCTGCCACGAGAAACCCGGCACCTCGCCTACATTTCGGAGTTCACAACCGGTATCCGACATGTCCATGGTGTCGATAACAGTGCCGCGGATGCTTTATCTAGAATTGATAACATCACCGCGCCTTGCCCGATAAGCCTTGAGGACATCGCCGCAGCCCAACTGGATGATTTCGAGGTCCGCGAGCTCCAAACTGCCCCTCAGACATCGCTTACTCTTCGTCTTGTCCCCATACCGTCGACGACGATGTCTGTGCTTTGTGACACAACCACAGGCACAAACCGTCCATTTATTCCTGTCGCACTCCGCAGGAAGATCTTCGACGCTGCCCATAATCTGGCCCACCCTGGTGTCCGCGCTTCTCAGAAACTTCTCACGGCACGATACGTTTGGCCAGGCATCCATAAAGACGTACAGCGATGGGTGAGATCTTGCGTCTCCTGCCAGCGCTCGAAAGTTGGGCGGCACACGAAAACCCAGCTGCACACCTTCCTTCCGCCGCGAGCCCGATTCGACCACGTCCATGTCGATATAGTCGGCCCACTACCCACATCCCACGGTTACAAGTACATCCTGACTTGTGTGGATCGGTATACAAGGTGGCCCGAGGCTGTTCCCTTAGCAGATATCTCAGCCCAAACCGTCGCCGAAGCCTTCGTGACCACATGGGCAGCACGGTTCGGCTGTCCATCCACTGTCACAACGGTCCACAGTTCCGTTGTGCCCTCTTCTCAGCCCTCACCAGCCTGCTCGGAGCGCACCATATCCAGACAACCGCGTACCACCCAGCGGCGAATGGTTTGGTTGAGCGCCTGCACCGCCAGTTGAAAGTAGCCCCCACTGCGCAACCCTCCCGATTACGCTGGGCCCAACATCTTCCTTTTGCGTTGCTCGGCATGCGCGTCGCTGTCAAGCAGGACCTCCGGGGCGCACCAGCCGTGCTCGTCTATGGTTCCCCTCTACGCCTTCCTGGAGACTTCCTCACCCCAAGCGCCGATCAACCGCACCCGTCCCCCAGTGACTACGTTCGGGACCTAAAGGAGTTATTCCGACACGTCACTCCCGTCCCACCTCGCATGCCCACACGCCGCACAGTCTTCGTTAGCCAGGACCTAAGCACGGCGACGCATGTTTTCGTCAGAAACGACCGTGCGAAGCCCTCGCTGACGCCGTCTTACTCCGGTTCCTATCCCGTCCTATCCAGGACACACAAGACTGTGCGTATCGAGATCAACGGCAAGTCGGACACCGTCTCCCTCGATCGAGTCAAGCCCGCCTACATAGCATCCTGCCTCCCGTCGTCCACTTCCCTTACCCTCGACAGCTCCTCTCCACATCAGGGCACACCAATCAAACGTGTCACTTGGGCTTTAGATACGTCGACCGTTCCTTGTAAGTACAGTCTGGGGGGGGGGGAGCCCTGTAGCGCCCTTGGTGGCCAGGCTAGAAAGGAAGGACGAAGAATAAATGAGCGCGCCCCAGTTGATTCCTGGCAGCCGCTCAGCACGGACTCTTGTTCTGTCCCGCTAGTTCTACACTTTCATCCGCTAACGGTTTCCTGTCGAAGGAAAATTCGACTCAGAATGGCGGAGTATCCACCACTGTGGTCACTGTGGTAGGAGGATCAAGAAAGTACTTGACTTGGGCCCCAAATTTAACATTCACCCCCTGCCCTAAAGGGCCTATGCCAGGCACATTCAAACGAAACTGGAACCATCACAGGAGCAAAAGGCATTTCAAGGAACTTGATCGGGAATCCGGGAGTCAGTCACTGCGAGGAAAAAGGATTGCGGGTGTTGTTGTCGGACAAGGAAGGAGTCGTCATGGCTCATGACTCCTTCGATGAGGCTCTGGAGAAAAACTTGACCCCGGCTAGAGAGAGAGAAAAAAAAGAGAGACGCTGTCCACAGGATTTGTACTCAACCAAACCTCGCCGCGCTAAAAAAGAGAGTCCCAAATATCTTTTTTTGCTATCGAGACACATAAGGAGGGCCACTGTGTCTGAATGAGCGTAGGGTTGCGTTACCTATCCGTGACCCATTTCCAATTGTCAACTCAGAACAAGTTATTAGAGAAGCCGTCTATTGGTCGCCCTATGGTTTCCATAGACATACAAGACTTGTACCACGGTCCTTTGATACTCTCTCTGGTCACGAAACTCCGCCGAAGAACTATAGGTCAGGTTTGCCTAGGGCGAGCTGCCGCCGCGCGGAGGCGCGCGCGTCTGTACTTGGGCACTTGGGAAGAAAACGCTGGCTGATACAGGGCAACGCGTCTTCTTCTGCCTGTGTTTTGACCAGTGTAGGCGCTTCTTTCCGTTGAACTGTGAGTAGATTTCGGCTGCGAAGCTCTGCATGCCGCAGATGTGTTGTGTCGCCCGGGATATGATAATTCTGCTGAAAAGGTGTCGTTTTTAGCATTGCCGACCAGTGCCATCGAGCGAGAGAAGCCCTGCAGGAAACAGCTGCAGTGTTTATTTATTTATTTATTTATTTTTTGAGATGTTGGCTGCACTTCTTTTCCCGTGAGCAGGACATGAAGCTTAACCTGGCTACTCCCAGGTCACGCCCTGCAGCAGGTGGCAGAAAAGATTCACTACTGACGATGAGCAGTCCAAACAAGTCTTGCCATCCAAGGCAGCAAGACATTTACACATTCCATGGAACATTGTTTTGCTGATTAACGTAACTGATTATGTAAAGCCCAGTATCCATGACCATTGATGTTCTGTGAAATAAAGTCCTCAGTGCCACCGCCATTGAATGTGATCACTAGAGCGCGGATAAATATGCGCTAAAAACTGCCGAAATATGCATGCAACTAAGCACTGAAAATCCGTGAAAATACAGTAAAAATACTTAATATATGCAGTGTTTTGCTACGAAAGCAATGCATCAAATGTCTACTTAAAATGGGATAATTGTGTTATGGATATAATAGTGTAAAATCAAGTCGTTATTCAGAACACAGCAAAGAATCATAAAGCGCCACAGATATAAATCGGGTAGCTGAAGGCTTGGCGTTCGTGATTGATAAAACAGCGTAAACGCCCTAGGCCACATTACCGTTACGAAGACGGGCGGCGTTCGCATTTTAAGCATCGTGATGCAGTGACGAGCTCGAAGCCATGATGAAACAAACCTGAGCTCGTCACTGCATCATGCTGATTACAATGCAAACACCGCCCGTAAAACCATCAGTGAAACTATCATGTGAAAGAGCCATTACCAGTAAAACCATCCACGAGGAAAGAAGTAGTAAGCTCTCGCACTTGAAAATATGGCAAAGAGGCACTTTTCATGCACTTTCATGTGATATATGCCACAACATGCAAAACATGCATTTATATGCGCCGTAGAACCCTTCTGACCTGTTCCAAGACCAAAAGTTTTTTCATCGTCCAGATACGAAACCATATCGAGAGAGAGAAAAAAAACAGATTTTGCCTGAAAATCCGCGCTCTAGTGATCACTGTTATTTCTTGAATCATAAAATGTATATCATAAAATGTAGGTAATTAAAACATCCATGGTGGCCATAACTGCCTGAACACAGCGTTTTTAAGTAACAAAGAATTTGTGGGCGTCGGTAGGTGATAGCCATTGCTCGCTGAAAGTTCTCGTAATGCGTCCTAATGCAGTCGATTATAGTGCTCAGGGAGCTGCTTGTAAAATAAAACAAAATTCAAATATGCTCAACAGCCTAATTTGGTGCCAAAAAGGTCAGCCCAAGCGCGGATGTAGTGCGGCATACGCGATCATCTCCCCCTTCTTACGGACCCTTACATCTTCCTCTTCTTAGTTTCGTGACCAGAAAGAGTATCAAGGGACCGTGCTTGTACTACTCCATACCCGGTTGGCTCTGACGTTTTGGAGATATTCGCTTCCGGAACCAGACAGGCATGGACGTTTAAGCCTTTTTGGTATTAAAGGTTTATTTACAATCATCTATCGTACAAGACCTTGATCAATCGTTCCCAAAAAGGAGAAGGTATCTGTATAGGTCCTGTTATGGCGCCTATCATCTCTGACTTCTACATATAGGAACAGAGTTTGAGATAACTCGTAACTGTAACTAAGTTTCTTTTTTGGTAACTTGTAACTTAACTCGGTACTTTTGCGCCGTGGTAACTTTCAAAGGAACTCGTTTCTTTTTCGGGTAACTTTGCCAAAGTAATTTAAGCCGAGTTCCTTTTAATTTGCTCTTCACTCACGTCCACATATTTTCTAGCTTTCTCTCCGATTCTTTCATAGCATTCTATGTCATAAAACGTGATATTCAATCAATGACAATATTCTATTCAGGAAGTAAAAACCGCTGCCATTGAAATGAAGCTGAGCCATCGTGCAGCTACAGGGAGTAAAATGCAGAGTTTGACTTGTTGGATATAAACGAAAACGATCTAAGCGTGCTGGACTCCTCCACAGGCAACTCAAGGTCTAACTCAACTGCTCACGCGCGCTGCCCCTGTGTAGTGCTATTTCGTCCGAAGTAACTTGGAAGCAGGGATGGGCAGTATTTAAATACATTGTAATTAAAATACTGTTTAAAATATAAATATATGTATTAATATTTTGTATTTAAATACAGACTCGAAAAATGTGTATTTATAATTATACTTAAATACCAATTTTTGGGTATTTAGTCCCGTAAATACTTTATAAATGCTTCCAAATACGGAATATACTGATTCATGTCTTCAAGTTGCCGTGCATTTGACCTTTTGGGACGAGTTTTGGGCGCAGTGTTTGAGCGGAGCGCGTACGACAAGCCATTTTAGACGGAGAGTTTCTCGCGGATGGTCGCGGCCGATTACCTTGTTGTACGAAGCAGCTTCATCAAAATCAGCTTCACAAGCCTTTGTGCATCTGTAGAGATTCTCTTCTTCTTTGCGAATCTGATTGTACGGCCGAACAGAACATGCCTAAAAGATGAAGCCTTCGAGAAAATTCTAATATTAACATTGCCATTGCTGATTTGTTGTTATGATCATCGTTATTTCTGTAATTCTAGATGACATCTTCCTTGCTGTATTTATGGCATAGTAGTTACGGTATTTAAATACTGTATTTATGTTTTGCACTTAAATACTTATATTGAAAAGTATTTATAAAGAGTATACCCCTTTCAACAAAGTATTTTGTATTTATATTTAAATACACAAAAAAGTGTATTGATGCCCATCCCTGCGTGGAAGTAACTCGTTCTTTTTTTCAAGTAACTCCGTAATTGCGAGTTACATTTCAGGCTGAAGAACTTGGTTATTATCTTAGTTACATTTTTCACACGGTAATTCGTAACGAGTTCTTTTTAACGGGTAACTTCTCGATCTATGCCTATGAATGTGTGACCACCGTTCCAAAAACAATGTCAGGCCTCGATATACAGATTTGTGGATGGCTGTTTACTTGTGTTCAGGACTGATAGGATGGTCAGTGTGGAATTAGATTTGTTGATAGGAATTTTCAAGGAACACTCCCATGATTTGATACACACGCATCAACTCCCTAACAAAGGTCCTCTACAAGTACTAGATATCAGGAGATGTTTTGGTGGGAGTACCGACCCACGTCCAAGAAAGCCTTTTTCACGTATATACATCAGGGCACACCAAGATAGCTAAGAAGGGAGAATGAAAAACATTAAAAGGTCCATAAAGAAGTTGAGACCTCTTCATGGCCCCTTTAATGAATAATGTCAGGTCGTGCAGGTCGTGCGTCCATATGCCCAAACCGCACGACTTGAAAACCGCGACCGTTGTTGACAGAGACTGCGCAGTCATTGTTATCTGGCAAAAGGCAGATGAGTATCGAGGGGCTGTTTCTGGTTCACAGAAGTAACATAGCTGTAATGCCTTAACCCCAAGAAAGTGTGTATTATATATCGTTCGGGCCTAGCTTAGTCAACTCCGCTCCTACTAATCTTGCATCTGTACGTAGGCGTATACTGGTGGACAGACAACTGGATGCGGTCATAGGTCTAAGTAAGTTCGTAGAATGTCGCTGCAGGGTTATGTACGAGATTCCGCTAATCGGCAACAAGGTATACAAACGAAGAGATGCGTTAATACTCGACTTAGAGAGCACGCAGCCTCCTCAATAACACTCCGAGTGGGCATTTCGCGATTCATATCAACACCCCAATCTATGGGGTCCTGGTGTTCTACAAAGAACGTACCCAGAGAGAGATTTTGGAAGCGTATAATATTTTCCACACCCTGTTTGCTTATCTGCAATTCGTAGGTTCGTTTCTAACTTGCCATGTGTCCCAAAAGAGGGCTTGTTTGAAAGTCAGCGCCGCCAAACGTCGACGGTGGTTCCGCTTTCTCGCATGTTTCACCACTGCACATACCTATACTCTCTACTAACGCGACTCAGCGCTTGTCCCGTGCGTAGCATTTCTATTTAGTGCAATTCGGAGAATTTGTAGCTTTTTATTGTGGGTCAGCAAGGGCTTTTTTTTTTCTTTTTAGCAAGCTGACAGAGCTCAAGTTTCTTTTTCGTGTTTCCGTTCGTCCTAAAAACAATGCCAAAGAATTATGACAAGACTCACTCGCCACACTCCTTTGTTCCTTTTATCACGGCAAGCTATACAGTGCATGTGATAAATGCGCATTCTCACATTCGTAGTTGTTCGTGGCGCCCGTTAGCTGACAGACACAACCTCAGAAGGTATACAATGATACACATGTCTCGAACCAGGGCTCGGAAACGTTATTTTTTGGGGTTCGCTTCAGGTTAAGCGCAACCAAAATAACGGTCTGAACCGATATTAATCGGTTCGAACCGGTTTACATGTGCTGTGCTAATCAGTGTACCACATGTGAGAGCATGGGCGTACCGAGAGGGGGGCAAGGGGGGTCTGTGGCCCCCCTGGAACTCCAAGGTCGCTTGAGTGCACCCTATAGTCATAGGTTGTATTGGTTATTTTCACGCGTCATAATAGGAATCGCTGAACACACACGTACACAGTGCGCAACGTGTGCAACTCCAGACAAAGATGTGGCAGGGGTTCCACCCCCCTTGAAAAAATCCTGGGAACGCCTACGCGTGAGAGCTAATATCAGGTTCCCGCGATGGCTCGTTCCTTCTTCTTACTCCCTCGCCTCTACACTTCATAGGTACAAAGAACCATTGCAGTTCACAGCAAATCAGTTTTTACTGTACCGAAAAGTGCTGGGAAATGGCGCACAGTATACCACTGAACCCCATGGCGAAACGCTACCGCCAGTTTGTAAGGAAAAAAGAGAAGAAAGCGATCACGTTGTAGATGGAAGTATCGCATGTGCACGCTGCTCCCCGTTGAAAGGCCGCAGGCAAGAGGCCGCTCCTGTGTTTCCTTCCTCCATGCTCTGGACCACACATAGTTGTGCCTAGCTCGTTACTTGGTAACGGTTACTTTTTTTGGTAACGAAGTAACGATTCAGTTACTTTTTTAAAAATTGTAATAGTAACGGAATCAGTTACAAAAATTGGTAACTCGTTACTGACGTTACTCGTTCCTTTTCTTCAGCGCGGGGGAGCACATTTCGGCACTCCGTGTGGCGCAATGACTGCAGATTTGCCCTGCGTGACCCATGACCCACCAAGTGTGACTCAAAGTATTATTGCGTGGCGATCAAACTCTCCATGCATCATCTCAAAATAACGTTGTTGTTGTCACTGTTTGAATATGTTTGCCACATGCGGCTAATTTTGGCTCTTTCGACACCACGACTAGCACGCTTCGCGTTAGTAAGCTGGCAACCATGTCAGCAGTCGCCACAGATACAGTGCCCTAGAAGTGTACCACAGCGTATGACGCGTTGGAAAAGCACCTCGCTAACCGCCATTGTCCCCACCACCAATGACGCGTTGGACTGCGGGTATGTCTGCGGGTACGCATCGGGATGTTGGGGTTGCACCAATGACATTGCTGCAGGTGCGGGTCGTGCTCCCGCGGTTTCGTGTTCCCGCGAATTTTCATACCCGCACTCACCTCTGATGTTTGCGAAAGCGGCTTTTCAGAAGCAGTTGAGTCAGTGGGTGAGCAATGTCCGCAAAGCTTGGAATCAAGTGCGCTATGAAGTTTGACATACCGAGGAAGAGCTAAGCCCCGTAATGTCGTTTGGTGCCATGAAGGGACGGTCTTCTACAGCCCGGGCGATTCCGAAACTTTATCTTCACCAGTACTGTACACATACAACCGTCAAAGTTCATTCAGAATAACCAAGCCGTTTTCGAGGAATTCGTCGAAAGGTGCCGTAATAGCAGACGACGAACCCTGCGCTTCACTCTCATGCAACGTCACGCATGACGCCGACACACACAGTTCATTTCGATACATGATCAGTGTGCAAAGGGGAGTGTGATGGAAGCGCGCGTAATATATTTCTTGTCGGCGCTGTAATGCGACCGCACGCACGATGACGGGCGACTTCACAGTTATGACTGTGTGTGGGGTGGTCCTGCGATTTTAAACTTGTCCCTGAGGATTAACTTAGTTATTTTAAACCAGCATATGGGCCACTTCTTGGAATGTGCGTTTTTCGCATGAGAACTGGAAGAAAATGCACGATAGTTGCCGCGGCCTCCAGTCACTTCCGAAAGTCGTCTTCTCACGCCGGTGCACTATAGCGCGCGCAAAAGCAGACGATTTCTGCATCCAATCACGGATTTTTCCCCAGAGCGACGTAGCCGTTCTTATTGTTGCCAACACAGATCGCGGCATGCTCTGCAATCTTTATCAAATAATCGTCACGTGCTTTGCCGGGTAAATTCGCAGTATTCCATATTCACAGGACAACACAGAACAATCGAATGGTACACTTTATGAGAGGGGGTACGAGGCCGTCCCTTTACAGCTGCAGGACTCTTGGAGCCGTCTAAGCAAATTCCTCCCATATTTATGATACGGCCAAAGTCTCCGCGTAAAATAGCCCTTGTTTAGAGTGATCCCGGAAGCAAGCGAGCATGGTCTCACTATGCTCGTTCGAGCATACAGAAATGACTGAAACTGGAGCCAGCAGCCTATGGGCTTTCAATGTCCCCATGTACATCCGGAAAGCAACAGCAATTAGCGATAGATGCCACAATCCTGAGCGACAAGAGTCCAGCCTATATCGCGTCAAGTGTAACCTAAATGCAGCCACGAAAAATAGCCATCCCATACAAATGCATCGAGTAATGGCGCATGCGCATTTGCTGGGACTGTAGAGCAGGCGATGAAGTCACAGAATCGAATTGTTTGGCAGGTTGTTTCGAAAACTCGTGCATAAAACGGCATTTATATATTTGAAAGAGTTTAATTTAGAATAAGAAAGGTTCAATCGTCCGATATATGCGAGAAGTCTGTATTTTTCGTTTCTGTGCTCTTTGTAAAAGTTAGACCGACGCTTTGATCATCAGATTTTTTTTTTTTTTTTTCATTTGTTCCCCAGCACGGCGACAATATCGCTCGAATATGCAACGCAATGCGCGGAGTTCCGGCGCGTGTATCACAGGATTCATAGCGCCGCGCAAGGAAGGGCGACAGGGAGCTTCGAAGACAACTAAGGACAAAGACCTGTAGATCGTAAAACTTGTGGTAGCAACTAAACAACTCGTAACTATTCAGCGATTGCGCCAACAGAAGCTTTGCAGCATTCCACTAGTCGGAAGTTTTTCCACAAAGTTCTGGGGTATTGCTACAATAAATACCAGATGCAAAGAAAGAGAAAGACCCCGAAATCCTGGATTTTTTTCGAGCCAATCCCGAGATTTTGGGATGTCAGAAACAGACGGGATATCCCAACACTGGGCCCATGGAGCCAGTGGGACATTAGACTGTTTCATTTACACTCTAAAAACGGAGCTTCACCGCATACCACGCATGCCACGAATGATAGGGTTACCGCCTCTGATTCGAGGAGAGAAGGGGGCGTCCGCCTTTTTGTGACAATTTGAATATATGGTAATTTCCACAGAAAGGCGTACGCCCCCATCTCTTGAAACCAGAAGCGATAACCCTCATTTGTGGCAATGGTTGGAGCACAGCGTGCTACGTGGTGAAGTTGTGTTTTTTGTCGGCCTCACAGTCGTCACAAAATACCAGTGATGTCATTTGCAGGATCAAGAGGGCGTACAGCGATTATTCTTTTTATTTTAGCAGCACTATTTTACGTAATCAAAAGAATACATTTCATGGGTTTCACACCGTCGTGAACCACCGTGTTGAAACTTGGCTCAAAAAGATAAAATGCATCTGGTCGGCAGAAGGCTTGGAGAACATGTCCTTGCTTACGCCCAGAATCTTCAGCATTGCCTATTATATTTTCGGTAAATACTGCGTTCCAACTTATGCGCATGAATGCAAATATATATGAGCTACATTATTAATGGTAGTGTCACGCTCAGAAGCACTCATTATTTACCCTTTTTTCAAAGAATGACGTCCAAGTGTTCTTACAGGCGATCGCAAAATAAGAGATTAATGATTAAAAGCGCATTTGCAGCGGACAGCAACGCCGCATCCAAAACATGTCCAGACAAAAAAAAAAGAGAAAGATGACATCAATTTGAGCAGAGCCAAAAAGTGAACACATCAGCACCACCTGATGGATTCATTTTTGTTGCTGTTCTTGCCCGAGTAATTACTTTTCGTACTACCATGTACGGACCCTTGTTTTTGCCACGTTCAAAATTTATAACAATTAATATGAAGTCTCCAGTTGTGGGTCGACTATTTATACTCTCCTGTTCCATCGTGGTTCACTTCCCTCGATACTGGGTCCAAAGAACCTTCGGTTGCGTAAACCCTCCGTTCATGATTAAACATTTCTTGCGACGTAAAGCCATGTTGTGAAAACCGGCATAGCCACGTGCCCTGTGAAACTCGATCTCGAGGTATAACATTCGTCACTGTATATCGGCATACAGTGTCCAGAGTAAAAATTAACTTAGTGGGTGCATTGAACGCTCTATATAGCCTCGGTTCCGGGTCTTTCGTTTCATTGGACGTAGATTTGTGGGATTCTTTTTACCTTTCTTGATATCAAAGTTGGGCTCCGTCATTTCATTGTTATAGAGTATACAACATTTTGTATCAAGGTTCAGAAAAGGTAACTTGATATGTCTATATGCCGACATATGAGGCCCGCGTACAATGAGTGTTAAACTTTGAGAAATAGAGACGCAATAAAATCCTCGGCTTTCAGGCAATCGTGCCGTTACAATAAAACGCACAAGACGGCTATGAAATATTGAAATATTGCAGTCGCTGGAAAAGCCAGACGCGGGAATGGTTGAGCGGCAATGAGCATTCCTGTCCTCTTTCATAACGGCGCTAGACATTTCTATCAAGTACTTGGTGCAAGACCAACCTGTGGGTAGCCGGGTGGTGGTTGCTGTGGTGTGGACATAGGTGGCGGGTGATGCATTCGAGATGGGGATGGGATCTCCTTGGGTCCAACGCCAGGCGAAGGAGACGAATGGCTGGAACCCATAGGAGGGCTGGGCCGTGCAAGACTCACAGGGGGTGCTGGGCGACCCAAAGGTGCTAAACCTGGGTGAGGAGGCCCGCCAGGGTGCGGGAGGGACGGCACCAACGGTGTCTGGAACATGGCTGGAAGTAAACAACTCAATAAACGCTCTGACGGGCCTAGCAGGATAATGTGCGCGCAACACCCAAATTGGACAGTTTCGTTTAAGAACATATTTTTTCCGCTGTCCACTAACAAATTAGCTCAATTTTATCAATTACGCTCATATGGCAATTTCACCAGAAACAAAGAATATAAATAGAACAAAAAGAAGCACCGCAATGGATCCTTTTGTCCTATTTGGATTCTTTCTTTTAGGACAGTGGTGGACAAGTAGGAGTCGATTTACACGTAACTTGTGTTAGCCTAGCGTGGCGACATGTTGCATGTGCCGCAGGGTAGGGCTGCGGATAATTTCCACCACCTGACGAAAATCTCGGACACATTGTGCTGGAAGCAATGTTTATCACCCCCACATTTCCCATATTTTGAGGTTCAAAGACGCGCAGAATGTGTATAGAAGGAGATTAAAAAGTTTTGTTATGGCTGTCCTTGTACTCAAGAACAACTCTATCCTATACGTGGGAATCCATTTTTTGACATGTCCGGAAATCCCTGGAATAATAACCGAGAAATGCTCGCAAAAACGATCACTTGGATGATGTAAAAAAAAAAAAAAAAACTTTTGCAGCGTAATCTCCGACCGTTTGTCAAAGCACAGATCCATCACGACATGCGAATTTTACTGGAATCCAAGCATGATGGATGTAGCAAAGTTTTCTCCCTTGGTGGATCTCCTGATTAACATACTCGAAGCTTAGAGAGCTCCGCTAAATAAATGATCCTCGTGGCGCATTATAATAACGCCCTGCTGCGTCACGAAGCAACACCCAAATGAAGACTGGAGATATGGAACCTTGGAAATTTCATGTTGGTCGTCTCCAATTTTCTGACGCTTATTGATTACAGCAATAGACTCCCAAGTGCGGATCCATTAATGACCGACTTTAAGGCTACGTTTAGGGGTCATCTGGTGTTGTTGCAACATCGTCCCACAATGAGTTTCTAATGAGGTCACGTCTCCGGGAAACTTGCATCATAATTATCGACAGATGTTGTTCCACGTGCAAGGAAAGGCCCTAGATGGTTGCATTTCAATGCCGGATATTACTTTTATTGTCCTCAACAGCTGCGTCTTCCGAAGATACATTGAAGATTGCGACCTGCTTGTTTTTATCTATCATAATGTAGAATTGGACCAGACCTCATTCCATCGTCATGTCTGTTGGCCTCAACTTGTGCGTACTTTTTATGCTAGTCAGTTTCCAAGACAGATATTTGGTCTCAATTGAGACAAAAGAGGCAGTATTACTTGACTCACTTAAAGCACACTATACTATTACACTTCCTTTGACGAACAATTCTTGAGAAGCTTTGGAGAAATAGTTGAAAACATGAATTTCTCTTCCACACCTGATGGACTACGTTGTAGTGTTCCTGGATGCACGCCCCAAACCCCACATGTTCGATGACGGCCATTTCCACGAGAAACTTCCATAACAATGCTCAGTAGCTGGCGTATTCCGTGAATGTTGCCTCGCCCGCTAGGGGGAGCAATCTTTGAAATTTCATTGCTTCTTCCAGCGCTGTCGGAACAACATACAGACTCTCGTCTACTAGTTGACTTTCCCTTCGAACAGTGAACATGCCAAATGTCTTTCGGGTCAAGTCGACTTGAATGCTATAGCCTCTATAGGGGAAGACAAAGTTGGGTAAGACCATCAGTTATTTTTCTCGTGACGTGTTACTAATGACATTAAGCAGCTGGCAAGTTGGTTACATCCAGTACGTAATTTTAACGACATCATTTTTGCAAACTTTCAATAGGCGCTCACACCGCTCTTTCACTGATCTGCATGCATTGAAAGAAAGTCTGTTTTCACCTTGTGTCCGATAAAGGGACCGTTTTGGACCTTGGGAAAGAGCGTCTTAAGAAGGAGCCACTAAGAATAATGGCGCATGCGCACCACTAAAAAATACTCCCAATCGATGAAAATTGCGTCAGTGATACTTTTTCCCTTTCTCCCTCTCTTTCTTTTTTTGAGCGGGAATTTTGCTTTTTGTCCTCAACGGGAGCAGCCGGCGCTGATTAAAATGGACGCTCAAGAAAAGCAGTCAACGGAAAGAAGAAATTTTTCCTTAATGTTGCCGCATTTTCTTTTTTTGCAGCCTTTAGTGAGCTAATGTTGTTATCGCTATTATTTGACAGAAAGCAGCACACTTGAGCGCATGCGCGTGCTCTTTTTACTATCGGACAAAAATAGGAAGAAAAGAAAATGGAAAAAATGAAAGGGGAATGCTCCTCCCGTTCACACAAAGGACGAGGGGAGGGCTCTTGTCACGTGACTCGTTTTTCCTCGTACTCTTCTAGCCGACACTCCGCCCCGCAAGCTCAGTGGACATTTTTTCGGGGGTTCCAACCGACTGCCAAGTTGAGCCAATCTGCCAGATGGTGAAAAATAACACCTGCGAGCTTTCTTTCCTGAATTAAAAACGACCAACTGGAATTTCTTTTGCAGTCACTCCACAATCCTTTCCGCGGAAAAATCATAATTCGTGAGATAACTATGATTATGAGCTACGCCACAGTTGATGCTGTCCTCTACCGGGTTCGAACCCACAACGTTGGTATATCTGTTAGCGCTTCCTCTAAAAAGGAAGACATGATTCAATCCCCACTGAGTGAAGACCCCCAGGAACACTCTTTTATTTGCTTTTTCGTTGAGCGACGACGATAACTGTGAATGATAGGCTTTCGGAGACAGCAAAAAGACTAAAATTGGCGCAAATCAAAATGGAAAGCTCGTCGCCAACAGAGGACATTGTTCCCGTCCCGTTTCTTTCCATCCCTAGCTGTATTTTATTCGCCTGTGCACCTTCTTTTTAAAGTAAGTATGAGGGAAAATCGTCAGAATAATAAGTGCATCTCTCGTGTTAGACCACGAAACAGAATGGGCATTCGAGGCTTACATGTTGGTGTCGTCCATATTTGCTTCGGCTAATTCTCCTTGTTCACGGTATATTACCCAAAATAGAGATGGTAACGATACCGAAAACGCATACCACAGTACGCGATTACGGGAGGCGTCCGGTATTCAACTGGGGCTATTTCTGTTGTGCAATGACAGGAGTGACTTTTCATTTTATTCCGTATTCTGTCAGTAATATATACTCTGAATACCACACAAGAGTACAGGAACAACTTTCACAATGCACTCGCGTCAGTTTGCATAACGTCAGCACATGTGACCTCAAATCCCACGACATATCGTGTGGATGCTTTTTTTATAATTTATTTATTGATTTCACCGTGGCTATGGCACCATAGTCTGAGAGAGTCTCTGCCTATGCGTGCAACATTAGAAGGAGATCTATAGTCACGCCCAACTTGAGTTGCTGGCAGAAAATTCATCTCGTAGTGTGTAGTGCTCACGGGACGAATTCTGAAGTTTAAGAAATCCCCTGATCCCACCGATACTTGTGTGCTCTGGACGAACGAAAACCGAAGCATCACGTAGGCAAAACGGGATGCTGACATAGCTGTCCTCCCGCAGCCAGCCGTTCCATCACCAGAAACAGTAGCAGAAATGTAAGGAAAATGGAAAGGCTAACGAAAGTGTGTTCCCTGCCTCTGATATTTTCTTGAAAAAATGTTATCGTAATCCGTATAGCTTACACCTAGGGTTGGGCTATTTTGAAGCGGCCAAACTCTGACGTGGAGAAATGAACAGCTTCTGCAGCATCTCGTTAGCTTGCCAGTTTCAAGAGTAAATGTTGAGAGGGTAAAACCGAGGATTGTCAACATTATGACATGGGATCTGCATGAGGGAGGATAAATGAAGTAACAGTTTGAAAAATACGTATCTGTGTATCTCAATCAAATAAAGTGACCTCATATCAATCTCGATAGAAGCGGATTGTCTTTTCAAAAGTTGAAAACACTGTTATCCGTATAGCTTTCATAAGGGACAAAATTGAATGTTGCGAATGTACAGCATGCACAGGAAAATTAACAAGACGTTTGTTTGACAGCTCGCTAGGTACCTGGTGCCCATAACAAGTATTTTCTACATTTCTCATCTAGCTAGCGAAAGCTCAAATAAACACATATACAGGGTGGTCCACCAACCATGATAGAAATTTATAGTAAAAAACGTAGGCCCCGGAGAGACATGCGGTCAAGGGATTTTTTTCCTGCCAATAACTTTTGCAATAACTTTGCGCTCAAACTACAAGCCGTCAAAAAAGAGGCGGAGCCAATGGCTTATTTCCACGGATTTTCGGCAAATTTTTTTCGGCAATTGCTATTGAATTACGAGTGGGATTATGTGACCATGGGTAACCCCTTTCCGCAAATAAAACGTTAGGTTGCTTTGGGAAATTTCGAAGTTCAATTCAAGAAATTAAATTTCTGTCAATTGAAATGAAATAAAAATGTTACCAATATGTGGCAAAAGTGTCATTGAATTATAATAAAAAAACTACGCCACCTAGAATCATGCAGTTAACGAAATTTGTTCTTATTAGGATTTTGCCACTCCTGATGTGAATGTCATATATCGTAAATTTAATTATGTAAATGTTTGCGAACTGAACTCGGAAATTTGCCAAGTTAACGTCACTTTTTTACCCCACCAATATGAACAGCGTGCCGAATGCACTCAAATTCATGATAATTGACAGTGATATTCACGAGCTATCCCATTGAAAAAAATAGCCGAACATCTTGCTTTTCGGAGCACCGGACCATATAACGGCGATGACTTTTTGAGCGCAATCGCTCTCAGACGGACGAAAGGAGGTTCCAAAGCAAGCCTCCACAGGGTGATAGTAGAAAAAGTAGCAGTTCCTAAAATTGGGAGAGGGAAAGCATTATCCCAGCGAAAGTCGGACGCGATAAGCCATGTCTGTGTTATCTCTTTCTGCGATGGCGGGTTGGGCTGGGTTTCCAACCTCCTTTCGTCGGACTGACAAAATTGCACTGAAAGATTCATCGTGCGGTATCCTGTGGGAGCTCCGTATAGCATGATGTTCGGCTATTTTTTCCGATAGGATAGCTTCTGAATATCCCTGTCAATTATCATTAATTTGTTTAAACTGGACACGCTCTTCACATTGGTGGGCCAAAAAAGTCACCTTTACTTGGCAAATTTCAGACTTGAGCTCGCAAAAATTTATATAATTAAACATACATTACACGACATTCACATGAGGAGGTACCTAGTGAGGAGAAAAAAAACCTAATAAGAACAAATGCTGTTGATCGCATGACTGTAGGTGGTGTAGTTTTCTTTAATTATAATTGAATGATACGTTTTCTGGGACACCCTGTAGACTTAAAGGGACGGTCTCGTACCCCCTGCCCCTTTCATAAAGTGTACCATTCGACTGCCCTTTGTTGAAAATGGAATACTGCTAATTTACCCGACAAAACACGCCACAGTTATTAAATGACCGAATTAAATTCATAAAGATTGCAGAGCACGCCGCGATCTGTGTTGGCAACAATAAGAACGGCCACGTCGCCCTGCGGGTAAGTCCGTGATAGGATACAGAAATCGTCTGCTTTTGCGCGTGCTAGTGCATCGGCGTGAGCAGACGACTTTCAGAAGTTACTGGGCACCACGGCAACTCTACATAACACCAATACTCTTCTAGTCCTAATCAATGTGCTTTGGGGAAAGATTTCGGCGAATTCCAACTTGGACTTGTTGGTCACTCAAGTTAAATTAAGTTTCTTATACATACTCTACCGAGACAATGCGAAGGAATTTATCCATAAAATGTCCAAAATACACGCGATGAAAGCGATTCTACTGTCAAGAATCGATCAATGATGACCGTAATTTATTCTCTCGCAATAACTGCGGCAAAGAAATCATATGATGCAATCTTTCTTTCTACTTCTATTCTATTCTATGATGCAATCTTTAGTGTCGCCACCCAGTTTTCTGATACGCCGCTCCATTCCATTATCTATTCGTTGCGGCTAATCAATCCAGAGTTTTCTCTATAATGATTTTCTTGGACCATTCTTGCATTCTCGAAATGGACTCCGAATCAACACAGAGAGTCGAACAGAAAATGTTATCGGTTCCGGTTCAGCTCCGGAAGAAGAAAACTATATAGCGGTTCAAACCAGTTAATTCGAACCGGTTCAATAATACGAACTTGCCTCTATCGGACAGTCGCTATAGGCGAAATTAGCCGTGGTACGTGTAGCGCTACAACATTTTGTCGTTATATTTAATTCTCTATGGTGGATTGGGACATAGGATGATGTTGAGGTAGGCGATTCATCGCCGCTGTGGCGGTGGAGATTGCAATGTTCATGGCGGATTTTTGGGATGATTCCACATGGACGAGGCCAGATGTTGTAAATAGGTGTCGTATTTGACACTTTCCATATATTTTAACTGTAAGTGAAAAACCCTGCTTTCGTTGCACATCGCAAACATCACTTTCATTCTTTCAGTTTGCGCTCCCATAACATGTAACTTTCACCTATACCGTATAGTGATTGGTCCTGAGCGTACTAAACGCTTATGAACCAACCAATGGCAAAGACCATCACCACCATCATCTATGAGGCGATGTTTGTGTGACTCGAAAAAATTACTCAAAAAAGTAATTGATTACAAGTAACGCAATTACTAGTAACGCGTTGCCCACAAGTCTGGAAAGGCAGTGCTTTTGTGATTGCAGTTGTTGGCCTAGTGATGGCCCCATATTTTGCGGGCAAAAAACTAGCTCTGAGACGAGGTAGGTCTCTACGTATTTTTCGTCTTCTTGGGAAACGTACACTAAGAACAAACAAAAACAAAACAAAAAAAAAAAGGAGTAAGTTGGAGAGTAACTGCAATCACACCCCATTTTAGTTCCCTGGCCCTGAAATAATTAGTAAAGTTTGCAAACTGTCTTCTGAATGCAAATAAACAATTTACGTAAATATATGCTCTTTGTGAATTTGATGGAACAAGGCTGTACAATTACGCAATATTTCGCCCACAGAGTAAGAAATAGTGGATTTTCTTAGCAAATTTTGTGTTATGCAATATTTTATCTTACTCGATATATGAGGGTTTAATTGAAGGTATTTTCATTTGAACAGAAATTGTTTAACACGGTCGTATAGTGATCCGATAACGAAGGCTCATTTTATAGACAGTTGGTACAATTCCATTTTCCATTGTGGCCGAAGTCAAACAGAGGAATCGTAAATACCTCCCTATTTATGCCGTCTACAACACCGAGTCGAAATATTCGACCACAATTGTCCGAATAAATCTACAAGACTGCGGCAAAACATTAATGTCAATCACAGGCATATATCAAATCCTACGTGCTACTCAGAAACGTTGATGAACTTGGTGCGCTAAATGACGATACTCAAATGCTATTGATAAATTGTTGCAGTATCTTGGTTTCCGACCTGGTGCTATTTTTCGTGAAAAGCTCGATAACAACAATTAAATGATAATATGCAGTGTGTATCATGATAATCTCCCGAACTTTATATACGAGGTACACATCATTGCGATTTCTCACATTTGTTAATTCTGCGTGTAATGGCATCGGAGCGGAAGTCCAGTCACACAGGGTGGTAAACGTTGCCAGAGCTTTTCTAGTGGAAAGATTTTGCTAATGATTTAGACGCTGTGGCTTTCTATAACTGCACGAATGATATCTTTTCGAACGATATTTGCCGGACATGTCGAGGATATATTATTATGTATCCCAGGCACAGGGGTTTCTTACTCTTCATTGTTTGCTATATGCATCGCGTCAACGTAGAAAATGTGAAACAATAACTTTATTTAAATCATGATGATTGGGGAAATTCATCACCAGGGCCTCTACCCCATTGCTGGCGGGATGTGGTGAAAAATCGCTAGTCTTTCAATCGGTGCCGAAAAAAAAAGTGCAATAAAGAAACTGTACCATTTAACCGAAAGAAATAGAGATCCTCGCAACTGTCGTACTCATCTACCAGATGCCGTTATCCTTTTTTTCTCTCTCTATCCCTCCGCAATTTTCTTGGGGCGCAACGTTCATTCCTTTTTTCCCGACTGAGGAAACATTTGTTTAAGATCCATAATTTTCCGAAGAGAAGGACCCTTTTGTTACACTCCTTCCCCAACACACAAAGCGTGCAAGAAAAAAAGAAGCGAACGCTTTCTTTTTTCTTTTTCCGGAATAAACCCCTCACAAAGAAAATCCCGGAGCGCATGCCCAGATGTGATCCTGGCGCACTCTCCCTCCTCGTGGCAGAAAAAAAAGTAGGAGGAAGTTTTTTTTTTTTTTTCAGGATGTAAAAAAGTAAAAAAAGAAAGGGAGGGAGGCGCATGGCGTCCAATGGCGTTGGGTGACAGAGAGTGCGGGGGAGGGCAGTGCATAATGAGCGCTCCGGTGTAAATTTTTTAAAGGCTGTTTTCTCGACTGTATCGAACGCCGATATTCAGGGCGGTGCTGCTCGTCGATCGATTTCTTTCTTCTTGGGAACAAATGAGCGAACACACAACTAGAGCACATAAAAAAAAACAGGCTGTATAATAAAAGAAAACAGCTCGCCCGAAAAGTTGATATTTATCGTATTTTGCTGAGTACAAAGCACACTCCACAAGTTAATTCAATATATTTTTTTGAAAGATGTATCATGCGTAACGGACGTATCGCACATCACGGAGGTAAAAATGCTTGAGTGAAGAAGAACTCTGAACTCGTTGGCGTCGTCAACAGCAACTAAAGTACGTGTTTCTCATGCGATTCCCAATGAGAATCAGTGCAATGTGTAATGGTCCTGTGAATTTGTACTGGCGCCTCTTGTCAGTTTTCCCGAACATAACACTTCAACGAAAGGACGTCGACCAAACGGCTCCGCATGGATTAGGCGAGACAAGCTGCGATTAATTTTTCCACGTTTTCATCCAATCATTTCCCTGTCACGTGACCCTTCAACATGATCACTCAAGATACTGGGGGTGTACAATGGAGCCTTCCGTCACGGCAGTTTCACTTTAACCTCGATATTACAGCAATAAATTACTTTTATTTTGTCGCGAGATTACTCCAGTCGGAATGAAGTCGTTAAATAATTACTTGGTATTACATACTCATTACATAGCAAAGACAATGATATAAGCAATACATTTTGTCTACATTGAACCTTTTGTCAGACAGCTTTCCTCTGTACATCGTTTATTTGGATTACTGTGTCAAAAGAGTTTTTGAATCGGCGCCCCAGTAAGGTTGAGGACCGTGCATTTCAGGAACCCCTGCTTTGAAGACGCTGTATTTGGAAACTAAAGCGCGTGATAAAGTTAAGTCGATGTTTGGGAGTTGAAAATGAACATTCTAGAACGTCCGCCCACGGTTACATTGCAAGCAAATTTGTTTACCTGGATTATTGACCCACTCTTGGAGCGCCTTCTGCAACCTTCTAACGTGAAGAGGTTTGCTGGCCATGCCCACCAGGGCCATGATCTCCAGGAACTCCTCTTCACCCGCCTCGCACAGCTGCTGCACGTCGTCGCCTCCTGGAACAACATCCTTCTAAAAACACTGACATTTTCTCACCAATCATATATGAACCCGTTTTCATGATAGCTGACTATTGTGATATCTTATTGATGAACAGCAATACTGTATGCTCACGCAGTGCTGTTTTCCAAGTGTCTTGGCAAGCCTCTATTATATTTGTTGCATTTCATGTTATTTATCACGCGTTTTACTCTTTTCATTAGAGATGGGACGAATCCAAAATTTATCCAATCCGAGTCCGAATCCGAATCCAAGGAAGGTTCTACGAATCTTTCAAATCCTTTCTTTACAAAGAGTTTAAAAAGACAGGAAAAAAAAAACACTTCTGGTGAAAAGTGTTTTGAAGCAGAATACGATGCCTTTGTTTAATGAAAAATTAAATACTGCTTCCGTTTCAGGAGAAAATATACAGATATAGTTCTTCTTAAACGTAATTTGTTTAACGTGTTGTTCACCAACTACAAGGAACGCATAAATTCTCGAGTCTGAGTTATTTCCTTAAAACTAAGCAACAATCAAAAGCAAAACCACATTACTTTTAAACTCGTAATGTAACGGTTCCTGCCTGAACTCTTTCCGTCCAAAACTACGTGAACAAACAACCAAGAAAACACTCGTTGGTCAATGAGGCTTTCGAAGGACTCCAGAGGCGCCATTTTGAAAAACAAACAAACAAACGTGGATTGGAAAAATTGGATTCGCCGTTTTGGGATTCGAGGATTCGCACGTTGGCACGTGGATTTGGCACGTCCCTACTTTTGAACCGCGACGTTACGGGTGAATGAGACTGTCCTTTCGTGAATTGGTATTTCAATTCCAATTTCAGTTCATTTTTCGGAGGGAGGAGGTAGAATTGTGACTCGCTTCAATCCAAACAAACAGTTGCTCAGTCAGGTGTTCCGTAGACAACAATAAAGAAATCAATTCTGATCTGCGACTTCACAGGGGCCGACATTTGCCGTCTGAGGCAAAGCCGAGTCACCTCCCAACGTGAATCTTCTTAGCGGCACGAGATAAATCTGGGCCGTTTGCATCAAGCTATTTGACATCACACTCAAGTTCCATCTCAAGCGCCTGAGCCGGTTGCACACAGCAAATTTGAAAGCAAAGTTGAGCAAGTTTCTAGTGTAACGTTACCAGGATTTGAGACAGGTAATAATACCACACTTAAAATGCGTTCCCAACTTGAGAATGACTCGTCTGTAATTGCGGTATAGCTTCTTGATCTGTAACTCGCATGCAGCTGTAGCTATTTTGCGATGGACTGGTGCCATTGAGCTTCGCTGGTTTCGTTGTCAAATAAGAAAATCTTGATGTAATGACACGTAATCACGGTACGCTGAGACACACATGAGATGCATTCGTCTCCATCATGCAACTCAACAGAGCACTCAAAGCTTCGTGCTCACTTTTTTAAATAGTGACTTTACAATCTGGTGAAGTTTCTCAAATACCAGTTTGCAAGCCTTCACGCTGTCCTGATTAAAAAGCAGACGATGGAATCTATTAGCATTTTCATGAGCGGAACTGTGTATCCCTTTCGCGGATGAACAGACTAGTGATATCTGACCCCGTCTGACGCTGCCATGACAGGTAAAACAGCTCCGCGAAAATGGTTGCAACCTGCTCCGACATCCGAGCTGTACGGAGCACCTCTATCCGCCATGACATTGGACGACTGATTGCATGACGTAATTTGCGAATCCTTCGGCCTGAACTAAACTATTCGAAGTGACGGTGGCTGTGTTTCGCTCAGGTAACGCAACACCTTTATTTTGGGGTTAATTCACTGACGACGATTAACCTTACAGTGAGATTTCACATTGCGTAGAAAGGTAAGCAGTCGCTGAGCTGTTTATGGCTGATTTACTGACATAGGAAGTTGTGAAAGTTTGGTAGTTTAGAGGACAGTGAAGATGAATGCGTTACCACAGCGAGTTCACCAACTGGTATCATGGCAGACATAGGTGACACCATCGTCGATCAACTGTACCGAGCACACGTGGAACGCTCAAACAGGCGCCGAACTATGTTGGAGAGCCTTCTCTTGAAGATTGCTTTCCCTCACAATAAATGCTGTAAGACGGCGTTCCGTGACGTTGGCATTCGTACCGTTCATTTCCTTTATATGTTCTCCTTGAGACGAGAATACACACAAATGGGATCAACTCGGCTGGTTATAAGTTCTTGGAATTGTCACCAAAGCAACCTTTCATGTTCGGCGCCGGCAAGTGGTGTTCTGACCACGGAGCAGGAAGAAAGAGGCCGAAGTCGACGAGAAGAGTCATTTTCGACAGCGTGCGCTGGGAGGCTGGATCCCGAAACCAGCAGCCTAGGCACGCCACGAAAAGACCTAGGCGTAGAATTTTCACATGCAAGTAAACGCCACATGAGAGTGATTTGGACAGAGCCATCCTGAGTTTAACGTCCACCTGGGACAGGATATACTAGAAGCCTCACCCCCTCTAGAAGCACAGTTTAAGATTTCACAATAATAGCCACGAAAAGAGCTAGACGTAGAATTTTCACATGCAAGTAAACGCCATATGAGAGTGATTTGGACAGAGTCATCCTGAGTTTAACGTCCACCTGGGACAGGATATACTAGAAGCCTCACCCCCTCTAGAAGCACAGTTTAAGATTTCACAATAATAGCCACGAAAAGAGCTAGGCGTAGAATTTTCACATGCAAGTAAACGCCATATGAGAGTGATTTGGACAGAGTCATCCTGAGTTCAACGTCCACCTGGGACAGGATATACTAGAAGCCTCAACCCCTCTAGAAGCACTGTCTAAGATTTCACAATAGCCACGAAAAGAGCCAGGCGTAGAATTTTCACATGCAAGTAAACGCCATATGAGAGTGATTTGGACAGAGTCATCCTGAGTTCAACGTCCACCTGGGACAGGATATACTAGAAGCCTCACCCCCTCTAGAAGCACAGTTTAAGATTTCACAATAATAGCCACGAAAAGAGCTAGACGTAGAATTTTCACATGCAAGTAAACGCCATATGAGAGTGATTTGGACAGAGTCATCCTGAGTTCAACGTCCACCTGGGACAGGATATACTAGAAGCCTCACCCCCTCTAGAAGCACAGTTTAAGATTTCACAATAATAGCCACGAAAAGAGCTAGGCGTAGAATTTTCACATGCAAGTAAACGCCATATGAGAGTGATTTGGACAGAGTCATCCTGAGTTCAACGTCCACCTGGGACAGGATATACTAGAAGCCTCAACCCCTCTAGAAGCACTGTCTAAGATTTCACAATAGCCACGAAAAGAGCCAGGCGTAGAATTTTCACATGCAAGTAAACGCCATATGAGAGTGATTTGGACAGAGTCATCCTGAGTTCAACGTCCACCTGGGACAGGATATACTAGAAGCCTCACCCCCTCTAGAAGCACAGTTTAAGATTTCACAATAATAGCAACGAAAAGAGCTAGGCGTAGAATTTTCACATGCAAGTAAACGCCATATGAGAGTGATTTGGACAGAGTCATCCTGAGTTCAACGTCCACCTGGGACAGGATATACTAGAAGCCTCAACCCCTCTAGAAGCACAGTCTAAGATTTCACAATAGCCACGAAAAGAGCCAGGCGTAGAATTTTCACATGCAAGTAAACGCCATATGAGAGTGATTTGGACAGAGTCATCCTGAGTTCAACGTCCACCTGGGACAGGATATACTAGAAGCCTCAACCCCTCTAGAAGCACTGTCTAAGATTTCACAATAGCCACGAAAAGAGCCAGGCGTAGAATTTTCACATGCAAGTAAACGCCATATGAGAGTGATTTGGACAGAGTCATCCTGAGTTCAACGTCCACCTGGGACAGGATATACTAGAAGCCTCAACCCCTCTAGAAGCACAGTCTAAGATTTCACAATAGCCACGAAAAGAGCCAGGCGTAGAATTTTCACATGGAAGTAAACGCTACATGAGAGTGATTTGGACAGCGTCATCCTGAGTTCAACGTCCACCTGGGACAGGATATACTAGAAGCCTCACCCCCTCTAGAAGCACAGTCTAAGATTTCACAATAATAGCCACGGAAAGAGCTAGAAGTAGAATTTTCACATGCAGTAAACGCCACATGAGACTGATTTGGACAGAGCTGTCCTGAGTACAACGTCCACCTGGGACAGGATATACTAGAAGCCTCACCCCCTCTAGAAGCACAGTCTAAGATTTCATAATAATAGCCACGAAAAGAGCTAGAAGTAGAATTTTCACATGCAGTAAACGCCACATGAGACTGATTTGGACAGAGCTGTCCTGAGTTCAACGTCCACCTGGGACAGGATATACTAGAAGCCTCACCCCCTCTAGAAGCACAGTCTAAGATTTCATAATAATAGCCACGAAAAGAGCTAGGCGTAGAATTTTCACATGCAGTAAACGCCACATGAGACTGATTTGGACAGAGCTGTCCTGAGTTCAACGTCCACCTTGGACAGGATATACTAGAGCATCACTCCCCTCCAGAAACACGGTCTAAAAAGACTGCATAATAACAGCCACGAAAAGAGCTAGGCGTAGAATTTTCATATGCAATTAAATGCCACATGAGACGGATATGGACAGAGCAATCCAGAGTTCAACTTCCGCCTGGGAGAGGATATACTACAAGCCTCACTTCTCTCCAGAAGCACTGTCTAAAAAGATTGCACAATGATAACGACGAAAAGAGCTAGGCGTAGAATTTTAATTAATTCGTAAGTAATATCTGCAGTTCATATGCAAGCAAGTTTCATATCTGTTTAGCACCACAACGTGTTTACAATTCAAATTCGTCAAGGGGTAAACCAACGTACATCAACCGAAAAACAACGATTTCACAGGAAGGTAAGCACTCAAAAATATACACCGAATCCGTGTCACAATCAATACGGAAAACGTCCTGCACACGAGGTGATCGGTGGGGAACCATTGAAGCTTCCTCTTATAGACTTGTAAAGAATTCTTCTGTGCGCATCATAAGCCCAAATGAGTTCATTAGGGAAACAGACACTCAAAGCTGTCAAAGAAACGCATATCGCAATCATGTTCCGAGCAACGGTTCGTTTCAAGGGGCAAGTGATAGTTCACTATGACTGCGATGCCCCTATTCTCCAAATGCGTATTCAAAACGAACTCAAGTGGCAATTCCAGAGGAAACGTACTGACCTTGACAAATGAAAGTGTCGTAATAGGAGAGCAGGTTCGCTCGTTGAAGGACCCTGTACAACTGCAGTTCCGATTCGTTGGTCGGTTGTGACGTCATCGCGACTGAAAGAGAATAAAATGGTCAGCAACTCTAACCGACCATTTGCTCCAATGTTTAACGAAAACTGCAAACTAGGTGTGATTTACAATACGTACTGTGTTTAAGCGAAATGACGCAAGTTTTGCAACGTCTTTCGAAATAGAATGCAAACCACCAGAACATTGCGTGTTAAGTTGGAGTTTGAATGTCACAAACTCAAACATTGCGTGCGTTCGCTATCTCATAAGGGATAACCCCCAGTATGTATTTGGAAAAGTGGAAAATCAGCGAACGTAGATCGTAAGGAAAAGACTCGGGTCCAACAGAGAGTTTTCTACTAGTAGTTGTCCATGTTTTGAGTTGTTCTTTAGGAGTTAGCATCATCGGCTTGGTAGCAAACAGACACCGTGTGGTTCCCATTCTAGTCAAAGACGTTACAGCAAACTTTATCAGAAGGGCGTACATCTCGTCACGAAGCTAAGACTTTGGCGTCGATCGAGAAGAAAATGGCCATCACTAGCGCCGTCGTCCTCATAAGAGAAAAAGAAGGGTAGATCCTTGGGCAGAAGGACGTTTCAACTGGCGGTTGAGAAACAAGCAGTTGGTAATGCGGATTCATTGGACTTAGTATTTCCGACATTTGATGCCATTGCTTTTGTGTACGGAGAATCTGCGCAACCATAAAGAACTTATTGCACGTTAAAAGAACAATTGTCACCGGATGAACAGCAGGAGGGCTATTCTATAACAAAAGCTCCTTTCGGAAGCTTTCTTGACCAGGTATGTCCTGAGAGATTAGTTTTGTTCGTTCTCCTTGCAACTAGAGGTGAACCCTTCCATACTAAAGAGTCGATTTCCTAAGTCCGCTATCTGAGACCACGTCCGATCGATGACAATTAATCCATGGTGTTGTGGTGTTGTGCTGTCGAGCAAAAAGCACTGGGATAAGGAACAAGGCGTACACTAGCTCGTGAAGCAGGACGATGGAAGAATACCCTGAGACACCCTGGGCAGTGTCGTCGCCTTCTTCGTCCCATGTCTCTGGGTCCCCGAAGGTGATCATGGGCGTTGTGAAGGTGCTGAATGAGGAAGGTCAGCATCAACAACGTCCACTGAATTATTCCAGTTTGGCTTTATGAGGACCTTCTTTTAATCCCGTGCCATAACCCCACTGATGCAGGATGATGGATTCTATAGGAGCAGGTCACGTGAACAGTCATCGATCCACAATGAAAGACGAGAAGAAGTGTATCTTTGACTTGTCAATAAAACTGTTGTGGATGTTCCAGCACATACTAAAATAAAACTCAAGGAATACGCATAGTAATACAAAAGAGAACCAACGATGAACACTTGTTCTGTATCATGTAGCAGACGACATTTCTTGAGCTGTCTGACACCTGAAGAAATGTAGTCTCTTACATGAAAGCTAGTATCCATTAAAGAACAAGTGTTCATCACTGACTGGTTCCCCTCATGTACATTCGAAATACGCGTGGCGAAAGCGCAGTAACAAGCCTTCTGCCGAAGCAAATGTTGCCATTGGAAATGAGACTATACGCCGCTTGTGAGACCAAGTCAACTATTTTTAAGGGTATCATAAAGCGGCAGTGTATGTTTCACAGCTTTGTTTCAAGTTACAAAGGTGACGCTTAATATTTTTAATTAGCTAGCAAGATTGAGGTAAAACGGTCTGCTAGCATCCGATTCGTGAAGCAACAGTGATCTACCGTGGTTCCATAAGTATCCGGCCCGAGGTAGAAAATGCGCGCGAATTTGAAAAAGCGATTAAGGACGCGTGGCGCCATCTGTTGGAGGGCCGGAGCACCACCCTCAACCCTCTCCATGCTTTTGTCGGTTGGAAAGCGGCATTTCAAACAGCCAGGGTGTACTCTTCAGTTAAAATGGAAAAAATCGAGTACCGCGCTGTGATAAAATTCTTGACAAAAGAGGGACTTTCGCCTAAAGAAATTAAAGCGCGACTGTACAACGTGTACAGGGAAGCCTCTCCGTCGTACACAACGCTAAAAGACTGGGCTAAGCAGTTTCGACTGCGGCAAGAGTCCATTGAAGATGATCCACGCGATGGGCGTACAGTGGAAGTGGTGACACAGGAAAATTTGTCTCTTGTCGAGGAGGAGGTGCTGAGCGACAGGCGTCTGAAGGTGAAGGAAATCTCAGAAAGGCTGGGGCTTTCCAAAACAACCGTTTTTCGCATCATCGGCGAGGGCCTTCACATGAAAAAGGTCAGTGCGAGATGGGTGCCACGACTTCTCTCGTCAGTTCAAAAGCAACAGCGCGCCGTCTGTGCCAGAGTTTTTGGAGCTCTGTCAAGACAACGAAGAAGAAATATTGAAGTCAATTGTCACAGGGGATGAGACTATGGTGCTCTACTATGATCCCCTTTCGAAAAAGGAGTCGATGGAATGGTGCAAACCAGGAGAAGCACCACCAAGAAAAGCCAAGGTCACACAATCCACAAAGATGAGCATGGCAACAATATTTTGGGATTGTGACGGGATCCTCCTCATCGCCTTCAAAGAGAGGAACACCACAGTGGATGCGACTTATTATACTTCACTCCTGCACCGACTGCGAGACGCCATCAAGGAAAAGAGGCGCAAGTCGAGGTGTCCGGTTGCTCCAGGACAATGCCCCTGTCCACACGGCTTCTGTTGCCAAGGCTGCACTGAAGGAGTGCGGCTTCGAAGAAATCCACCACCCACCCTAGAGTCCAGACTTGGCACCGAGTGACTACTTCCTGTTCTCAAACTAGGGATCTCAGAGGACGGAGATTTCAAAACGATAGTGAGGTGCAAGAGGCAGTTTTCCAGCATTTTGCGGACAAAACTTCGGACTATTTTTTCAAGGGTATAAGAATGCTGGTTGAAAGGTGTCAAAAGTGCATCGAAGTTAAGGGTGACTATGTCGAAAAGTGATACACTTGTTTCGTCTCTATGACTATTAAATGTCGGTCGGGCCGGAAACTTATGGAACCACCCTCGTATGTTCCCTACTGATTGCTGATGGCTACGCACCCAACTAGTTTCGTTTTAGACCCATTGCTGTCCGCATACAATGTTGTTTTCCGCCGTACTTGACGAGCAATGCGCGGTTGGTGACCTCTTCGGCACAGTATTACCCGCAATATTCAATTTTAGCTTTCCAGAAACCATGCGTCTAATTGGGACCAAAATTGGACGTAAGAGTACTGGGAGCTCAGACCTAGATACCTCCTCTCACTCCTTCACACACAGACATCAGCCAGCCATGATGTCAGCCAATCGGGCTTTCTGTGTATACTGGAAGATCGTTTCCACAGTTACGGCCGCACGATTGTGATTAGTTAATTCTTAATTGTGACGTCGCGGTTATGAATAACACCTCTCTGCTTTTCAGTACGTTTAACAATTTACCTCAGCAAGATTCGTAACGAGAGACTGTACTCATCTTTGCCAGCATAAAGGGACCAGTCTTTACAAACGTGGCCATGTGACACCATCCATCGCCCCGAAGCCTGTAACTATGGGCGACGACGCGAAAGAAGCTACGATGAATGGACTTTTTCTTGCTACAGTCACGCAGTCTTGGAAATGAAGCAACGCAACGAATACAACATGTTCTTTAACTTGTTGTGTACCTCACCATTCCAGTGGAAAAGAGCAGTAATGGATGACATGTTTGATCAACGGCTACGGTACGGGGACAAGAGGCGGTTTTCGCATTGTAGAACGGAAAGTACTTGGAGGGTAAATCCGCTTTTTGTTTCTTCGTTGTAGTGGTTAGGATGATCGCCTTCCACGGGTTCGAATCCCGGTCTCTGTCGTCTCCAGACGAATCAAGCAGACATCTGTTCCCCGCCGCTCGTATACATATATATAGCCACAGAATTCTGTCAGAATGAATCTCAATCACAATCTCTATATCGAGAGAAATTTTTTTTTTCGTGTTAACACCGCGAAGCAACTGTGGCTATGAGTGGCGTGGACAGGGGAGCGTCCTGGGCCGACTTGATGGGGAACTGTGCCGTCTGGAAAGCCGATTTCCAACACCAACGAGCATGACTCGGCCATGCTGCTGGTAAACGTCACGATGTCCACGTCTCAGCTAATTTTCCCAGAGTTCCAATACCGGCGCAACTCATACCTAACCAGCACGTACCAAGCCAACTCATACCAGGACAACTGTCGCGGGATGTAATTTATGTTGAAAACTCACACAAATAGCGTGTTACTGATGTACACCAAAGAATTGTTAAAATGCATTGCAAATATTGCGGAATATGTGTAACAGATACGTACATATATTATAATTTTTAGTTCTTATTTATGTCGTTTCCCCAAATACCCACATAGGCGCGTTACGTGAAGGGGCGCGATAAAAACAACTTGATTTTGAGATTATAAATGGCAAGTTTCTCTACCCCGTGGCGGGACATGCAAGACATCATTATATACAGGGTGTCCCAGAAAACGTGTCATTCAATTTTAATTTTAAAAAACTACGCCATATACAGTCCCTTGTTCTTACTAGGCTTTTGCAACCTGCTCATGTGCTTGTCATGTAACCTAAGTTTAATTATGCACATTTTTGCGAACTCAACTAAAAAAATTGCCAAGTAAACGCCACTTTTTTACCCCACCAATGCGAACAGCGTGCCGTATTTACTCAAATTAATAATAATTGACAGGAATATTGAGGAGCCATCGTCTCGGAAAAGGTAGCCGAAAATCATGCTCTACGGAGGTCGCAGAGGATAGCGCGCGACCAATTTTTCAGCGAAGCAATTGTCAGTCCGACGAAAGGAGGTTGGAAACCCAGCACACACCCGCATGGTAGAAAGAGATAACACAGACATCAGCTGGGACCATACCTTCCCAATTTCGGGAACTGTCACTTTTTCTACTATCACTCTGTGGGCTGGGTTTCCAACCTCCTTTCGTCGGACTGAGAGCGATTGCGCTCAAAAACTCCTCTCGCGTTATAGTCACGTGCCCCGAGAAGCATGGTGTTGGGCTATTTTTAACGATTGGATAGATCCTAGATATCACTGTCAATTATCGTGAATTTGAGTAAATTCGGCACGCTCTTCATGTTGGTGGGGTAAAAAAGTGACATTTACTTGGCAAAGTTCCGAGTTCACTTGGCAAAAATTTACATAATTAAACTAGGTTACATGACATGCGACTCAGGAGGTGGCAAAAACCTAGTAAGAAGAAATGCCGTTGACCGCATGATTCTAGGTGGCGTAGTTTTTTTTATTAAATTGCAATGACACGTTTTTTGGGACACCCTGTATACACGACTAGTGACGAAAAACAACATAATCTAATATGGAAACTAGCAGCTGGTCTTTCCAATCGTTTGTGGGAGAAAACGAATAACAAAAGTGAGACCAACGACAAACAATATGGTCAAGTTTACAGGGATAATCGGCCCTAAAAGAAAGAGCGGAACTAAGAAAGAAAGAACTTGTGAAAAAGGCATCACCAAACAAAAATTATACCAAGTGAAAGACAACAACTTTGTGAGATAATGAATGAGGAGCATGACCATGAAGGTAGCTCGTCATCAGGCTCAATTGTTTCATTTGCGTGGCGCGCTCTGCTGTCCGAAGTCGAATAAACACGGTTCCTTCCCGTCCGAATCAGGTCTAACAGTTTGTGGGACGTGAAAGACTACGTAAGCCGACTGACGATTTAGGGATAGGTATAATTCAATTTGATAAAATAAAAAAGTAGCACGGCTTTGAACAGATTCAAGTAGATTAACGAGACTAGCAAGATTTAGGGCGTAGCACCCCCAATAAAAATTTCTTGCTACATCCTGAGCCTGGCAAGAGTTCAAGACGCTGCAGGCGTATTTAGTACGGAGGTTACCGAAATAAACCGTCTAAAATAAATCATCCCGAAATAAATCGTGTTCAAATAAATCGTGCCAAAATAAGTCATATTAATAGCCCTATACGGTTTTCGAAATCCCCCTACCGACGAGACAATCACCGGCAGCTATACCGACACCGTCCAGTTTCGAAATCCACCACGAAAAAGCCGCCCTGACGTCTCCCTCTCGCCGATCGTTCGCGTGGATACCAGAGGAGCGGTAGCGGCCCGCACCCCGCAGCGATGATTCGACGGAAAATGCAGCCGGCAGCAGTCCGTCGACCGCCGGCCATCAGTGCGGAGCTCCACGGAGCTCGCACAGCGCGCCTGCCCAGACAGCATCAGCACGGCGCGCACTGCTCGCGGAAGAATGCATTTCTGGTCTTGTGTCTCTACACGGGTTATTGCATTGACTCTCTCAATTCTATCGTGGTAAATTTCAGAGTAATTGAGAGGAGTTGAAGGGTGCTGACTGGCTGGTGCATCACTGCGAGAGGACAAAACCCGAGACAGGCGGGAAAAAAAGTCTTCCCTGTCTCGGGTTTCGTTCTCTCGAAATTTCAAAGTGATTGAGCATTGCAATTGCATGAAGTTGTAAACACGCAAAATCGAAAGGTCTTATTGAAGATAGTTGTCAATGTAGGAGCAAAGATGGGCGCAGAACCTTTCAAAATGAAATTTTGATTATTCTCAAGATGATGATGATGATGATGATGATGATAGGAGAGGGGAAAAAAGGAGATGGATGGAATATTCTCAAGTTCACAAGATTCAGATTTAGTTATAAGGATGTGAGGTTGTATAAGAAAGGATGTAGAAACATCAGGTAAGGATAACACGAAACTGTCAGGAGAGCGACTATGAATTGACTGAACGGTTCCAGCAAAGTAGTCATTGAAATTGCCATTGTCCTCCAACAAACTTATACAGATAGGATCTGGCGTTGTTTTGTCCTTAAAGGAACGGTCTCGTACAGCCGGGGCGATTCAGAAATTTAGCCAAAACTATCTTCACGAGTACTGTACATATACAACCGTCAAAGTTTTATTCGGAATAACCAAGTCGTTTTCGAGGAATTTGTCGAAATGTGCCGTAATAGCAGACGACGAAACCTGCGCTTCACTGGTTTATTGTGTATACTGGTGGCAATACAGAAGCTTGTAGCACCATTGCGGTGCGCGTTATACATCCAACATTTTTCAAATTCGGCCCGTTTTTAGGGGTGCGCGTTTTACGCCGGAAAATACGGTATATGTCCCAGGAATTTGCAGGGGATAAGGAGACTTTATTTCTGTGTGTTTAATCATACTGTTGGCGCCCCTAGAGGCTGATCAAGAAAGACAGCTCAACTATAATAAGTCAGACGACAATCCATATAACACCGATTGGGTATATATAATCAAGGGCGTCATGGCGAACCTTAGGCTACGTCAAACGTTCCAACTTGAAACGAATCTATACCTGAAACCCTGGTTAGCGCTTCCGGTCAAGAGATCCATTGAGTGAAGAGATCCAACCGGTCACGTGACAGGCGAGTCAAAAGATCCAAAGCGTCAAGAGCTCCAACCCGGTCAAGAGATCCAACGAATCAAGAGATCCAACGAATCAAGAGATCCATCGAGTCAGGTGATCCAACCGGTCACGTGACGGGCGAGTCAAGAGATCCAACCAGTCAAAGCGTCATATTGGTCAGGATTCACGACAGAAAAGAAAGTCTACCCTTACCATGTTCATTGCAGAACGATTGCGCTGTACGTAGTATTAAGTTAGGAAATAATACGCCCGGTAACAGTGAAGACTTTTCGGTGTTTTCTTTCTTCTTACCACACACGCACACGCACACAAAATCCTGAGGTTGTTAGGTTACGGCGGCGAGTCCTCCTTTTGCCTTTGCACGTTTATGTCCATTGTCCCTAGCACTACAACACGCTATGCAAGAGCGGATGCTTGTTACCAAGAATATTGAGCTCAACGTACAAAGAATCGTAGAAAGAATCGCTAACTGTAGAAATAATCTCTAACACAAAGCGCTGTCAAAAAAAAGAAAAAGAAAAGACAGCACTCCTATAAATCCTGTTTTACAAAGAGGTTGATCTTACAATGCAACCACCTGTTTTTAACAAAAATTACTTAAGACAACTGTGGGCTTTTCTTTGACTGCGCTATGCGTTACAAAGTAAGTAACTAAATCAATAAAAATGAGATGTGTATTTGTATTCTATTTATACCTCACGTAAAACGAGTCCTTCGTATTTCGATACGAGTAATTTCTGCTTAGCGATGTTAGAGTTAACGACGTAGCAGAAAGGGGTCAAAAGATCCAAGACCCCTCAGACGAGTCAAGAGATCCAACCGGTTCAAGAGATCCTCCGAGTCAAGTGATCCATCGGTGGATCTCTTGACTCGATGGATCTCTTGACCCGTTGGATCTCTTGACGTGGAATCCCAAAAGTGGAATCTAGGTCGCAGAGTATCCTTGCCAATTAAAACCGCCGCGCGCATCACATCAATGACTTTCACATATTGTTCACTATGCCCTAAAATTAAGAGTCTTTATTTTAAGAAAAATTTATTACCATAATCCTGTACTGAAATCATCATTGCTCCTACATACATCTCACCACGAATAAACAGATAATCGTCAGAATATAGGATTTCATCGCTGTTTAACTGAAACCTTTCCTGGAGAAATACTTTATTCAGAAAAGATGTCCCAATATGAGCACGCTGATTTCTTTCATATGGACTTTAAGATTGAGTGCGCGCTAAATGGAAAGAATTAATGACTTAGGACATGGGAAGAATTCTACGAAAACGATACAAAGGAAGTGAACCAGCCAGAGGAGCGGAGCACAAGACAAGTCAGGAAGACACATTCAAGAAAGGCACTCAAGGTGATTGAGCTGTTGCGTCAAACGAAGTCAGCCTTCCAGCAATACACTTGTTAAAGAAATATTTTTATAAAGCACGGTTCCAGCACCTGTTGTGTTGGTGGCAAGTAATCTGAGGAGCGAATATTACATTGTGGATGTATTCAATTAGGTTTTCCAGCCTAGAAGAGACGTATTATAACTCCAGAGCACAATTACAACGTACCGTATATCAGTCAGAGGCTGCGATGCCCTTGTTCTACTATTTGTCTACACATCTTTGTTCCTGTGAAGCATTTATATGCGGTCTCCGTTAGTACAATTGGGTATGGGTTGAATAGCAGTACCTCGTCATAAGTACCACTCGTGCATAAGGATTGTGCGTCGTACAGGAGCTAGTGCAAACGCGTGGAGCTGTAGAAAAAAAGCTGGTATATTTCATTATAAAGGAACAATCACTAGTAAAAAGACGGCGCACCTTAACATTTTATAACGGAACATGTGCGATAAAGAAACAGTTCGCCGTACACCGTAGAACGGACAAATCTCTGCAAGTACAGCATCGGTAAAAATGTCCGTTTTTCTACGGCGCTTTCGTAACGTCTTGCAACAGAGCATTTGTTTGTAAAAAAACTGTGCTCCGTTGATCAGAAAACGGACAAATGTATGGCAATATCATATCGCGTAAAATTCCCGTTTTTCTACGGACTTATTTTTAACAGTAGCTATATATTTGGCGGTGCTGCCAGCCGCATATCCCGATGGAACGCATCGGTCCGGGATGTGCGCCGCTGCCGCTCCTGTGCTGTACCGTCCATACGGGCGACCGGCAAGACAGAGGCGTCGAGGCGGCTTTTTGTCGGTGTCGGGATAGCTGCCGGTGGTTGTCTCGTCGGTAGGGTGGGATTTTTAAAAGCGTAGGAGTACTTATTTTGACACGATTTATCTTAACACGATATATTCCTAGAGTGATTTATTTTGATACGATTTATTTTAACACGATTTATTTCCGGAATGATTCATTTTGGACGGTTTATTTCGGTATACACCCTTTTCGTGTGGGCCGGATCAAAGTTAGATATGTAACAAGTTTAATAGTGGGAAGCGCTAGTTTGAGGTTCCGACTGAGATAACCAGGCTTCCGGTTGGCATCACTTACAACAGTGCGGTTCAGAAAAGAGTAGCAAATTCCAAGATAAAGACGTAAATACTTGTAGGAGTTAGACAGGACGAATGGGTATTTATATACTAAGGGCGATTTTGAACGAGCAAATGGAAGAGGCACGGTTTCACCAACGCTGGTTAACTTTGAACCAAGATCATGCGTTCCTAAAACTTCAAGTTAATGCTCAATTCTTTTTTGCAAACGCTAGTTGGTGACGTGATGAATGTTTCAGTGTGTAACGCGCGCGTTATACAGTAAAGTGTTCTGAAGAGGTCCTGCGCGTTATCTAACGGTGCGTTTTATACACGGAAATTTTCTCCTGCAAAGTTCCTTTTCAATTCAGTGACGTACAAATTCCTCTTCCAGAGTGGGCTGTGGCTTTCCCACACATCTCTTTGGGTCAGTTGACAAAACCGGCGAAAGGGCATTGAACTTCATAAAAGGTTAATGGTGCTGCTTAAGGATGCTATTCAGCAGTCAATTATCTTGAATTCTTTTAAGAAGAATGGCGTGATTGAGAAGGGACGCGAAACTGAAAGCAGAGAGGAGACTCAAGTATACTATGACAGCGTTTCAAATATAGCATATCCATATATGATACACCGCTTTGGTTTATTGTGTATACTGGTGGCAGTACAGAAGCTTGTAGCACCATTGCAGTGCGCGTTATACATCCAACATTTTTTCAAATTCGGCCCGTTTTTAGGGGTGCGCGTTATACAGCGGAAAATACGGTATATGCCCCAGGAATTTGCAGGGGATAAGGAGACTTTATTTCTGTGTGTTTAATCATACTGTTTGCGCCCCTAGAGGCTGATCAAGAAAGGCAGCTCAACTACAATAAGTCAGACGACAATCCATATAACACCGATTGGGTATATATAATCAAGGGCGTCATGGCGAACCTTAGGCTACGTCAAACTTTCCAACTTGAAACGAATCTATACCTGAAACCCTGGTTAGCGCTTCCGGTCAAGAGATCCAACCGGTCACGTGACAGGCGAGTCAAAAGATCCAAAGCGTTAAGATTTCCAACCCGGTCAAGAGATCCAACGAATGAAGAGATCCATCGAGTCAGGTGATCCAACCGGTCACGTGACAGGCGAGTCAAGAGATCCAACCAGTCAAAGCGTCATATTGGTCAGGATTCACGACAGAAAAGAAAGTCTACCCTTACCATGTTCATTGCAGAACGATTGCGCTGTACGTAGTATTAAGTTAGGAAATAATACGCCCGGTAACAGTGAAGACTTTTCGGTGTTTTCTCTCCTCTTACCACACGCGCACTCGCACACAAAAAAAGTAAGCGAGAAAATCCTGAGGTTGTTAGGTTACGGCGACGAGTCCTCCTTTTGCCTTTGCACGTTTATGTCCATTGTCCCTAGCGCCACAACACGCTATGCAAGAGCGGATGCTTGTTACCAAGAATATTGAGCTCAACGTACAAAGAATCGCTAACTGTAGAAATAATCTCTAACACAAAGCGCTGTCAAAAAAAGAAAAAGAAAAGACAGCACTCCTATAAATCCTGTTTTACAAAGAGGTTGATCTTACAATGCAACCACCTGTTTTTAACAAAAATTAGAGAACTGTGGGCTTTTCTTTGACTGCGCTATGTGTTGCACAGTAAGTAACTAAGTCAATAAAAATGAGATGTGTATTTGTATTCTATTTATACCGCACGTAAAACGAGTCCTTCGTATTTCGATACGAGTAATTTCTGCTTAGCGATGTTAGAGTTAACGACGTAGCACAAAGGGGTCAAAAGATCCAATACCCCTCAGACGAGTCAAGAGATCCCACCGGTTCAAGTGATCCATCGGTGGATCTCTTGACGTGCAATCCCAAAGGTGGAATCTAGGTCGCAGAGTATCCTTGCCAATTAAAACCGCCGCGCGCATCACATCAATGACTTTCACATATCGTTACTATCACTATGCCCTAAAATTAAGCGTCTTTATTTTAAGAAAAATTTATTACCATAATCCTGTACTGAAATCATCATTGCTCCTACATACATCTCACCACGAATAAACAGATAATCGTCAGAATATAGGATTTCATCGCTGTTTAACTGAAACCTTTCCTGGAGAAATACTTTATTCAGAAAAGATGTCCCAATATGAGCACGCTGATTTCTTTCATATGGACTTTAAAACTGAGTGCGCGCTAAATGGAAAGAATTAATGACTTAGGACATCAGAAGAATTCTACGAAAACGATACAAACCAAGTCATCGAATCCAAGCTTAGCAATATGATGTCACCCGCTTCAAAGAAACAGGGATTATCATGTTTTCGGAACGTTATCTGGTCTACGAAAAGTCGTTAATATGAAAGAGAAGTTGGTCGAATCAAACGTGGGAAATTATTATCGCAAAGGAGAGCAAATATTTCGTCGTTCAAAGAAAGTTTTATTGAACGCCGAAGTTCAGGACGCATCGAAAGGGTTGTTTATATATGGGCCTACTTTTGTGTCTCACCAAACCATGGTTCGAGGAAAACAAACCTTTCATTAATATGACACAACCCAATAAAGAAGCGTATAAATGGATCCCATAAAATATCCTACGAAGCATTTCGTTCCACCCAGCGTATTTGTAGGAAAATAACGAGGAACAGCAACTTTTCCCCTAGGACCCACGGGGAACAGTATACTGCTCCAAGTAACGATTCTTCTCAAACAAATGGGACTATTGCCAATCACTATTTTCAAACAAGCTTGCGTAGAAAACACGACTCACACGAGCCTGTAAGCACGCTGTCTGTGTGGGTCCACTTGACGGCTTCTCCAAGGATTGCCCTGGCTATTGATTAAAGAGATAACCATTCCGGCATACTAGCTGATACCCACCTAAAAGAAGGGTCGTCCACGCACCTACAATCAATTTCTGGACGCGATCTGATCACAATGAGGAACGTGTTTTAAAAAGCCCAGACTAAAAAGCGTACTTTATGATACCATTATTCCGGAATGTCTCAGAATAGGCCTTGGAACATGAGGTTCCGTTTCATAAAGGTGAAAGACCGCTTTGTTCAGGCATTGGAGTTATCTCCCTCTAGTCTTGTATACCTATTGCATCCTCGCACTTATTTAAAGAAATATGTTATATTTACGGGTTGCCGCCTTCGGTGCAACTAGTAGATGGATTCAAACCACGCGCGGCGAAAGCTTTAGTGATTCAAGTGATCCATGGTGTTGACAACAACAATATAATACCACATAGATGACTGATCACCATCGAGGACATCTCCTTTTTCTGTACAGTCAAATGCTGATTTCTTGCCTAATTATTTGACACACTATTTGCAAGAACGAAGCGCGCTGACACTCGTGGTGAAGCAAACATATCACAAAAGTGCTTATCATGTCGCCGCCCTCAGAAAATAGCACTGGAAATAAGAACCGACCATTGCACATAAGCGACCGGCTATTGGATTGATGTTTTTTGGCGCAATATCATCAGGGCTATTGGATTGAACGGAAGCAAAAAGAAAGTAGAAACTGTCCAAGGTAGGCAATAAAACGCAATGAACTGAGTGATTTTGCGGCGTTCATTTAGCGGAGAAGATGCACGGTTGCTGATTATTGGTATAAAAATATGATGTGATTTGATGGTCATCTTACCTGCGGTCTCTTCCGTTCGCAGAGCAGAAGCGGATGCCTGCGCAGGACCATAACTTCTTAGTCGCATCCAGCACGCGTGCAAAGGAACGTTGTACACGTGTACACCGTATCCATGAGAAGACACTCACTCCCCCACCACAGGCCTACTCTCTCCGCTTTGAAAGCTTCCTTTTTTCCAGCCCGTTCCTGCAGACGAGCGGGGCTCACTGCTGCTGCCAGCACGAGTCCGGGAAGCGTATTCTCTCCCTCTCTCATTACGTCATTGCCACTCCTCCTCCTCTCTTTTTTTAAGTGAAGCGCGGGATCAAAGTGGAGGGGAGAAAATAAAAACGCTACACGAAACGGCAGATATGGAAATGAGGGAGAGTGCAACCCTTTCTTTTTTTCTTTTTTCCCGCGTCGAAGGGACGGAGCAAAAAGAATTTCATCGACTCCGTATAAGAAGCGACGCGCAGTGATATTTTGCAACCACATCCAATGTTGCTCGTTGTCACTCGAAGGAAGTCGTCGTCAGTCAGACGTATATCCCCTTTTATTTATTTATCTACCAAACAAATTCGAGCCCTAAAAGAGTACAACTGCACATACGAAGAACAACGTTAGTGATAATAAAGAAACTGTCGAGACTTGCGCCCTAAATCTAATTTCTAATTTCTAAAGACGCTTCACAGAGCCTCCTTGAGGAAGCCAGGAATGGCTGGCAGGTCGCTCATTGCTCAGACTAGGAAACGCACAATTCTAGAAAAGTTCGTATCCTTCTGATATGGTATATGTTCTGGTATACGTCGGGTTGTCACCACGTCGACATGCCGCGGTGTGGACAACTAAGATGGAATCTAAAAAAGATAAAAGATAAGGTCCGTGAAGAAAAAAAAAGTGGGGGGGGGGTTCATTGTATGCGTTTAAAGTCCCTCCTTTTATTCTTGTTCAATCCTACCTGTTGCGACATCACCTCGGAGAGGTACCTTCTTTTCTTTTTTTTTTTCATTCGCGTAGCGTAACGTTTGTTTATCCTTTCTTTGTTTCTGGAGCAACTTTTTTCTGGCTCACCCGTCGAACAATGGCGGGGAGAAGGGGCGTCGCACTTTGACCGTTGTTCTCCGCTGGACAGAAAAAGAAAAAAAAAAAAGGAGAGAGAAAGAAACACACACATAGATAAAACGGAGGGTCCAGAGAGGACGGTTGTTTGTGGTCGAGGAGGGAAGTTTTTTAAGCTAATGTTGGCCTTTCTTTGGGTTTTAAGTCTCGCGAGTGCGCGAAGCAAAAACTACATAGGGTCAACGGTCTCCTCTTTCGTCTACTGCGGGAGTTGCAGTATGATCACTTTCAAGTGACGTCGTGGCGGCAGAAATGTCTTTAGCTGTACTGCGAATTTGCTGCACCGGGGCTTACATTATGAAACTGGACAAATTTCATATTGGAAACAAGAACGAACCATCTCGAGCTGCGATAATGGAATTCAACTCAACATCTCATAAGCGTAGGCGCAGGTGAACTAAACATATATTTATATACAGGGTGTCCCAGAAAACGTGTCACTGAATTATAATAAAAAACTACACCACCTAGAGTCGTGCGGTCAATGGCATTTGTTCTTACTGGGTTTTTGCCACCTCCTCGTGTGAATGTCGTGTAACGTAAGTTTAATTATGTAAATTTTTGCGAGCTTAAGTCGGAAATTTGCCTAGTAAAGGTCACTTTTTTACCCCACCAATGTGAAGAGCGTGCCTAATTTAGTCAAATTAATGATAATTGACAGAGATATTCAGAAGCTCTCCCATCGGAAAAAATAGCCGAACATCTTGCTCTACGGAAGTCGCACAGAATAGCGCACGATGAATTTTTCAGCGCAATCTTTGTCAGTGCGACGAAAGGAGGTTGGAAACCCAGCCCTCCCCGACATCGCAGAAAGAGATAAAACAGGCACGGCTTATCACGTCCGACATTCGCTGGGATAATGCTTTCCCTCTCCCAATTTTAGGAACCGCTTCTTTTTCTACTATCACTCTGTGGGCTGGCTTCGGAACCTCCTTTCGTCGCACTGCGAGCGATGCGCTCAAAAAGTCATCGCGCGCTATGGTCCGGTGCTCCGAAAAGCATGATATTCGGCTATTTTTTCCGATGGGCTAGCTCGTGAGTATCACTGTGAATTATCATGAATTTGAGTGAATTCGGCACGCTCTTCATATTGGTGGGGTAAAAAAGTGACCTTTACTTGGCAAATTTCGGAGTTCAGTTCGCAAATATTTACATAATTAAACTTGGAGTTCATGACATTCACATTAGGAGGTGGCAAAAACCTAATAAGAACAAATGCTGTTGACCGCATGATTCTAGGTGGCGTAGTTTTTTTTATTATAATTAAATGACACGTTTTCTGGGACACCCTGTATACAGGGTGTCCCATGTACATGGAGGAGGTGGCAAAAACCCAGTAAGAACAAATGCCATTAACCGCATGACTCTAGGTGGTGTAGTTTTTTTATTATAATTCAATGACACGTTTTCTGGGACACCCTGTATATGTTTGTAAGTGAAACGCATCATGCCAGTACTGGACAGCTGTTTCGGCCTTCTTGGGCCTCATCAGCAGTACGCAGGCAGGCAACGTTTGAGGGGAAGGCGTCAGAACGTCACGTAACACGTGATTCCTCCCGTCAGGGTGAGCTATATATATATATATATAGCTATTGATATTCCTAGCTATTGATAATCCTTTTACATCACCCTATATATATAGCTATATATAGCTATAAAGCTATAGCTATATAATAATAATAATAATAATAATAATAATAATAATAATAATAATAATAATAATAATAATAATAATGCTTTATTGGTGCCCAAGAACGGTCGTGACGACCCTAATGTTGGCGCACACAAATACAATACAATGCACTACAAATAGACACAATATATACAAATACAGTAATACAATATGCACTAACAACAAGACACGATCTACGCGGTCACACACACAAAAACAAAAACAAAAGAGACTGTACATGAAGAAGAGAAAAAAAAAATACACGACTTGAATTGAAAACGAGAACAGAGCACACGCACATTGTAATGTGAGAAACACATGCAATCGCACTGCAACAAAAGGGAAATTATCTGAAAAAGTCAAAGAAAAGAAATCTCCGAAAAATGAGAAGAAATATGACACCTAAATGATGTACATGATGCTGAAAAAATATCAAGAGATGAAGGGAGCGAGTTAAACAAGATTTGGCATCGTGTAAGGGGGTCATTAGGACAGCAGTGGTTGACATAGAACGTTGGGGGGGTTGCGCAGAGTAGCACGCGGGAGACAAAAATTTAGGCGGCCTAACAGAAAAGGGGAATCAAATATTGAGTGCACACATTTATAAAGAAACATCATATCATGAATGTGGCGGCGGTTAACAAGAGGAAGCAAGTGCAGGTAATTTGAAAGCTTGTCATAGTCATACGATAAAAATGCGGGGACATTCCGCAAGAAACGCGAATGAATAATATGAAGTGCCCTCTTTTGCACAGCCTCAAGACGTTTGATATCGCTGGCACATAAAGCATTCCATACTACTGACGCATATTCAAGTCGGGGAAGGACGCAAGCTTTGTAGAGAGTAAGAAATACCGTGTGAGAAGAAAACATTTTACAGCTGTAGGTGACCATACCAAGCATACGCAGAGCAGCAGAACGAATTGCTCTCACATGCTCATGACATTGAAGCTTCGCATCAAAGACAACACCGAGATCACGAATGCCGTCGACTCGGGCTATTTCGCCATCAGAAAAGTACTGAAATCGGGTTACTTGAGACTTGCGCGTGAATGAGATAACTTTAGTTTTTGACGTGTTGATTTTGAGGAAATTAGAAGTACACCAAGAAATAACACTGTAAACATCCTCCTGAAACAGTAAGCAATCAGAAGGCGAGGATATGCTTATCATTATTTTGAAGTCATCAGCATGCTGTAGCATGGTGGAATGTTTAACACAAGATACAAGATCGTTAATAAAAATATTAAATAGTAGGGGTCCGAGATTTGACCCTTGGGGTACACCAGACGTAGAAACATAGGTATCAGAGTAGGATCCGGACACACACACAAAGTATAAGCGATGCCGTAAGTACGAGGCAAAGAAACATACAAGAGAGACAGACACACCATATAAACTAAGCTTACGAAGGAGCAGACCATGGTTCATTAAGTCAAAATAGATTACATCGATTTGACCACGAGAAAGAATCGCTGGGGAACAGACAGACATGAATGATACAAGATTTGTGACTGTTGATCTCCCAGGCATAAAGCCATGCTGACAATTTTGCGCTTAAAAAACGAGGACAGATTAATACAAATAATGTGTTCAAAGACTTTGGAGCAGGCGCATAAAATACTTATAGGTCTATAATTAGTAACAATGTTAAGGCTGCCCGATTTATGGACAGGAATGACCAGGGAAGACTTCCACGGTTGTGGAAAAGTATATCGTTTAAGAGAAAGATTAAATATGAATACGAGCACAGGCGAAAGGATGTCACGATAAACTTTAAGGAAAATAGCGGGGATACCGTCTGGTCCCGGTGTCGTTGTGGGCCTTAGTTTACGAATTGAATTGTGGACATCATTCTCAGTAATACCAAACGAGGACAGATGATAATAGATGATAATATAATGAGGGAAAAAAGCCATTAAAGAAACAAGTAGATGACACTTGTTTCTTTAATGCCTTTTCCCCCTCATTATATTTCACTGGCTTGCACTGTGGCATTGAGGAGTGCTCAGTCACCCTCCCAGGTGTATATCGCTCGCTGAGCGACCCCTGGTTTGCCAATTCCGAACGATGCGCAGCTACCCAGAGCTGATGACCCGCAAACACGGCGAAACACGTGTCCTCTGGTGCTGTCGCATCGTTCCATGAGTATCTATCTATCTATCTATCTATCTATCTATCTATCTATCTGTCTATCTGTCTATCTGTCTATCTGTCTGTCTGTCTGTCTGTCTGTCTGTCTGTCTGTCTATCTACCTATATATATATATATATATATATATATAGCTGAAATGAAAATTGAAACACAGACTACGAAGGTACGGGAAGTAAGAAAAAAGGGATAATTTATTTACATTTAAGATACTTGGAATGCTAAAAGGGTTGTCTACGTTACGGCGGAAGCTCCGCCTTCGTCAGGACAAAAATAGTCAGTTTTGTCCTGACGAAGGCGGAGCTATTACTTATTATCAGATATATTTTAGGAGATATATTTTTAACCGTGTATTTTTTAAGCGAATTATTCTTGAATGTTTTATTCTTAAACGTTTATTCTTAATGGTGGATTTCGAGGACCCCCCAGTCACACACTTGATCCCACACAAGAATCGCTGCGCGAATGTAGTACGGCTCGGCCAAGTGGGGAGAGAGAGAGAGCCAGCACTACATCGCGAAGCGGAGGCGTCGTGCAAAGGCTGGTAGCCAATCGCAGGAGCCTTCCACGTATGAGTGGGCGGTCCCAATTGTGTTGTCACACACTATAGGTATTCATGGGTGTATATAAAACACAAGAGCCACCGGTCACACTAACTTGGTACATTATTGCGGGGACACAGGAACCAGGCTCCAGCAGCTCCCCATATAGAACCCTTAGTTTGAGATAATTCACACAACACTGGGCACACGGTCAATGAGAGTGCTACGTTGTTGAAATTACGCATAGCCAGTCGGCCAATCAGGAGCCTTAACGTTTGGCTGACCTTTCGGCCGGTTCTGGCTACCATCGATTTCTACCGGATTTCACGCCTGCCGCCGTTACCCGGTATTCAAAATAATTGAAGCTTCTTTTGACACAAAGCACCGATTCAAAGATCTCATACATGGGTGCACTGTGAATACAAAGTCCACTGCGATGTTGACACACTGCTTCCGACTTGAAGCAAAACGAACACACGGTTCATTTCTTAAAACCGAGGCAGTCTCGTACCATTTTGATGAACATCTTTCGCAGAACGGAAGGCGCTTGTGTGGCACGTCTTTGTTGTCAGCCCTCGAAATCCGAACGTGTTCTTCACTCCCCAATCGCTCCAACTCACGAAGCATTCCAGTTCCGGAGTTGATAGACTGTTCGCGGGATAATAGTCGTGTCCAGAAACAACAGCGTAGAATCACATCGACGCATGAGTAAACCCGCCAACATTTCTCTACAAACTGAACACCACGGAACACAAGAGGACGCCGTGCCGATCGAGACGTGCTATTTAGAAACGGCCACCGGGACGCTGCAAGCACATGCCCACGTACAAAATGCGATTTCAAAACATTGTCGACCAATGGGAGCGCGGTCTTTGCCAATAAGCTTGCAACGTTGTAGATGGGCGCAGTGGTAAATATTCTACAGCTGTATCATCGGGTACCTAAGGAGGACTGCTGGAACTACCGGTCCTATAAAGGCCATTATTCTTCCGATCATTGTTGCAGCATGGGGATATTGGTTCAAGATCGGCAACAAACGGTCCATATTGACTGCTCATTGGAAATATGGTCGCCATACAGCCAACAAACAGTGGATATTGGCTGAAGATGGGCAATGTGATCTACTTATATAGCCGAGTACCAAACAATATCGGATCCAAGTGTGCAATACGGCCCGAATACAGCCTACGACCAAACAATATTGTCTGTAAGTGGGCCCTATGTATGGCCGTCGGTAAAAGAATATTGTCTGAAAATTGGCAATATAGCTCGCTTATAGCCGTCTGCCAAACAATATTCCATGAAAGTGGGATATAAGGACTACATATTGCCGGCGACCGAAGAATATTGGATCAAATGGTGTATATGTAGCCGTCGACAAAACACTATTGGATGAAAACGGGCAATATGGTCTACATATAAACGCCGGACAAAAAATATTCCATGAAAGTCGCTCCATGTGGGTCCCAGAGTGTGCATATATTGGATAGATGTGATATGACCCAATTTTGCAACTGCAAACTGGTCCAAGAGTGGTGAGCATCGGCATGCCTGTTTACGGCTCTGTACCAATCAGGCATACAATCTATCCAATACTTCTCCAGTGTGGGACCCGTATTAGTTCACTCTGTTATGCAGCAGGGTGTCAATACTGGTCCTACACTAGCCAAATGTTGGCAACATTGGCCCAATTTTACGAATGAAACCCTGCCCTAGTAGGGCCAAATATTGACATCCCCTCACTCAGACCCCATATTGTCACTGCAGTTGCTACAAAGACTTGAAAAACACTTTTGAGTACCTCGGTAAGTAATAGGTTGTCACAATACAGGCGACATATCAAATAACAAATGAATACGAGAAGTATTCTCGCTAACAGTTTTCGACGATTTGCATTTTGCGGAAATTAAAACCCAATCATCACACAGTTACGGGTGCGCTTTGCTCCCTGTTCCTACCCTCCCTCTCATTGGGCTTAGATTAGATTAGATTACAAAAAATGGAAACGTAGGTCCAGTGCGAGCAGCCGTTCCATGGCGCTTGATGTGCGAAATCATTGAGTGATTTAAAACATTACTACAGCACGTATGCTCTTGAGGTATTTCGCCAGGGCACACAGCTCAGGTTGTTGGTGCTGTTTTGGCCCAGTACCTTCTCAACACTAAAACGTCGGTCGTCAAGTTTGGCAAGGACGTTCTTCAGTGTTTGCCAACTAGAGACCAAGCGTCGGCAGGTGACCAGCGCGTGCTCCGTGTCCTCCACAATTACGCAAGTTGAATAGTTTGGCGATCAACGACACCTATATCTTATGAAGGAATGTTGCAGCGAACGGGACCTTGAGTCGCAGGCGATGGCTGACGGACTCTAACGGCCTTTGCATCTTCGATGGGAGGCAGTAGGCGCAGTTAGGGTCAATTCGCGCGAGGAACGAGTGACTCATGACATCGCCTGTCCTCATGTCACTCTTCTGGTCACACATGGTCGGACTCACATGGCCTTACAGAGGCGATTACGTAGGGAGGCGCGAAAGTATTGTTGGTGACAGGACAAAACCTCCAGCCCGTAGCCGAGCATAGAGCCCTGCACGGGCCGACGTTTCCGGGCCTGACCCGGTCCGGGCTCATCGAAAAATGGTCCGAACCTTCATGTTTTTATGCGGCCCGACCCGGCCCGGTGACTTAGCGAATAGAGCCCGACCAGGCCCGGCCCGGTGACTCAGCAAGTACAGCATTGCCTAGTATTTCTAGCCGTGACGCACCCGTTTCTAGCGCTTATCAAACACATTTATAGGTAAACCTATAAGAACAGAAGACAAGGCCACAAGCTGACAACGTGAGCTGACAACGGCAAGCCCTTTCACCACGGCCACAAGCTGGCGGATAAAATCCGCAACAACATGACACCAAATTAAATCCAGAACGCACGCCTGCGTCGACAAACTCCTTCCCCGAATCCCTACCCCTCTCAGCAAGCTTTCCGAACGTGACTGTGAAACACGTCAGGAGTTAGGACCAATGTGAAGTGGCTTTGAGAATGTTCTAGAGTGTTGAATCACAGGCATAATGCAGTATCCTTTGCTTGTTTTTGCAAATATATGCACAGGAATGACACAAGCTAATAGTCCTCTATTGTGTGGAATTAGCTGCGTGACCCGGCCGAGCCCAACTCTCGGAAACACGTTTGTCGGCCCGGCCCGCGTTGTTGGCGTATTTTCTCGGCTCGGTCTCGGTCCGGCTTGGAGCACACAATCAATAACAAGCCCGACACGGCCCGCGTCGGGGGCCCGTCCAGGGCTCTAGCCGAGCAGTCCCCTGCCGGCGACGTCGTGCACGAAGGAAGTATACCGCCATTACAGCCTCCGAGGTAAGGCCACGCAGCGCAACCTGCCTGGAGAGAGTACTATCGCATTCTCAGCGTCGTCTGCTAGGGAGAGCAGTTGAGCGCGGCTTCCCCTCGGGGAGGGTATTGGTATAGTATAGGGTATTGGTATAGTGAGCGACATCGCCAGCAGGGGATCGCTTCCACCACGGGCTGGAGATTTTAGACAGCCGTGTCCCTAACAGTAGGAGGGGTGTTGCCTCAGGACAGGAGCCGCAAATATTTCCAACAGAGACTGTTCTTCTTCTGTCCCAAACACTACTTTGCGTCAGATTGCATGAAGTAGACTTTATGAGTAGTTCTGTTATGGTGACCAATTCGAGCAGCCTGGTGTCCCCTTTCATTTCCACTGACACCGCAGTGCCGTAGGATGGACTGGATGATGAAGGTATGACCTTTTGTTTCTGCAGAGTTGCGACCGGCGCAAGTGAGGATGTCGTCGAACCTTGCATTGCTCTGAGGATGAGCTAACTCATGTTCTGAGACTGGAACAACATAGAAGGGACAATCACATACAAGGCCCTGAGCCATTGAGGCCATTGCTCTGAGGCCGGATTTTCAGGCAGAGAAAAATAACTGATCAAGTCGGGGATTTCTTTCAAAGCTATGTGTAGGAGAGCTTCCTCGATGGCGCTCTGCGATGAGCTCTGCAGCAGTTGAGGACGTCCTGTGAGACAGACAGACCGCACGGTTCTCTCCCGGGGACGAAAACTACGAATGCACACGTCGACGACTCTTGTGATGTGGACGCATATGTAAATATCTGTTGGAGTTCGGAGTACTTTGAACCCACATCCCGTCCGAGCCGCATTACAACAGGTTCTGGAGTGTCCTTCTTTGACTTGAGGCCTGGAACCTTTGGTGACAATGTAGGTAGTTTCAGCGTCCAGTAGTCACAACGGGCTTGTTTTCATGTTCTGTATGTTCTAGTGCGGTGTGGTGAATAGTGTGAAGCGCAACAATGGCAAGAAGCCTGTGGTGTGATATCCAGTGTGGGCCCTAAGGCGCCATGTGCAAAGAGTTTTGCCGTTTTTTATCAGGATCCTTTCCGTCTTCGTTTCCTTTCCATTCGTTTTGTTCTGTTTTAGCACGAAATCTTCGGGTCAGAACCCAAGGGTCGATTCACGCGATGCAACTTTTTTCTGCAACTCGGTTCCCGCTACAGTTGCACCACGTACGCCCCTTTGATATACGGCGAGCAATTCGGAATGTTGTAGTAGTCACCGAACTCGCCAGATGGCGCGGAAAAACGTCATTTTCGTCCGATCGTACTGCAACTTGCGTTCGTTACGACGTCAATCCGTTGTGACTCGCATAATTTTGAAAAAATTCCACTGGACAGGGAAATTTCATCGTCCATCGTACTGCAATAACAGACACATCCAAGTCCTCCTGATTGGTCGCGCTTGCAAGAAGGAGCCGCGTGATTGAGAGGTTGCACCTAGAGTTGCAGGTGAAATCGCTCGTGAAGTGATCGGCTGTGTAACTCCTGCAACTCGCCGTTCATACGGTGCAACTTGGTGGTGAAACCTGGTTGTTCCGTGTGAATCGACCCTAATTCAGTTCATGGGCCAGCCAGTAACGCAGGAAACACTATAGAAACGTAAAAATCATAGGGAATGTGATAGATGCAGTGGCAAACCGGTACCTGGATGCGGTCGTGCCAATATTGTACCTTGATTGGGCTTATACTGACTTCCCATTTACCTAATATGAGACCAATGTGAGGCCAATATTGAGCTGCTGCCTCAGCAATATCGGATCTACATTGACAATACTGGAGCAGAATATTGGCGTGCCAGTATCAGACCTTGCTTGGGTCGGGTTGCAATTGAAAAATTGGGCCAACATTGGGAATCCGATATAACCAATATTTGTCCAGCCTGGGACCCACATTGGGGCGCTGCCTCTTTCTTTATCCTTTACAAAATTTTTATAATAAAACATTGAGAGATGCGGTTTTCTCAGATAGGTTATGCGGGCATCGCGCCTGTCGGAAAGGTATGTAATCTGGATGACTAATTATCCAAATTATTGCCTAAAATTCATTAATTAAATCGTTGATCATAATTTTTCGGGGAAATGCAAGATAGCAGAATTGAAGCCATCTATTATTACCCTCCTTTTTAAATAACCTAACTTTAAGATATAAGTCGCTAATACTCGACTATATTATCACCAGCGATAGCACCTTGGTCCGACTGGCTTTTTCAACTGACCAGGATCCTGCGTAAAACATCTTCAAGGCCGCAGATAGTGTTACCATAAATGCGATTTATGGAGTCCTTCTCCCGATTAGGAGAGCACTTCGTAAATGCATTCGAAACCAAACCAACTGTATTTGTGTGGTCAGTTGACTTCTTTAACGAGAGGAAGATTCAAAAACACCGTGGGAGGGTTTATAAAAGGACGTGCTCCGAGACGGTTTCTAAAGGATTTCTTGGTGGTCCTTCAATGCGTCTGAGTGTCTCCACCGAGGAAAGTTTTTTTTGTCGTAAATAATTGGATCACAGATAAGGAACCCATGTACGTGTTTCCATACTACTTTGCCGCAGCCTGTAGTACAGCTCTCATGCTCACTTCCTCCGCATGTAATCAGATGCTATTTTATTCATCATCCTTTCAGTAGCTTTATCTTGGATTCTCTCAGTGTAAATAAAGACTGCCAAGAAAATCTAATTTTCAGAGGCGATGCTTTGGACAGCAGCCACCTTGTGAATGTGCAGGAATGGAATTGAAAACTTTTATCGACACTATAAAATAATGGGAACAAGAAAAGAATGTCGCGACAGGGAGCACTAGAAGTCTCAAAGTGGGTTCCAACGAAGTTCATTTTCCAATTCCTTGATTACATTTTGTCCACCACGAAGGCGACCTAACTGGTGTCAATAGACTCGGCGTATGGCAGCAAATGAGAAATGAACAAAACATTCCAGACACAAATATTGTCATCGTTTTGGGGGGAATATGTTTAATGGCAAAAAAAAAAAAAAATCTTCAAAGAACTCCCTACATACGTCTAAAAAACACTCTAATGCCCCGTTTCTTTTTGACGTGTCGAGCTTTATTGTTATATAATTTCTTGCGTGGTGACATCGTTTAATTATAGTCAGTATGGACGTCCAGAATGAGATCTGCCTTCGAAATGTGTAATTGTCTTCAGTTGTGGATGAGTGAGTTCGTCATTGGAATGCCATTTCACTGTCTCTACGGGTGGATATTATCGGATGACGCAAGAAAATCAACCTTATGATATGAAGAGATAAAATGTGTTCCTTGTTCGCGCATCATACGTGTGCTATCATCATCATGTTTGATACGTAACAACATTACACGTATGGTCTTGTCATTTCCAACTTGAAGGATAATGTTTTATTTCGCTTTGCAGTAGTCGAGTACTATTTTGTACGAATATTGAACACTTTTCTACTTTTCTAGGTATTCGTCACTATAACTTCACTTATCAGCAGTTATCAAGTTTTCAATTTTCGTATGACAAGTCATTAATCAATTTCTTTAGATACCAGGATCAGAACCCGTTTTAGCAATCGTGGCGAAACACCCGGCGCTTTCCATCGAAGGGAACAACAGGGGTCGGCCGACGCTCATGTTGCGCCATCTACTGAAACGCGACAAAAATGACGACGGTTTCGTGCTGCCATCTCGTGAGCGAACGAAAACTCCTTGAGGGCAGAGAAAGTGCAGCTTTCTGTTACACATTGAGACGCCGGTGCTGCCTGCCTTCCACCAAAGAAAGTAACTCGGCCATATTCCAGGAGTTTTCGCCTTCTTTGTGTAATTGAGCCAATATAATTGAAGCTAATCGAAACGGCCAAAATCTCCCACCCATTTCTACAAGGCCGCATTTTCCCTCGCCGTCAAAGTTACCCCAATGTACAAGAAATAAAGAGTCGAATGAGATACGGGCAGTACAGAAGATATTAGAAGATTCGGAATCCCCGTTGCAAAATAAGGAACTGTCAATAAATGTTACCTTACTATAAAACGCACAGTCGCGAACTTAGACTAACTTGGACATAACAATGCAGACACCGAACTTTGACTAACATAATAGTAAACTAGCAGACATTAACGATGAAAGATGAAAGTGACTGAAAAGGTTAGCCAGCTGTAGGCCCGGACCAATGGACCGCTGCGACGTTCCGCGTGTATCGCATCGTGGTGTCCCGCAATGGAGCGTCCTCAGACCCCTCTTACCAATATTATTATGGCTTCTCTTCCCGCGTCGCTTCTTAATCACACTCACATTACAATATATGCCGACGACATCTGTATATGGACTTCTGCCATTCGGCGTGACACGATCCAACGCCGACTACAAGGTTCATTAAACATCATTTCAAGATACCTCCTTGACCGCACCTTGGTTGTCTCGCCTAGCAAGACTGTAGCCATGGCATTCTCACGAAGATCATTTCATAAGTACCCGCTATTCACTGATGGCTCACCCCTGACCTTTGTCACGACCTGTGAATACCTGGGTATTACGAGGGGTGTTCAAGTCAAACCGGGACTTTTGGTCTCCTGAGTGTACAAATGGCTCGCGCTACTTCTTTTTTGTCATTTTCACACGCGACAGGCCTCCGCGTTCACGACGTGCAGGTCCAAAGTTTGTGCCACGACCTACTCTATACTAGAGACCTGGACAGCTGGCGATCCCCTATGGGAGAGACGGGTCACGGGTTAGTTACGTTAGTGACCGCTGCAAGCTGCAAGCGCCACATAGCATTATTGGGGAGAGGGAATCACCCTTGCCACCGCCTTTAGTCTGCTACGCAGGGATACACAGGCTGTTGCTAAGCACGCGCTATTATCTCTCCTGCTTCGTCGTTGTCAACACAGCCTACCATACATCGCCGCGGTTTCGACAAGTCACGTGGTAACGAATAGTGCGAGCTAGCGCCAAATCCCATAGCCAAGCGGCGATTGCCAGAACTACTACCCCGGTGCTGGGAGCATTGCGGATGTCCAGGTCTCTAGTATAGTAGTAGGTCATGGTTTGTGCAAAACAGAAGACACGTGCTGGACAACATGGCCGATAACGAGGTGAGCGTGCACATCGAACAGCGAATTGTCATGAACTTTCTCGTGAATGAAGGCGTAAAGTCATCTGAAATGTACAGGAGACTCCAGGCTCAGTATGGCCACGATACACTTAGCCGCAGCAAAGCGTTTGAGTGGTGCAAACGGTTCCGAGACGGCCGTACATCAGTGCACGACGAGCCCGGCCGGTGCGGCTCAGAGCCCAGTGCCAGAGTTCCTGAGAACATCCAACTTCTGGAGCGCCTGATCTTCAAGGACCGACGGATAACATGTCTCGAACTGGCTCGAAAGACGAACCTTTCTGTGGGAACGTTGAACACTATCATTCATGAATACCTCCAGTTTCGGAAAGTTAGTGCCCGTTGGGCCCCGAGGCAGCTCTCCGTGTCTGACCGGCAGAGACGACTGGAAATCTCCCAAGAGCTAAGGTACCGTTTCGACACTGAAGGACAGCCGTTCCTTGATCGGATCATCACGTGCGATGAAACGTGGGTGCACCATTTCACTCCTGAGTCTAAACGCGCATCAAAACAGTGGAAACATTCCGGCTCTCCAGCTCCCAAGTCCGAAGCACCCCGTCTGCGGGTAGGTCATGGCCACGGTTTTATGGGACAAGGCTGGCGTTGTTCATGTTGATTTTCTGCCCTGTGGTACCATCATCAATAGTGCATCGTAGTGCCAGGTTCTCGGGGACGTGCATAAGGCGCTGAAGCAAAAGCGGCCGGGCCTAATCACCAAAGGAGTTCCCCCTGCCACAGGACAAAGCACGCCCGCATACCGCGCATCTCACGACACGCACCTTACAGGAACTTGGTTGGGAGTTGCTGCCACACCCCCCTTACAGCCCAGACCTTGCCCCCAGCGATTTCCATCTCTTCCGGCCACTGAAGGCGTCCCTTGGGGGCCGCCACTTCAGCTGCGACGACGAGGTCAAGAATGCGGTCCGATCATGGCTGCTACGCGCCGGTAAGGATTTCTACGCTGCTGGCATCCAAGCCCTCGTGAAACGCTGGGACAAGTGCGTTAGTGCAGTTGGAGATTACGTTGAAAAATAAAACTAATTTATCGCCTGTAAGTTCATTTTACTTTTGCGAAAAATGAAAAGTCCCGGTTTGACTTGAACACCTCTCGTACATTTTCCAGCTCTGTAGTTAAATGCAAAATATAAATACGTGCGTTTGTATTTTAAATAAAATTTATTTAAATACTGCCCATCCCTGGATTGGTCCGAAACGACTCGTCACTGATCTCTCGAATGATGAGGCAGAGGAGCAGGACACCCTCGTCACCTACAAAAGGGCATCCCGGTTCTATTCAAGCGTCATTCTTGTCGGCCAAGACGAGTCGTTCTGGACAGTGAACCATAATCTGGAAAAGTGCTAGGACTCGGTGTTTCTTACATAAGAAAAGGTTGTCTAGCACATAGCTTTTGAAACAAAGTGCCCCCCCCCCAGACTAACGTCGTGTCTTCAGAATCTTACCAAATTTATGCCATTGAAAATCCACGTTTCTCACACTGTATACAATTCTTCCAAAAGATTGTTTCTCTGCGTGAAGTGCCAGGACTCGGCGTTTCTTACATAAAAAAGGTGCTCTAGCACATAGCTTTTGAAACAAAGTGCCCCCCCCCAGACTAACGTCGTGTCTTAAAAATCTTACCAAAGTTATGCCATTGAAAATCCATGTTTCTCACACTGTATACAATTCTTCCAAAATATTGTTTCTCTGTGTAAAGTGCTAGGACTCGATGTTTCTTCCACAAGAAAAGGTTCTCTAGCACATAGCTTTTGAAACAAAGTGCCCCCCCCCCCACAGACTAACGTCGTGTCTTCAGAATCTTACCAAATTTATGCCACTGAAAATCCACGTTTCTCACACTGTATACAATTCTTCCAAAATATTGTTTCTCTGTGTGAAGTGCTAGGACTCGATGTTTCTTCCACAAGAAAAGGTTCTCTAGCACATAGCTTTTGAAACAAAGTGCCCCCCCCCAGACTAACGTCGTATCTTCAGAATCTTACCAAATTTATGCCATTGAAAATCCACGTTTCTCACACTGTATACAATTCTTCCAAAATATTGTTTCTCTGTGTGAAGTGCTAGGACTCGATGTTTCTTCCACAAGAAAAGGTGCTCTAGCACATAGCTTTTGAAACAAAGTGTCCCCCCCCCAGACTAACGTCGTATCTTCAGAATCTTACCAAATTTATGCCACTGAAAATCCACGTTTCTCACACTGTATACAATTCTTCCAAAATATTGTTTCTCTGTGTAAAGTGCTAGGACTCGATGTTTCTTCCACAAGAAAAGGTTCTCTAGCACATAGCTTTTGAAACAAAGTGTCCCCCCCCCAGACTAACGTCGTATCTTCAGAATCTTACCAAATTTATGCCACTGAAAATCCACGTTTCTCACACTGTATACAATTCTTCCAAAATATTGTTTCTCTGTGTAAGTGCTAGGACTCGATGTTTCTTCCACAAGAAAAGGTTCTCTAGCACATAGCTTTTGAAACAAAGTGTCCCCCCCCCAGACTAACGTCGTATCTTCAGAATCTTACCAAATTTATGCCACTGAAAATCCACGTTTCTCACACTGTATACAATTCTTCCAAAATATTGTTTCTCTGTGTAAAGTGCTAGGACTCGATGTTTCTTCCACAAGAAAAGGTTCTCTAGCACATAGCTTTTGAAACAAAGTGTCCCCCCCCCAGACTAACGTCGTGTCTTCAGAATCTTACCAAATTTATGCCACTGAAAATCCACGTTTCTCACACTGTATACAATTCTTCCAAAAGATTGTTTCTCTGTGTAAAGTGCTAGGACTCGATGTTTCTTCCACAAGAAAAGGTTCTCTAGCACATAGCTTTTGAAACAAAGTGCCCCCCCCCATAGACTAACGTCGTGTCTTCAGAATCTTACCAAATTTATGCCACTGAAAATCCACGTTTCTCACACTGTATACAATTCTTCCAAAATATTGTTTCTCTGTGTAAAGTGCTAGGACTCGATGTTTCTTCCACAAGAAAAGGTTCTCTAGCACATAGCTTTTGAAACAAAGTGCCCCCCCCCCATAGACTAACGTCGTGTCTTCAGAATCTTACCAAATTTATGCCACTGAAAATCCACGTTTCTCACACTGTATACAATTCTTCCAAAAGATTGTTTCTCTGCGTGAAGTGCCAGGACTCGGCGTTTCTTACATAAAAAAGGTGCTCTAGCACATAGCTTTTGAAACAAAGTGCCCCCCCCAGACGAACGTCGTGTCTTAAAAATCTTACCAAAGTTATGCCATTGAAAATCCATGTTTCTCACACTGTATACAATTCTTCCAAAATATTGTTTCTCTGTGTAAAGTGCTAGGACTCGATGTTTCTTCCACAAGAAAAGGTTCTCTAGCACATAGCTTTTGAAACAAAGTGCCCCCCCCCATAGACTAACGTCGTGTCTTCAGAATCTTACCAAATTTATGCCACTGAAAATCCACGTTTCTCACACTGTATACAATTCTTCCAAAATATTGTTTCTCTGTGTAAAGTGCTAGGACTCGATGTTTCTTCCACAAGAAAAGGTTCTCTAGCACATAGCTTTTGAAACAAAGTGTCCCCCCCCAGACTAACGTCGTATCTTCAGAATCTTACCAAATTTATGCCACTGAAAATCCACGTTTCTCACACTGTATACAATTCTTCCAAAATATTGTTTCTCTGTGTAAAGTGCTAGGACTCGACGTTTCTTACATAAGAAAAGGTTCTCTAGCACATAGCTTTTGAAACAAAGTGCCCCCCCCCAGACTAACGTCGTATCTTCAGAATCTTACCAAATTTATGCCATTGAAAATCCACGTTTCTCACACTGTATACAATTCTTCCAAAATATTGTTTCTCTGTGTGAAGTGCTAGGACTCGATGTTTCTTAGATAAGAAAAGGTTCTCTAGCACATAGCTTTTCAAACAAAGTGCCCACCAGACTAACGTTGTGTCTTCAGAATCTTACAAAATTTATGCCATTGAAAATTCATGTTTCTCACACTGTATACAATTCTCCCAAAATATTGTTCCTCTGTATGAAGTGCTAGGACTCGATGTTTCTTAGATAAGAAAAGGTTCTCTAGCACATAGCTTTTCAAACAAAGTGCCCTCCAGACTAACGTTGTGTCTTCAGATCTTACCAAATTTATGCCATTGAAAATTCATGTTTCTCACACTGTATACAATTCTCCCAAAATATTGTTTCTATGTGTGAAGTGCTAGGACTCGACGTTTCTTACATAAGAAAAGGTTCTCTAGCACATAGCTTTTGAAACAAAGTGCCCCCCCCCCAGACTAACGTCGTATCTTCAGAATCTTACCAAATTTATGCCATTGAAAATCCACGTTTCTCACACTGTATACAATTCTCCCAAAATATTGTTCCTCTGTATGAAGTGCTAGGACTCGATGTTTCTTAGATAAGAAAAGGTTCTCTAGCACATAGCTTTTCAAACAAAGTGCCCTCCAGACTAACGTTGTGTCTTCAGAATCTTACCAAATTTATGCCATTGAAAATTCATGTTTCTCACACTGTATACAATTCTCCCAAAATATTGTTTCTATGTGTGAAGTGCTAGGACTCGGTGTTTCTTACATAAGAAATGGTTCTCTTGCACATAGCTTTTCAAACAAAGTGCCCCCCAGACTAACATTGTGTCTTCCGATCTTACCAAATTTATGCCATTGAAAATCCACGTTACTCAGACTGTATACAATTCTCCCAAAATATTGTTCCTCTGTATGAAGTGCTAGGACTCGGTGTTTCTTACACAAGAAAAGGTTCTCTAGCACATAGCTTTTCAAACAAAGTGCCCCCCCCGACTAACGTTGTATCTTCAGAATCTTACCAAAGTTATGCAATTGAAAATCCATGTTTCTCACACTGTATACAATTCTTCCAAGATATTGTTTCTTTGTGTGAAGTACTAGGACTCGGTGTTTCTTACATAAGAAAAGGTGCTCTTGCACATAGCTTTTCAAACAAAGTGCCCTCCATACTAACGTTGTGTCTTCAGAATCTTAGCAAATTTATGCCATTGAAAATTCATGTTTCTCACACTGTATACAATTATCCCAAAATATTGTTTCTTTGTGTGAAGTGCTAGGGCTCGGTGTTCCTTACATAAGAAAAGGTTCTCTTGCGCATAGCTTTTGAAACAAAGTGCCCCCAGACTAACGTCGTGTCTTCGGAATCTTACCAAATTTATGCTATTGAAAATCCACGTTTCTCAAACTGTATACAATTCTCCCAAAATGTTGTATCTCTGTGTGAAGTGCTAGGACTCGGTGTTTCTTACATAAGAAAAGTTTCTGTAGCACATAGTTTTTGAAACAAAGTGCCCCCCAGACTAACCTCGCGTCTTCAGAATCTTACCAAATTGATACCATTGAAAATCCACGTTTCTCAACCTGTATACAATTTTCCAAAATATTGTTTCTCTGTGTGAAGTGCTAGGACTCGGTGTTTCTTACATAAGAAAAGGTTCTCTAGCACATAGCTTTTGAAACAAAGCGCCCCCCCCAGACTAACGTCGTGTCTTCAGAATCTTACCAAATTTATGCGATTGAAAATCCACGTTACTCACACTGTATACAATTCTCTCAAAATATTGTTCCTCCGTGTGAAGTGCTAGGACTCGGTGTTTCTTACACAAGAAAAGGTTCTCTAGCACATAGCTTTTCAAACAAAGTGCCCCCCAGACTAACGTTGTATCTTCAGAATCTTACCAAAGTTATGCAATTGAAAATCCATGTTTCTCACACTGTATACAATTCTCCCGAAATATTGTTTCTCTGTGTGAAGTGCTAGGACTCGATGTTTCTTAGATAAGAAAAGGTTCTCTAGCACATAGCTTTTCAAACAAAGTGCCCTCCAGACTAACGTTGTGTCTTCAGAATCTTACCAAATTTATGCCATTGAAAATTCATGTTTCTCACACTGTATACAATTCTCCCAAACTATTGTTTCTATGTGTGAAGTGCTAGGACTCGACGTTTCTTACATAAGAAAAGGTTCTCTAGCACATAGCTTTTGAAACAAAGCGCCCCCCCCCCAGACTAACGTCGTGTCTTCAGAATCTTACCAAATTTATGCGATTGAAAATCCACGTTACTCACACTGTATACAATTCTCTCAAAATATTGTTCCTCCGTGTGAAGTGCTAGGACTCGGTGTTTCTTACACAAGAAAAGGTTCTCTAGCACATAGCTTTTCAAACAAAGTGCCCCCCCCCCCGACTAACGTTGTATCTTCAGAATCTTACCAAAGTTATGCAATTGAAAATCCATGTTTCTCACACTGTATACAATTCTTCCAAAATATTGTTTCTTTGTGTGAAGTACTAGGACTCGGTGTTTCTTACATAAGAAAAGGTTCTCTTGCACATAGCTTTTCAAACAAAGCGCCCCCCCCAGACTAACGTCGTGTCTTCAGAATCTTACCAAATTTATGCGATTGAAAATCCACGTTACTCACACTGTATACAATTCTCTCAAAATATTGTTCCTCCGTGTGAAGTGCTAGGACTCGGTGTTTCTTACACAAGAAAAGGTTCTCTAGCACATAGCTTTTCAAACAAAGTGCCCCCCAGACTAACGTTGTATCTTCAGAATCTTACCAAAGTTATGCAATTGAAAATCCATGTTTCTCACACTGTATACAATTCTCCCGAAATATTGTTTCTCTGTGTGAAGTGCTAGGACTCGATGTTTCTTAGATAAGAAAAGGTTCTCTAGCACATAGCTTTTCAAACAAAGTGCCCTCCAGACTAACGTTGTGTCTTCAGAATCTTACCAAATTTATGCCATTGAAAATTCATGTTTCTCACACTGTATACAATTCTCCCAAACTATTGTTTCTATGTGTGAAGTGCTAGGACTCGACGTTTCTTACATAAGAAAAGGTTCTCTAGCACATAGCTTTTGAAACAAAGCGCCCCCCCCCAGACTAACGTCGTGTCTTCAGAATCTTACCAAATTTATGCGATTGAAAATCCACGTTACTCACACTGTATACAATTCTCTCAAAATATTGTTCCTCCGTGTGAAGTGCTAGGACTCGGTGTTTCTTACACAAGAAAAGGTTCTCTAGCACATAGCTTTTCAAACAAAGTGCCCCCCCCCCGACTAACGTTGTATCTTCAGAATCTTACCAAAGTTATGCAATTGAAAATCCATGTTTCTCACACTGTATACAATTCTTCCAAAATATTGTTTCTTTGTGTGAAGTACTAGGACTCGGTGTTTCTTACATAAGAAAAGGTTCTCTTGCACATAGCTTTTCAAACAAAGTGCCCTCCATACTAACGTTGTGTCTTCAGAATCTTAGCAAATTTATGCCATTGAAAATTCATGTTTCTCACACTGTATACAATTATCCCAAAATATTGTTTCTTTGTGTGAAGTGCTAGGGCTCGGTGTTCCTTACATAAGAAAAGGTTCTCTTGCACATAGCTTTTGAAACAAAGTGCCCCCAGACTAACGTCGTGTCTTCGGAATCTTACCAAATTTATGCTATTGAAAATCCACGTTTCTCAAACTGTATACAATTCTCCCAAAATGTTGTATCTCTGTGTGAAGTGCTAGGACTCGGTGTTTCTTACATAAGAAAAGTTTCTGTAGCACATAGTTTTTGAAACAAAGTGCCCCCCCCCAGACTAACCTCGCGTCTTCAGAATCTTACCAAATTGATACCATTGAAAATCCACGTTTCTCAACCTGTATACAATTTTCCAAAAATATTGTTTCTCTGTGTGAAGTGCTAGGACTCGGTGTTTCTTACATAAGAAAAGGTTCTCTAGCACACAGCTTTTGAGACAACGTGCCCCCCCCCCAAGACTAACCTCGTGCCTTCAGAATCTTACCAAATTTATGCCATTGAAAATCCACGTTACTCACACTGTATACAATTCTCTCAAAATATTGTTCCTCTGTGTGACGTGCTAGGACTCGGTGTTTCTTACACAAGAAAAGGTTCTCTAGCACATAGCTTTTCAAACAAAGTGCCCCCCAGACTAACGTTGTATCTTCAGAATCTTACCAAAGTTATGCAATTGAAAATCCATGTTTCTCACACTGTATACAATTCTCCCGAAATATTGTTTCTCTGTGTGAAGTGCTACGACTCGGTGTTTCTTACACAAGAAAAGGTTCTCTAGCACATAGCTTTTCAAACAAAGTGCCCCCCAGACTAACGTTGTATCTTCAGAATCTTACCAAATTTATGCCATTGAAAATCCACGTTTCTCACACTGCATACAACTCTATAAAGATATTGTTTCTTTGTGTGAAGTGCTAGGACTCGGTGTTCCTTACATAAGAAAAGGTTCTCTTGCGCATAGCTTTTGAAACAAAGTGCCCCCAGACTAACGTCGTGTCTTCGGAATCTTACCAAATTTATGCTATTGAAAATCCACGTTTCTCACACTGCATACAACTCTATCAAAATATTGTTTCTTTGTGTGAAGTGCTAGGACTCGGTGTTCCTTACATAAGAAAAGGTTCTCTTGCGCATACCTTTTGAAACAAAGTGCCCCCAGACTAACGTCGTGTCTTCGGAATCTTACCAAATTTATGCCATTGAAAATCCACGTTACTCAGACTGTATACAATTCTCCCAAAATATTGTTTCTCTGTGTGAAGTGCTTGGACTCGGTGTTTCTTAGATAAGAAAAGGTTCTCTTGCACATAGCTTTTCAAACAAAGTGCCCTCCAGACTAACGTTGTGTCTTCAGAATCTTACCAAATTTATGCCATTGAAAATTCATGTTTCTCACACTGTATACAATTCTCCCAAAATATTGTTCCTCTGTATGAAGTGCTAGGACTCGGTGTTTCTTACACAAGAAAAGGTTCTCTAGCACATAGCTTTTCAAACAAAGTGCCCCCCGACTAACGTTGTATCTTCAGAATCTTACCAAAGTTATGCAATTGAAAATCCATGTTTCTCACATTGTATACAATTCTTCCAAAATATTGTTTCTTTGTGTGAAGTACTAGGACTCGGTGTTTCTTACATAAGAAAAGGTTCTCTTGCACATAGCTTTTCAAACAAAGTGCCCTCCATACTAACGTTGTGTCTTCAGAATCTTAGCAAATTTATGCCATTGAAAATTCATGTTTCTCACACTGTATACAATTATCCCAAAATATTGTTTCTTTGTGTGAAGTGCTAGGGCTCGGTGTTCCTTACATAAGAAAAGGTTCTCTTGCGCATAGCTTTTGAAACAAAGTGCCCCCAGACTAACGTCGTGTCTTCGGAATCTTACCAAATTTATGCTATTGAAAATCCACGTTTCTCAAACTGTATACAATTCTCCCAAAATGTTGTATCTCTGTGTGAAGTGCTAGGACTCGGTGTTTCTTACATAAGAAAAATTTCTGTAGCACATAGTTTTTGAAACAAAGTGCCCCCCAGACTAACCTCGCGTCTTCAGAATCTTACCAAATTGATACCATTGAAAATCCACGTTTCTCAACCTGTATACAATTTTCCAAAAATATTGTTTCTCTGTGTGAAGTGCTAGGACTCGGTGTTTCTTACATAAGAAAAGGTTCTCTAGCACATAGCTTTTGAGACAACGTGCCCCCCCCAAGACTAACCTCGTGCCTTCAGAATCTTACCAAATTTATGCCATTGAAAATCCACGTTACTCACACTGTATACAATTCTCTCAAAATATTGTTCCTCTGTGTGACGTGCTAGGACTCGGTGTTTCTTACACAAGAAAAGGTTCTCTAGCACATAGCTTTTCAAACAAAGTGCCCCCCAGACTAACGTTGTATCTTCAGAATCTTACCAAAGTTATGCAATTGAAAATCCATGTTTCTCACACTGTATACAATTCTCCCAAAATATTGTTTCTCTGTGTGAAGTGCTAGGACTCGGTGTTTCTTACATAAGAAAAGGTTCTCTAGCACATAGCTTTTGAAACAAAGCGCCCCCCCCAGACTAACGTCGTGTCTTCAGAATCTTACCAAATTTATGCGATTGAAAATCCACGTTACTCACACTGTATACAATTCTCTCAAAATATTGTTCCTCCGTGTGAAGTGCTAGGACTCGGTGTTTCTTACACAAGAAAAGGTTCTCTAGCACATAGCTTTTCAAACAAAGTGCCCCCCAGACTAACGTTGTATCTTCAGAATCTTACCAAAGTTATGCAATTGAAAATCCATGTTTCTCACACTGTATACAATTCTCCCGAAATATTGTTTCTCTGTGTGAAGTGCTAGGACTCGGTGTTTCTTACACAAGAAAAGGTTCTCTAGCACATAGCTTTTCAAACAAAGTGCCCCCCAGACTAACGTTGTATCTTCAGAATCTTACCAAATTTATGCCATTGAAAATCCACGTTTCTCACACTGCATACAACTCTATCAAAATATTGTTTCTTTGTGTGAAGTGCTAGGACTCGGTGTTCCTTACATAAGAAAAGGTTCTCTTGCGCATAGCTTTTGAAACAAAGTGCCCCCAGACTAACGTCGTGTCTTCGGAATCTTACCAAATTTATGCCATTGAAAATCCACGTTTCTCACACTGCATACAACTCTATCAAAATATTGTTTCTTTGTGTGAAGTGCTAGGACTCGGTGTTCCTTACATAAGAAAAGGTTCTCTTGCGCATAGCTTTTGAAACAAAGTGCCCCCAGACTAACGTCGTGTCTTCGGAATCTTACCAAATTTATGCCATTGAAAATCCACGTTTCTCACACTGCATACAACTCTATCAAAATATTGTTTCTTTGTGTGAAGTGCTAGGACTCGGTGTTCCTTACATAAGAAAAGGTTCTCTTGCGCATAGCTTTTGAAACAAAGTGCCCCCAGACTAACGTCGTGTCTTCGGAATCTTACCAAATTTATGCCATTGAAAATCCACGTTTCTCACACTGCATACAACTCTATCAAAATATTGTTTCTTTGTGTGAAGTGCTAGGACTCGGTGTTCCTTACATAAGAAAAGGTTCTCTTGCGCATAGCTTTTGAAACAAAGTGCCCCCAGACTAACGTCGTGTCTTCGGAATCTTACCAAATTTATGCCATTGAAAATCCACGTTTCTCACACTGCATACAACTCTATCAAAATATTGTTTCTTTGTGTGAAGTGCTAGGACTCGGTGTTCCTTACATAAGAAAAGGTTCTCTTGCGAATAGCTTTTGAAACAAAGTGCCCCCAGACTAACGTCGTGTCTTCGGAATCTTACCAAATTTATGCCATTGAAAATCCACGTTTCTCACACTGCATGCAACTCTATCAAAATATTGTTTCTTTGTGTGAAGTGCTAGGACTCGGTGTTCCTTACATAAGAAAAGGTTCTCTTGCGCATAGCTTTTGAAACAAAGTGCCCCCAGACTAACGTCGTGTCTTCGGAATCTTACCAAATTTATGCCATTGAAAATCCACGTTTCTCACACTGCATACAACTCTATCAAAATATTGTTTCTTTGTGTGAAGTGCTAGGACTCGGTGTTCCTTACATAAGAAAAGGTTCTCTTGCGCATAGCTTTTGAAACAAAGTGCCCCCAGACTAACGTCGTGTCTTCGGAATCTTACCAAATTTATGCCATTGAAAATCCACGTTTCTCACACTGCATACAACTCTATCAAAATATTGTTTCTTTGTGTGAAGTGCTAGGACTCGGTGTTCCTTACATAAGAAAAGGTTCTCTTGCGCATAGCTTTTGAAACAAAGTGCCCCCAGACTAACGTCATGTCTTCGGAATCTTACCAAATTTATGCCATTGAAAATCCACGTTTCTCACACTGCATACAACTCTATCAAAATATTGTTTCTTTGTGTGAAGTGCTAGGACTCGGTGTTCCTTACATAAGAAAAGGTTCTCTTGCGCATAGCTTTTGAAACAAAGTGCCCCCAGACTAACGTCGTGTCTTCGGAATCTTACCAAATTTATGCCATTGAAAATCCACGTTTCTCACACTGCATGCAACTCTATCAAAATATTGTTTCTTTGTGTGAAGTGCTAGGACTCGGTGTTCCTTACATAAGAAAAGGTTCTCTTGCGCATAGCTTTTGAAACAAAGTGCCCCCAGACTAACGTCGTGTCTTCGGAATCTTACCAAATTTATGCCATTGAAAATCCACGTTTCTCACACTGCATACAACTCTATCAAAATATTGTTTCTTTGTGTGAAGTGCTAGGACTCGGTGTTCCTTACATAAGAAAAGGTTCTCTTGCGCATAGCTTTTGAAACAAAGTGCCCCCAGACTAACGTCGTGTCTTCGGAATCTTACCAAATTTATGCCATTGAAAATCCACGTTTCTCACACTGCATACAACTCTATCAAAATATTGTTTCTTTGTGTGAAGTGCTAGGACTCGGTGTTCCTTACATAAGAAAAGGTTCTCTTGCGCATAGCTTTTGAAACAAAGTGCCCCCAGACTAACGTCGTGTCTTCGGAATCTTACCAAATTTATGCCATTGAAAATCCACGTTTCTCACACTGCATACAACTCTATCAAAATATTGTTTCTTTGTGTGAAGTGCTAGGACTCGGTGTTCCTTACATAAGAAAAGGTTCTCTTGCGCATAGCTTTTGAAACAAAGTGCCCCCAGACTAACGTCGTGTCTTCGGAATCTTACCAAATTTATGCCATTGAAAATCCACGTTTCTCACACTGCATGCAACTCTATCAAAATATTGTTTCTTTGTGTGAAGTGCTAGGACTCGGTGTTCCTTACATAAGAAAAGGTTCTCTTGCGCATAGCTTTTGAAACAAAGTGCCCCCAGACTAACGTCGTGTCTTCGGAATCTTACCAAATTTATGCCATTGAAAATCCACGTTTCTCACACTGCATACAACTCTATCAAAATATTGTTTCTTTGTGTGAAGTGCTAGGACTCGGTGTTCCTTACATAAGAAAAGGTTCTCTTGCGCATAGCTTTTGAAACAAAGTGCCCCCAGACTAACGTCGTGTCTTCGGAATCTTACCAAATTTATGCTATTGAAAATCCACGTTTCTCAAACTGTATACAATTCTCCAAAAATATTGTTTCTCTGTGTGAAGTGCTAGGACTCGGTGTTTCTTATATAAGAAAAGGTTCTCTAGTACATGGCTTTTGAGACAATGTGCCCCCCAAGATAACCTCGTGCCTTCAGAATCTTACCAAATTTATGCCATTGAAAATCCACGTTACTCACACTGTATACAATTCTCCCAAAATATTGTTTCTCTGTGTGAAGTGCTAGGACTCGGTGTTTCTTACATAAGAAAAGGTTCTCTAGCACATAGGTTTTGAGACAATGTGCCCCCCCCAAGACTAACCTCGTGCCTTCAGAACCTTACCAAATTTATGCCATTGAAAATCCACGTTTCTCACACTACATACAACTCTATCAAAATATTGTTTCTATGTGTGAAGTGCTAGGACTCGGTGTTTCTTACATAAGAAATGGTTCTCTTGCACATAGCTTTTCAAACCAAGTGCCCCCCAGACTAACATTGTGTCTTCAGATCTTACCAAATTTATGCCATTGAAAATCCACGTTACTCACACTGTATACAATTCTCCCAAAATATTGTTTCTCTGTGTGAAGTGCTAGGACTCCGTGTTTCTTACATAAGAAAAGGTTCTCTAGCACATAGCTTTTGAAACAAAGCGTCTCCCCCCAGACTAACGTCTTGTCTTCAGAACCTTACCACATTTATGCCATAGAAAATCCACGTTTCTCAAACCATATACAATTCTTCCAAAATATTGTTTCTCTGTGTGAAGTGCTAGGACTCGGTGTTTCTTACACAAGAAAAGGTTCTCTAGCACATAACTTTTCATACAAAGTGCCCCCAGACTAACGTTGTATCTTCAGAATCTTACCAAAGTTATGCTATTGAAAATCCACGTTTCTCAAACTGTATACAATTCTCCAAAAATATTGTTTCTCTGTGTGAAGTGCTAGGACTCGGTGTTTCTTATATAAGAAAAGGTTCTCTAGCACATAGCTTTTGAGACAATGTGCCCCCCCAAGACTAACCTCGTGCCTTCAGAATCTTACCAAATTTATGCCATTGAAAATCCACGTTACTCACACTGTAACAATTCTCCAAAAATATTGTTTCTCTGTGTGAAGTGCTAGGGCTCGACGTTTCTCACATAAGAAAAGTTTCTGTAGCACATAGCTTTTGAGACAATGTGCCCCCCCAAGACTAACCTCGTGCCTACAGAACCTTACCAAATTTATGCCATTGAAAATCCACGTTACTCACACTGTATACAATTCTCCCAAAATATTGTTTCTATGTGTGGAGTGCTAGGACTCGGTGTTTCTTACATAAGAAATGGTTCTCTAGCACATAGCTTTTCAAACAAAGTGCCCCCAGGACTAACATTGTGTCTTCAGATCTTACCAAATTTATGCCATTGAAAATCCACGTTACTCACACTGTATACAATTCTCAAAAAATATTGTTTCTCTGTGTGAAGTGCTAGGGCTCGACGTTTCTTACATAAGAAAAGTTTCTGTACCACATAGCTTTTGAGACAATGTGCCCCCCCAAGACTAACCTCGTGCCTTCAGAACCTTACCACATTGATGCCATAGAAAATCCACGTTACTCACACTGTATACAATTCTCCCAAAATATTGTTTCTATGTGTGAAGTGCTAGGACTCGGTGTTTCTTACATAAGAAATGGTTCTCTAGCACATAGCTTTTCAAACAAAGTGCCCCCAGGACTAACATTGTGTCTTCAGATCTTACCAAATTGATGCCATCGAAAATCCACGTTACTCACACTGTATACAATTCTCCAAAAATATTGTTTCTCTCTGTGAAGTGCTAGGGCTCGACGTTTCTTACATAAGAAAAGTTTCTGTAGCACATAGCTTTTGAGACAATGTGCCCCCCCAAGACTAACCTCGTGCCTTCAGAACCTTACCAAATTTATGCCATTGAAAATCCACGTTACTCACACTGTATACAATTCTCCAAAAATATTGTTTCTATGTGTGAAGTGCTAGGACTCGGTGTTTCTTACATAAGAAATGGTTCTCTAGCACATAGCTTTTCAAACAAAGTGCCCCCAGGACTAACATTGTGTCTTCAGATCTTACCAGATTTATGCCATTGAAAATCCACGTTACTCACATTCTATACAATTCTCCAAAAATATTGTTTCTATGTGTGAAGTGCTAGGACTCGGTGTTTCTTACATAAGAAATGGTTCTCTAGCACATAGCTTTTCAAACAAAGTGCCCCCAGGACTAACATTGTGTCTTCAGATCTTACCAAATTTATGCCATTGAAAATCCACGTTACTCACACTGTATACAATTCTCCAAAAATATTGTTTCTCTGTGTGAAGTGCTAGGGCTCGACGTTTCTTACATAAGAAAAGTTTCTGTAGCACATAGCTTTTGAGACAATGTGCCCCCCCAAGACTAACCTCGTGCCTTCAGAACCATACCAAATTTATGCCATTGAAAATCCACGTTACTCACACTGTATACAATTCTCCCAAAATATTGTTTCTATGTGTGAAGTGCTAGGACTCGGTGTTTCTTACATAAGAAATGGTTCTCTAGCACATAGCTTTTCAAACAAAGTGCCCCCAGGACTAACATTGTGTCTTCAGATCTTACCAGATTTATGCCATTGAAAATCCACGTTACTCACACTGTATACAATTCTCCAAAAATATTGTTTCTATGTGTGAAGTGCTAGGACTCGGTGTTTCTTACATAAGAAATGGTTCTCTAGCACATAGCTTTTCAAACAAAGTGCCCCCAGGACTAACATTGTGTCTTCAGATCTTACCAAATTTATGCCATTGAAAATCCACGTTACTCACACTGTATACAATTCTCCAAAAAAATTGTTTGGGAAGTGCTAGGACTCGATGTTTCTTACATAAGAAAAGTTTCTGCAGCACATAGCTGTTGAGACAATGTGCCCCCCCCCCCAAGACTAACCTCGTGCCTTCAGAACCTTACCAAATTTATGCCACTGAAAATCCACGCTACTCACACTGTATACAATTCTCCCAAAATATTGTTTCTCTGTGTGCAGTGCTTGGACTCGGTGTTTCTTACATAATAAAAGGCTCTCTAGCACATAGCTTTTGAAATAAAGTGCCACTGCAAACTAATCTCGTGTCTTAGTAGTGTTTGTTGACTTCCCTGTAATCAGTTGTCCATGTCTTATTATTTTACTTAGCCGGAGCTGTTTGGCTACAGGTATAATGTATGTTTGTAAGTGCTCAAACGTCGCCATGCCAATACTGGACAGCTGTTCCGGCCTTATTGGGCCATCATCAGCAGTACGCAGGCAGGCAACGTTTGAGCAGGTGGAGTCAAAAGGTCACGTAGAACGTGATGTGCTGTCTGTGTGTTTTCCCTGGGTATTCCTCACACGCTTTAAGACAAATGTCGGCACAGTTCTCTGTGAAGTCCGCCCAGGACTCACGATCCCACCGCGATAGTCTCGCCTGAGCGTGGCCGGCAAGCAGTTCCATCACCCCCACTATCGTTGCCTGCAACGAACATCTGCGGTGGTTTTGACTAGCGAAAGCAATAGTAATGTCTAAATTTCTGCGGGTGCGTTTTGTTCCACTATTTGTATTGGGACTGGCAATAAAACCCATTTTAAGAACCAACTCGGGTTGGCTAAAAACGAACCGAGGAAAGGAAAAATCGATGCGGCCTTTATTTTACTTCCTCGACCCACTATGTATTTGTCTTTTACTCTTTGCCCGATTTATTTTTTTTAGCCGTTAGATCTTATTTCTCGGTTGTATTTTATGCCAGTCGATATATCGACCCCCAGAAGAAGAGAAAAAAAAAGGGGATAGGAAAAACCTAATCATAAAAAAGAAGTTGGCCAAGAGTAGAAGGCGAGAGAAGAAATGCGAGGTTAAAAACAAGACTCTCTTGCGATAAAAGTACGTATATTGAAAAGAGCTTTCGTCGGTAGAACATTTGGCGTCTGTGTGGGGGCGTCAATGATGCGGGCAGACAATGTTCAAACGCTAATTGACACAACCGACACACACCACGAAGGACGATGAAAGTGTGGCGACATTCTTGTCGTGGTTTCAGATATTGCAGGATTTTCGTAGTAGTGCAATATGCAGCTGCAGATGGGCTGTTACCGAATGTCGACTACACCTTTAAAGGGAAAGCCCTACTAAAAAGAAGGTCATTGTGTGCTATGTCAAGAAAGCCTCATAGTCCTCAATATAAACGCATCAGTTTCTGCGTAAGCATATGTGTGACGCAAGAATTTTTGCGGGCGCTACCCAAACAAAAGGAAGCAGGTATAAAACTTTTCTCTAGGTGTCGAACAGGACGGAAAACAAAACAAGGCGCAATCGATATCATGGAATTCGTCAATGAAAGGGTTGTTTGGCACAGTCCTTCACATGGAATATTGCGAGTACATTTTATGAACCCCGTATTTATGAACGGTGCTTCCTGGACAAGACCTTGTATTCCCCCCGTTGGTTTACGAACAGCGAACGCATGTTTAGGGAACGGACCTACAAGACCCTTTTTAACGCGATTTATGAACAAGGCAAGTACAGTCGTCCAGGTCAATAGTAGTCAACAAACCATAAACATAGAACAACCTGTGCGATACTGACAAAGACGAAAATACCACTAAGTAGGGCCCGTCGCGGGGGGTGACTTTTAGAACACCTTAAAAATATATTGTTTAAAAATATACGTTTTAAAATAAATTTTCACAAGTAACTCGCGTAAAAATAATCGACACCCAATAACCCGCTTATAAAACACGGTTTAAAAATACATCGCTCATAAATCCCCAATTAAAAATAAATCACCGAATAATATATCACTAAAAATAAACGGTCTCAAAATATCTGCAAAAATGGGAGCCAGCGAATGAACACGTGCCAGTGTATGCCTACGGGACGGATAACGTGTGCGTTGTGTCAGTGGAACCTTCGTGTATGTCTAGCCTTTGTTTGGTTCTAATTGGTATAATGTTTAACTAGCAAGAAGCATCACCAACATAGATCGCGCACGCACAATGGCAATAAAGACGTCGCACATCTTTGACGACACGAAATTTGTGTGTCTCTGGCGTAACGTAACTTAATTCATATAGCGGCTGTGCGTTGTTGTTCAACACCCTCTTTGGTACTTGGTATGAAGACTGAAAAGATGGCGTATATGCAGGCAAGCTGGTGGAAGAACTCCATTATGTAAAAGCCTGACACTCAGGCTTTTACATAATGGAGTTGGTATGAAGACCGACGTCGTTTTCGGCAGTCATCACGCACAATTTCGCAGTAATCGGTACATGGCGTTCTCTGTCGGTGGTGACCACGGCTAATAACGCCAGCGTCTATACGGTCAAGGGGCAGCCTTCAGTTGCGGTGGCTACTGCTTACCCCGTGTCGCAAAATGCAAACGAAGGGGATCGACCTTGACTGCCGTTGGAAGCTTGCTCATACTTAGTTGAACATTGCCTACTGTCCTGAAAGATTCCTATGTATGGCCTCGCGTATCAGCGGATTCATCATCAATAAAGAGGGCATCGCCACGAAAGAGCCGCATCTTGGACACTTTCAGAGCCAGCTGCTGAGGAGTACATTTTAAATGGGTATTGCTGAGCCCGCGAGAACATCGCCCTCGTGTAACGTTCAAGGGATTATACCGAGAGAGAAAAGCAGCGACGACGACATTCTTCAAAATGTTTGCCAAGTACCTGCCACAGCTCGATCTGCGTGGAACCATATCTAGAGTACAATAGAGTACTTGGAAAACAAGGTCCACGAGTTAAGCGTCAAATTACTAACGGCTTTCCTGAGCAAGACTGAAACAGGGGTAACGGTGGTGTATACTTCTATTAGGTGTTTTCAAAAATGGACGTAATCCCGAGCAACAATCCATTTCTTGTTGCTCTTTCGCGCATCTATAAATCAATTTTTTTCGAGGAAGAGTAACCGTTAATAATTCTGACCTAGTAAATATTCTCTTGTGACTTACACGAATACTTATTTACATGTAGCTCAGAAATGGGACAGCTTTGATCTAATAGGCTCAAACAGACGTCTTATAAATTCACTCGTTGAAATGACATCCAGCGAGGAGACTCCGACTACTAAGACAGCAAGAACCAACAGGAGGCCTTCACAGTAGGCTTCCTTTTCTAGGGTCAATCCCAGCACCACGGGGTACAAGTGACACAGGAAAGAAGTCAGCTATCCAGGTTTCTGCAACTGGAGTACTGTCATTGAGTGCTGGGAATATAAGATGTCCCAGAGTCAGTCTTATGGGTAGGATCACAGGTGTAATCCAATGGAGACAAGTGATCAAAGTGGCCCTCACTCGAGAGTAAAACAAAGGTCAGTGTAATTCTCTCGTTGAAATCAGGCCGTGATCTGCTCCATAAAGTCCGTCTGAGCGGCCCCCTTGCATCACAATACGCTGAACCTCCAGTTTATTAAAGGAACTGTAAACTGAATGGTGAGAAACTTTTCTCAAAGCTTGTAATTTGGGTGCTTCAGATACTCTGCTGTACATTGAGCCCCTTTTCAGCAATTTAATTTCAAAGTGCGTCAACCTAAATTTGCCGACTTGAAGACGCGGCAACCCTGAGGCGACCCCCACGCCATCTATTGAGAACGAGAGCAACTAGGCTGGCCAGCTGCGTTTTGTCATGGAAGGTGCGTCCCGGAATACTAGAACGTAAACCCGTAGCCATCACCTAGATGCGAGTTTCCACAGCTTTCACCTTCTGGTCACTCTATTCAAGCCACGACTGTGGGTAATTGGCAGACGACGCGGAGAGAGGGAAAGGGCAATAGATATTAATGGCTACGACAGTTTAAACCGACTATCTCAACAGTTGCTGTTATCCCTCGAAACAGGTCTATCAGTAACTAGTAACCTGTCTCAAATGTGTTCGTAGTACTTCAATATCACGTGATACCTGTCCGCCAATCCGGGGCGTGCTCCCAGTCTTTTCCTCGGCGTACGTAGAAGGTTGCCGCCTTGCAGTTTCTAGAAGTGCTCAAAATTAATTAGTACAAAAAGTATGAAGAACTGAGAGGTGATGACTTGTGTGTGTCACCACAAAGCCAAGTTCTGCATGGTGATATCTTAAAAAAAAATTGTTATACTTCACTTACAGTCCCTTTAAATGCCACCCATTCGGTAACAAGAAGCGGATACCACAGATGAGATGCAAAATATGTGCGGGAGAGTACAAATTTAAAATGTGTACCACACGTAGAAGGTGTGTCAACTGCGGTTGCCCCCGTGCGTCGACATACGCCACACATCGCTAAAGTAGCAAAGTAGGTTAGCAAACTCTTAAACGGCATGCCAAGAGGAAAGCACGCTGATCTCCCCGATCTTGCTGTACGAGGGGTGTTCAAGTCAAATCGGGACTTTTCATTTTTCGCAAAAGTAAAATGAACTTACAGGCGAGCAATTAGTTTTTTTTTTTTTCAACGTAATCTCCAGCTGCACTAGTGCACTTGTCTTAGCATTTCACGAGTGCTTGGATGCGAGCAGCGTAGAAATTCTTACCGGCGCGTAGCAGCCATGATCGGACCGCATTCTTGACCTCGTCGTCGCAGCTGAAGTGGCGGCCCCCAAGGAACGCCTTCAGTGGCCCGAAGAGATGGAAATCGCTGGAGGCGAGGTCTGGACTGTAAAGGGGACGTGGTAGCAACTCCCAGCTAAGTTCCTGTAAGGTGCGTGTCGTGAGATGCGCGGTATGCGGGCGTGCATTGTCCTGTAGGAGGAGGACTCTTTTGGTGATGAGGCCCGGCCGCTTTCGCTTCAGCGCCTTATCCACTTCCCTGAGAACCTGGCAGTAATATGCACTATTGATGGTGGTACCACTGGGCAGAAAATCAACATGAACAACGCCAGCCTTGTCCCAGAAAACCGCGGCCATGACCTTACTCGCAGACGGGGTGCTTCGGAACTTCTTGGAGCCCGGATGCTTCCACTGTTTTGATGCGCGTTTAGACTCAGGAGTGAAATGGAGCACCCACGTTTCATGGCACGTGATGATGCGATCAAGGAACGGCTGTCTTTCAGTGTCGAAACGGTACCTTAGCTCTTGGGAGATTTCCAGTCGTCTCTGCCGGTCAAACACGGAGAGCTGCCTCGGGGCCCAACGGGCACTAACTTTCCGAAACTGGAGGTATTCAAGAATGATAGTGTTCAACGTTCCCACAGAAAGGTCCGTCTTTCAAGCCAGTTCGAGCCACACCGAGCCTTGAAGATCAGGCGCTCCACAAGTTGGATGTTCTCAGGAACTCTGACACTGGGCTCTGAGCCGCCCCGGCCGGGATCGTCCTGCACTGATGTACGGCCGTCTCGGAACGGTTTGCACCACTCAAACGCTTTGCTGCGGCTAAGTGTATCGTGGCCATACTGAGCCTGAAGTCTTCTGTGAATTTCAGACTGAATGTGAATGACTTGACGCCTTCATTCACGAGAAACTTGATGACAATTTCTCTCCCTGGTTTTCTTTTAAATAATCAATCAATCAATTGATGACAATTCGCAGTTCGATGTGCGCGCTCACCTCGTTGTCGGCCATCTTGTCCAGCACGTGTCTTTTGTTTTGCACACACTTTGGACCACCACGTGGTGAACGCGGAGGCCTGTCGCGTGTGAAAATGACGAAAAAGAAGTAGCGCGAGCCATTTGTACACTCAGGAGACAGAACGTCCCGGTTTGACTTGAACACCCCTCGTACATAACCTTTAACGCAGAGGAAACGCAGGATCAACGGCGGATGGCAGATAATTCACCAAGCGACACTTTAGTGCCAAAAAGACGGTGTCTCTCATAGCGCTGGCAGTTGATGAGAAGGCGAAGCGAATATCCGCTTCTATATACATTGCTGCTCGGGCCGTATATCCATTGGCACATTTTAAACAAAAGCCGTTCGTGCAACATTTAAGAGCAGCCTGTGGAGTACAGATTCTTCCCTCCGCGATGTACGTCCACGCAGAATATGCGCCATCAATGGATCGCAGGAAGATGAGTTGCAGGTTGCAGATGAGTACATCCGGCAGAAAGAGTCGTGTAATACCGGTACATAAGTACAGAAGCGGCGGATGTTCAGTTTGCATGCAGAGGACGTAAGGGGGACGCCATTAATCGGCTCAGTCTCGTGGGCTCGTCTTGTCTGAGATTCAGCGCAGTCATTCATACATATCGCTTGAGACCCATTGGAACCACAGTGACCCAGGGACATGGGTTGGTTGTACATGTCATGGTATAGACATGGACATGTGTAATCATGGAATAGACATCGTTGATCACTTTAGTAGAGTAAGAGGTAATCGCTTTCAACGCTGCTTTACTGCCCGTCAGGGTTCTCCAAGCTCTGCGTGTCGACGAAAACATGCATCTCAAAGCAGCTAGTATAGCAAAGGCTTCTGTAGACGACATTGCGTAGGGGAGTTTGAACCCTTGTTCAACTTGATCCTGTAGATTTTAAAGTGTAGCTGTCGATTCGCCTTGATAGACTGAGCTGTAGGTATATAACTGAAGAATATATTGGGCTGACAGAAGCGACCGGAAGCAACGTCTGTCTCGTTGCTTCCTTCTACATGCTGTCTGTATATACTCCAGTTTAGTGGGTGTGAAGGGTATGGATGTGGTGCAGATTAAGTCGACAGGTACAATAGTTTGTGCGTTACTCCTTTAGGAAGGTCAGGGATGGACTTGTGCACGGTGGGCTGGCGCAGTGTCCACATCAGCGCAGCATATGAAACTACGGTAGTAGTCGAGGGATGTAGTCTTGCAAAACGAAGAAGGGCTCGACCAAATGCGGAGGATGAGCAATATTTTGTGGTTGTCCCGGAGGTGATAAGATGGATGTTGGGCAATGTAGCGTGTGTAGGCTTAAAGGGCTGCTTTATCACGAAGGACGAGTAAGTCTCCGTGGTCTTGGGCACTCCTGAGCAATGACGGAGGCTACGGACTTGGATGTTTAGCAGTTCCCGCTATCCAGATCTGCTTAGCCTATATAATACAGGTAAGCTATATCGCATAGCACCCAAAATCAGGGAAGAATGCACCATACGTACGTCAGCACAAGACGGACCATAGGAGGACCCGCAGAGGTGCTAGTACAGGTGGCCTTAATTTGTCGAGACCATACCAGCCCTCTGTCAATGATTATTGCCAGGTATCTACATATAGTGTGGAACATATTTCAGTGTTAATTGTGCTAAAAGCAGAACATATCTGTGGAAGGAGGGACTTGGTGATACCGATAACCCACGATCAGCAATATACGACATGGTAGAATGCGCACAAATAACATGGACTAGAAGAAGACAACACAATAGCAAATCTTTGCAGCAATATACGACACAGTGATATCCAAAGCATGTTGCAGACGACGTTGGATAATGTAATAGCGGGTGGCGGATGTCCATATACACATTTCAACAGCGTAGATTGCGATACGCGTGTGTCTTTGCCTGTTGGGTAAGGATGTGCGCCATGATGACATTGAATAAGCTAAGCACTCATCTCTATGTATAAAGGCTGGATCGCGCATAGGAGAGTGTTGGAGGGCCCACTGGCGCCGGAGTATTTATTGCGCTTTAAACGCTCCTCATTGCTGATTAGCACGCATTTTTCTTAGGAATCAGTGTGCTGATGTATTATAAACGAACTTCAGCCGTGTTCCTGTAGTTTTTAATGGTAATTGCTTTCTTTTTCTTCTCCGCTGCCTGTATTCCGAATAGGGGGCCGCACAGGGAGCATACGCATGAAGGTGAATTTGGTGAATGTCAACTCATAAAATTAATTATTTTTACTCAGAAAGGTTTCACACTGTTTGTTACTGTAAGGTACTTCCGTTTTTATATTTTTCGTTTGTTGTTCGGTTTTCGTGTGGTGTTCCGTGGTTCTCGTTCGTTATTATGTGGTTTGGTATTGTACGGTTCTCGTTTGACTTTTTCCGTTATCGTATTATGTTCTACGAGTGTCTCTCTGTGTGTTCTACAATAAGACCTCGATCCTTATTCTGAAGGGGCTCACCACCAGCAATGGGGTGGAGTATAGACCCCCCATTCCTCATCTTAAAATAACGTTATTGTCACGAGTGCGTTGCAGTTGTTCAGCTGTCAGCGTATTTCATTACAGAAATTCGCTGTGCACGAAGAGCATGCACATGCATGACAGTGGAACAAATTGGCGCAGGTTCTGCATCCGCTTCTTCGGCACAGCTGAGCGACTGTGACGGGAACACAAGCGCATTGTTCATAGAAAATACATGGTTTTGAGATTTATAGGAACAGCCACACATACTTTCTTAGTACGTAATGGCACCAGCGAAGTAGCAATGCAAACAAGTCCGAGTTGTCAGATGCATGCGATACGAATAAACAGATTTTTCCTCAAAACAAAGAGCTTACCTGTGAAAAATTGTCCCTCTTTCTCATTCCGTGTCAAGTGTACTCAAAGCTACAACAAACTGGCGTGACATGCCCTTTAGTTTAAAGTAAATTTTAAAAAATACGGACAGCCCCGCTTGAACTAAATGCAGACGACAGAATGCGTTGGGCCCACCAATATGGCGGCCGGTGACCAGGCTGTGGAGCACCCTATGCGCGATCCAGCCTATACTATAGAGATGAGTGGGGCTAAGGAGACTTCCCTGTGGAACTCCACGGTGCACAGTGTAGTTTGCACACCCTGTCGAGGAGGGAGCCCACGAAGTTGGAGTGATGCAACACCAGCACTGTGTGTCATCGGCCACATCAAAGAAGATAGCGGCCGTATTGCTGCCTTCGATTGCTGTATAGCGGACATTGTCCATCGCTGACTGCGCTTGGCAGAAGACAGTCACGACTTAGGGAAGAATAAGGTACCTCCAAAGCAGTCGCGCGTACACCATGCGCTACATAATCTTTCCAACACAGCTGGTGTGAGTTATTGGATGAAAGGCATCAATAGTGTGTGAGGACTTTTATGGCTTCAGCAGAACCATCGCGGTCTTCCAGTCACCTGGGAGTATACTCCTTTCAAGAGCTTTCGGTCATGTCCAGCAGATGTGCGGTGAGGCGATTTCCAAATCCCAGCCTCCAACTCCATGATTGAGACCAGCGGTGGTTCCTGTGACAACTCCCGGAGGCCTTGGACCGCTGTCGTAAGGCATGCACGGGACTCGTTTTGCAACTCCAAGTTCCGAAAGTAACGGTAGCTAGCGCTAGCGCTCGAAAAGGTTGTATTTCAAATGTATATAGTCACTTGATTTTTCCATATTCGGGAGAGCGGTGTCCGCGGAGAATCTGGGAAGTCGCAAAGTCTCTGGCAAGTTTAGCCAGTCTGCGCTTTCTGTATGCGTTGAGCTACAGCGATGTGACATGCTTTCTGTTCAGCACGACGAGGAATAGCGCGCAGTCATTCATATTGAACATCAACAGTCGAGAAGGACCTCACAAACTGAGGTCGCGTTCTCGACTTGATCTTCTGCGAAAGAGGACTCGATGGAGGACCTACAGGTATTCCAGTTTGTTTTCTTGATACATCGAACGAGCGGAGTACACTTTGTCGCTGCCTAAGGCGTAGGCCAGTTCGCCAAAAGAAGCGCCACAGATTCTCTCTTCGCCCAAAGCATGATGAGAGGCGCATTGTCTGGATGTCTTTGAGGATCTTTTAGGACGCAAAGGTCCATTCGCTCAAACGTAGATTCACTATTGGGTTTTTAAAATTACAATTCTGTCGAACCACCGTCTAAGGCGGCGCCGAACAGCGCAGAGCGACGTCGGCAGACAAATGCCAAGTGACGTTTTATCCGTACCCGAAGGGGAGGTTACCGAAATAAACCGTCCAAAATAAATCCTGCCGAAATAAATCGTGCTAAAATAGATCGTACCAAAATAAATCGTTTAAAATAAATCATGCCCAAATAAATATTGTTAAAATAAATCATTGAAAATAAATCGTGCCAAAATAAATCTTATTAAGAGTCCTACGGTTTTCAAAATGTCCCTTCCGACGAGACAATCATCGGCAGCTATACCGACACCAACGAGTTACGAAATCCCCCACGAAAAAGCCGCCTTGACGTCTCTCTCTCGACGATCGCCCGTGTGGACGCCACAGACACAGGAGCGCCGGAAAACGCAGCTGGCAGGAGTCCGTCGACCGCCAGCCATCAGTGCGGGGCGTCCCCGAAATCCACCATTAAGAATAAACGTTTAAGAATAAAACATTCAAGAATAATCCGCTTAAAAAATACACGGTTAAAACTATATCTCCTAAAATAAACCGCTTACTATCCCCGCTTAGAGATCACCGTTTAATAATCCACCATTAAAAATAAACTGTTTCAAAATCCCCTCACCATCTAGCACGGAGGCGGACTGATTGCAATTTACACCGGGTTATATCATGTTATGTTAGGTTAGTTTAGTTTGGTTTCGGTTAGTTTAGAGTAGTTTAGGCTAGTTTGGTCCTGTGAGGTTAGTTTAAGCCCCTTGCTTGCAGTTCACCTTGAGGGTGGGGTGTATCCCGTTTGAAACCATTAAAAATAATCTTTCAAAAATAAACGCGTAAGTACCCACTGCTAAAAAAATATCTCCCAGAATATACGCTTAAAAATCAACGCATCAAAATAATTGCCGAAATATCCCCGTTTAAATAAAAACGCTAAGGAATCCACGGTTCAGAATATATCGTCAAAAATAAATCGTTTCAGAATCCCCCCAAATCCACCCTACAGTTGCTAGAGTCATATGGTATGGCCCAAATCAAGGTAAACTGCAAGCAAGCGGCTTAAACTAACCTCACAGGACCAAACTAGCCTAAACTACCTCAAACTAACCTAACCTAACCGAACATAACCTGATCTAACCCGGCGCAAATTGCAATCATTCCGCCTCCGTGCTAGATGGTGAGGGGATTTTGAAACAGTTTATTTTTAATGGTGGATTATTAAACGGTGATCTCTAAGCGGGGATAGTAAGCGGTTTATTTTAGGGGATATATTTTTAACCGTGTATTTTTTAAGCGGATTATTCTTGAATGTTTTATTCTTAAGCGTTTATTCTAAATGGTGAATTTCGGGGACCCCCCGCCGGGCGCGCACTGCTCGCGGACGAATGCATTCCTGGTCCTGTGTCTCTCCACGGGTTATTGCATTGACTCTCTCAATTCTATCCTTTTAAATGTCAAAGTGATTGACACGAGTTGAAGGCTGGAGGAGTAGCTGGTGAATCGCTGCGAGGAGACGAAACCCGAGACAGGGAAGAAAAGTTGTGTCTTTCTCCCCTGTCTCGGGTTTCGTCCCCCTGTCTCCCTGTCAAGTTATTGTTGCGCGTACGTGGGCTTTTGTAAACAGCCGACACTACAATAAAATAAAGCGGGAGTTTTCCTTGTGACGTTGAATTAAGATTGTACTTCACATCGCATCTGGATAAAACCTCTAAAAAAATCCGGATTAAATTGCGTGGATAAAATCCATGTGGATTAAATCCAAAGAACCCTGATTGTCCCCCGACAACAGGTGGGATCTGGCGTTGTTTTGTCCTTAACGTATTTCCAAAGTAGTTGAGGATTTATATGAAGCGGTCCTTCGACTGATTTTTCACACACGCATATGTCCCGTTAGCATATATTTTTTGTCTCACGACGAACCATGGATAATTTATTGTATAATGAAGTGTCACCAGCAGCTATATATTTGGCACTGGTGGCCGGCGGTCCACGGACTGCTGCCGGCTGCATTTCCCGACGGAACTCGTCGGTGCGGGCCGCTCCTGTGCCATGGCGTCCATACGGGCGACCGGCAAGAGAGAGGCGTCGAGGCGGCTTTTTGGTGGGGGATTTCGAGACTCGTCGGTGTCGGGATAGCTGCCGGTGGTTGTCTCGTCGGTAGGGGGATTTTGAAAAGCGTAGGAGTATTAATAGGATTTATTTTGGCACGATTTATTTCGGCACGACTTATTTTAAACGATTTATTTTAACACGATTTATTTTAAAACGATGTATTTCGGGAAGGATTTATTTTAGACGGTTTGTTTCGGTATACACCCGCCCGAAGTACCCGAAGGAGATTCTCGGGTGGCTTCTTTACAACCGCCTACGTCGTCATAGGAACTTCCTTTCTCTACGATAAAACGTCGCTCCAAAAACGGGCGAGGAGGTGCAAAGGCTCGCCCAGCGCGCGACTCTCGGAGTGCAGTAGCTTCGTAACGAGGGATCGCAGAACGTTTCGATGTGCGTGTTTAGTTGACACAAATCAATATTTACAACGTTATTTCTTGAAAAGTTTGGGAATGGTTTCACAACCCTTTAAATATCTCTTAGTGATGGTCCACATTGTAAGGAGACACCGGCGGTAAGTATAGCGAGAAAATAGTAATGTCCATAGATGCCAAGCGAACACAGCCGTACTCGCCTGTACGGTCGCTCGGGTCTGTGTCCTGGTGAAGGGGACAGAAGTGCTGCATGGCTTTGTTTTCCATCAGACTTGCAGCCGAACGTAGTGTAATTTGATAGGCGGAAATCTTGTGTTATCCTGGATTCTGAGATATATATCAATGGAAATTTGCTGTCGTCCATGGAGCAATATGCGGTAGGGCACCCCTGTAAGCCCCATTAGGGACACCCCATATGCCGCCATCTATTGAATATAGAGGTAACCTTTCCCGGCGTCGCCAAGGTCATCGGTGCCGCAGCGCATGTGCATAAGCAGTGTGAAGAAGGTTCATGCTAAGAGTGGTGAAAGAAACAAGCCGCATTTCATTTGTCGTACTCCGAACGGCAAAGTGCAGGACATCTAGTTGCAACCCAAACGAAATGCCAAATGTAGTCCAATGTTGGCCCAAATTTGGCCAGCCAAAGTGGCCATAAATGGAACGAGTTTGGCTGTACAGCACATTTCTAGTTTGCGATCGGTTCCCAAATTAGTAGTGCCGATTAGAATTGGGATTGGATTTCATTTTGTTGGCCAACACTGCCTAAATATGTTCTCCAGGTTTGGATTCGCACGCAAAATACCGATTTCTTTTTGTCGTTGTCTATTGTTATCTGTGCGCTACTTACTTTTCTTGAACGTGGGAAGCCAGATGAATGGCTGACTAGAAGCATTTCAACGCCACTGGCGTCCGTCTTTAGCATGACCAGCGTGTGTGCCGTATACCCCGCCCGCCTCACATAGGGGTTGTGGGGTAGGCGCCACGGCATAAGACGTGGCTACTATTAGCGAACTGGATGGAATAGCATTCTTCATTTTCGGGTTTTATGATTTTTCAAGTTCGGGGGGAATCGTCACCAGATTTCGGGGAGATATCGTGCGCTACTATGTGTATTTGATATGTCATCGGGGAATTTTCGGGTGAAATGAAAGGCATACGAAACAAATCACTGCTGTGACACTGGGACGAGAAACAACCCGAGCAGCACACAATACTGGACCCATATTGGCTGGGCATTGGCGATACGGATCCAAAATGAGACCCGTTTTCCCAGGATTTCCCCCATATTGGCTCAAACTTGGCAATATGGGCCCCATATTGCCCGTGTACACCGTACCCCATATTGACTGAAAATGCAGAAACTGGTACGTACCCGTGTTGGTATACTTGTACCAAAATGCCCAAGCAGCACGGCAAGATTGGACGTTGTGAAATGCCCAATTCAATACGTCCTCACATCCCACAATTTCCCGCAGGTGATACACATTGTGCGAATCATACGCGGCAATCCCACTGTAACATGCACTGCAAGTCAACAGCTCAACTTTCCACTTGCTGCAAACCTGCAAACAGCCGCCATCTTACTTCGTGATGCCAATGTCATTCCGTCGAACCGATTGAGAGCGTAGTTGTTTGAGCGAAATGACGCGTCCTACAACTAATGCGCATGCGCGACACTCGGACCCGAAGTTTCATTCTGGCTAAAATGTCGCTGGTTCCTCTCATGACAACGGAATTGCGGCAGTTCAAGTAAAAAAACTCAATGTTTGTTAGGAAGGGATGTCTCTTCTGTAACGCCAGGTGCTTTCAAGTTACTGCAGGCAGTGTGAGTTGCTAAGGCCACCGCCACGAAAGTGTTTCGCTCGTTTGTACTCTAGGACAGGGTTGGAAATTTTTCGCAGTGGAGGCACAGTGAGTGGGTTTCGCCACTGCGAAAATAGTGCCGCCGCTGGCATTTCCAGCCAAATTCTGGCTCTATGCTTTTTATTGGCTCCGGTTTCCCACGTGATCTTTCTTGGTCATGATTGGCTGAGATTCATTTAACCGGTGGATTTGCTCGCCTTCGTTTCCGCCCAGGCGCTGCCGACCCGTCTGACCGTTGTGCAGCTGGCGTCTATGTGGGCAGACGGTGGTTTCGTTTCGTGGATTTCGAAGATGTTCGAGCCATAGACGAACACCGGAATGAAAGGTAAGCAGACAAACGTATGATGCATAACATTGAGCAGACGTTTAACACTGCCGCCTTACAGTGTGCATAACTGAAGTACGCCTTGTCAAGTACATCACTTTCTGCCGGTCATCAGCCATGACCTAGTTGATGTGCTATTCTGTGTCGCGTTACTAGTTGCGTTTTGTTCTGCTATTTGAATGTGCCTGATGTATAATAAATTGGTGTGCATGAAAAGGAAAACAGCGTGTATCGCGTACTCCTGGCTCCCCGAATTTTGTCATTGGTCGACACGTCCGTATTCAGCCAATTAATGTTGTTTATGCTCTGCTTTACCATATCGTTAACAGGTTCTTTTTTTTTCTTTTTATTCATTCAGACACCGACAGCTATTCGTGACCCTGCGATCCCCAAGCACCAGACGTACATGTGCATTCCTTCGTCTTCTGGATTTTCATTTTCTGCTTCCGGATAATATTAGCAGATGGTCCGGCGGAGCGCCGGGAACTAAAGCGGGAGGGGGGGGGGCGAATCCGAGGGAAAGGGTATAGGAGAGAGCATACAGCGCACATGCGCAGTTCGATCGAGTCAGCGCGCGCTTTTTGGCGCCAGATTGCGGCTCTGCTTTCGCGATTCGCTACGGATGATCACGTGGCCGAGGGAGCGGTGGTTTTCGTGGCGAAACTGTGGAAGCTACAGCTGCACCCCACTGTTTTTGGTTCATACACCATTGCAATCCCAATGAAGGCATCTGAGGGATGTTTGGCATTGGCAGTTCAGTGGGACTGCCTGCCTAGCACTAGTCGATTCTGCTCTTCGTTTTTAGGGCGAAGGCAGTACTATTTTTGAAATGTGACGTGGGCAAGCTTTCGCTTGTCCCATTCAACAGTTGGCAATACGACTGCCTGGGTCTTTCAGCGAAAGGGGCGTAGCACCTGTTCTTCGTTTTTAGGGCGATGCAGTGTTGTTTTTGTAACGCTATGCAACGTGGATCAGTAGGAACGTCCGTAGAAGTAATATCAATGGTGGATATTAAACCGGATAATGCTTTATTATTACACGAACTTCCCGTTGGCGTTATCACGGAAACATTGGCGCAATATGGGCAAAATGGGCTTGCCCATATCGGTCCAATATGGGGCGTGGTTGCACTCCCCATATTGAACCAATATTAGTAATCCTGGCAGCCCATATGGGTCCAATATTGGACCAATATTGGCGTGCTGCTTGGGAAGAATGAATGACCGCGGTATTCAAAGACTTACCCGAGCTCCACGAAAGCTCGGCTTTGACAGGAGGGGATTATAAAAGGATGACAAATAGGTTGTCACAAATAGCTGCGATTGCAGATATTGCGATTCACTTTACCGACGGTTTACCTAGAACGACAAGTTGAAGGACGGCAAGGATTTTGGGTAGATTTGGGATTTTACCCGAATTGTTGAAAACTTGTTCGGGGAAAACTATCGGGTTTAACCCGAAGAAACCTAAACATATACTGAAATACAAACTGTTGTATAGTGGGGCGTCTTTGCAATTAACCCGTGCATATCTGCCAAGTACAGCAAGCAACTGCTTTCATGTGAAACATTGTGTTTGTAATTCATAACCAAAACGCACACAATCCTGCTGGACACTGCACTTGACGCCGTCTGGCTAGAGCACAATACCCACTGAAAGGAAGCACTGCTTCAATTAAATTTCGTCGCCGCCGCCATCTTGCAAGTCTGTGCGAGCAGGCGAGGAACCCTCCTTGAAGTGCGTTCACGAACGGGGTGTCACGAAGTGTCTGATTGTCGATATCTCTAATGCGACACTCGCTTTGTCCGCACCCGATCACAATCCCTGTCTAATCGCGATTGCGCGCGATGTGGATCCTGCTCGTTCTGGCTATCAGACTGTCGTGTATAATGTGATTACCAGAGCGGGATGTAAAACCAGCCGGTGTACTCTGTTGCTTGAAAAGTGTTACACGTGTGCTTGGCACAAACAGGAGCACGCGAACGAACGATGGAAACACCTAATGATTGATTGATTGATTGATGTGTTTAATGGCACAAAGGCAACAAAGGCCTAATGCTTTCTAGTGAATCTTAATAACTGCTGACCAGGTGTTTTATCTCGATCAGATATATTTTGTGGATGGGTACGAGTACATACAACGTTGCCAAGCTTTTACTTACCATTGACTGGCCACGTGTTTGTTAGCCAAGCAACCTGCTGGCCATACATTTGTCATACGCTATCATAGCAACGGTCATTGGCCAGTGCCTATGGTGACACCCTGACAGAGAAGTACATACTTTCGAGGACGCCACCCAAGCGAATATTTGTCCCAGTGTGTTTCATTGGTTGTTCCGTTCGTTTCTACCCACTTCAGTCACTACCCTTTTTTAAACCAAACGCTTCTCTTGCCTATTAAAATGCGTAGTGATTCACTCAATAGCTGCAGAAATATCGGACCATGCCCAACAGTGGCAATACGCCCAACTAGCCGCCCGGGTCGCTTCGACGTTACTACGGTATAGCCCGCTGATTGGTTTAGAGAAACAACACAGGAAGAACTGGAAGGGAAACAGACAGAAAGTGGAAAGCGGTCACTCTCGAGACCATAAGGAAAGTACCGTTTTTTCGTTTCGCTGGGTAGAGCGAGTCGGGCGGGAACGACATTCGAGTACGTTTTTTTTTCTAAGAAAAATATTGCGTAGAGGGAAATTAGTTGTGTTATACCCAAAACGCACTGTCGCACACAATCTGGATCGGTCCGTAATCCTGGTCGGCGTAACCCCGCTGGGCACGTCCTACCGTCCGCACTTGACGTTCGTCATCTTGCTTTACACAATACCCCCAGAAGTTAAACACTGGTCCAGGATGTCTACTTTAAAGAAATTCACATTAATGCGAATGCGATTTCATCTGTTTTTGCATTTGTCCATGTTGTTTTCTTCGTGCGGGCCGCTGTCATCGCCGGCATCTTGCCAACCCGGAACCGGCAGTGCGAGTAGCGAGAAGGCGAGGGCGAAAGGAAGCCAACCCTCCTTGAAGTGTGTAATCATGTTCGCGAATGGGGGACAAGATGACAGATGAAAGTCACCGAAGACTCGAACCCACATCTTCTGCGTTGCTGAGACTGTCGCACCTGAGGGCGATCACAATCGCTGCCTAATCACGATTGCGCGCGATGTGGACAAGTCACCTTCTTTCATATGCACTCAAACATAAAATATTTGAAATGGCTTTCTGTTGAGGATAAGGGACATGCATGCACGCTGTCTTTTTAGCCTTTAGGGCATTTCAGGTAGCGGTCACCCTGTAGTGTCCCAGTGTGGAGCCAATATCTGCATATTTTTAACCACCCAATTTGGTATGGTGATTTGAAGCATCATAAAGAATAAGTGTTGTAGCTTTGATCAGAGAAAAATTGGGGGCAATTGAAGAGTTTTGGCTTTCTTGAAAGGGTCACGTTACTCGAGAAAGTCAATGCGGAGGCTCTGCGCATGCCACTTTGGGGGGCAAATACATTCAGGTCCAATCACAGACAAATGTAAAACCGAAACCGGAAAACTAGCGGTGACGCATGGTCCAGAGTGCTAACAAGACAGCGTATATGCAGGCCAGCTGGTGGATGTACCCCGGCCATAACGTAAATAAGCCTGAGTCTGGGGACACAGAGGGACGACACGAACACATGACTCAAAAGCGACCTCCTCTCACTTTCGCAGAGAAAGTTTTGTTTTGTCTCGGGCGAGACTCCGAAGTAAAAACAGAACCCACTGAAAGAATAACAATGAAAGCTCCTGTTGTGTTTAGCAGCTTGGAAAGGAAGCGCTGCAAGGATGTTACTCCCCTCCTTTTGGGCATCTCTTCTTTATGAAAAGAAGAATATGCCGCTAATATATTACTCAAAATGGAACCGACTGCTCCGTCGACTGGTGCCTTTTTAAACACGAGGGGGAGCTCGGAGGGGAAAAATGTACATAATCATCATATTAGGGGACAAATGTAGATAGGCGTGTGCCAAGAGGTCATTACCAGAGCTGTGCAAGCTCCTCAGAAGTGCTTATTTAGCTACAATTACATGATCCAGGAAGTACTCGAGCACAAAAATAAAACTGTAATTCACTTAAAGGTACCCCTGAGCTACTTGAGGCGATGTGCATTTGAAGAAGCGAGATATTACGGCTCCCGCAAAATCAAACGTCGCCATCCGAGCACTGGACAGCTCTTTCGGCCTTATTGGGTCATCATCAGCAGGAAGCCGACGTTAGAACGTCATGTCCTCCTGTCAGGGTGAAAGCCTCACCAACTGAGTCGAGTGAATTTAACAATCATGTTCTTCATACCGGACGTTGATAGTTTTCAAAACCAACTCTGTGCACAAATGTTTATGAACAAAAGAAACATATGTGAAATTAAAAAAAGAAGACTGAACAGAAGTGGGGGCATATCTAACATCAATGTAAAATTGATCGTTCTATGGCAGTAGACATGAAACCATAGGTCGGCGAATTCATTCCTGATGACCTTCACTAATATAATTCACCATCACGTCACGAAAAATGATGTTACGTTGAGTGATGGCCTATGATGTGATGTGATGTTGAATGAATGGATGTTATGTTGATGTAAACTTTAAGTCGAACGATGGGCTCTGAAGTTGAAGTCGTCGTGATGGGTTTGCTTCCTATCTGCACACAGTCCAGAAACTTTTGTTCTTGGTTAAGTTTGTGTAGCTTATGTTTCATCAGACGCATCTTGTCCATCACTTACGTCCATCATTCTTATGTGACACTCATCACTTGAGTTGAGGTAGCATCGTGTTTCATTTTGTCAACTAATAATTTTCTTTCTTCATCTCCTTGTCGTAGTAGTCCGGGAAGAAGGATTGCAGAGCGTGAATAATCCCTTCTTCGGCCATGATTTCAGAGCCATGTATGGGCAGCTTTCTGACGGTTGCAGCAATGATGACATAACATCATTACAACAGCGTGGTAGCTCAGCTCTTGGTAAATACAAAAGTCGTTCAAAGTTGGACTCCTCGATAAAAATCAGTGAGTAATGTAACTGAATAAAAGTTTCGGAGGACCAAGTGCAATCCTTCTCGGTTCAGCGGCACGTGCAGCTATTATGACTGCCAGCAATGTGTAATCAAGTTCCGTGTCAAGGAGGACGTCGAACCAGCTGATAGATTACAAATATTACGGTATGGGTGACAAACGACGTCAAGCCATCGGGGAAGCTAAGACAAGTAAGGAGTAAGTAAGTAAAGACAGTTTGGTGGGGATATGGACGCCCGACTGCAGTCAAGCCACTGAACATCGCAGGCGTTGAGCAAGATCCTCGAAAACCGGCAAGTAACAGTTCGGGACATTCAAGGCCAGCATAATATTATATAGTGTCGGCAGTATGCATGGAGACGATCACTTACTGTTCGACAAAGTCCGTGCAAGATGGGTTCCCCCTCACTTGTGACCAGAAGGGAGCGAGCATGCCAGTGTCTGAGTAGCTGCTGAACCGGTTTCAATCCGTAGGGGGACGAAATTTTTAATCATCATCGTATGCGATGAAACCTGGATGCACCATTTCACCACAGAGACAAAAAAAGCAGTATGGAATGACGACAGCAGGCTTCCGCCCCGCCAAAGCAAAGCGAGATGCAGAAGTGTGCTGGGAAGTCCATGGGAACTCTCTTCTGGGACATGCGGGGTGTCATCCATGTGGACTTCTTGGAGCAAGGGGCCACGATTAATGCCCAGTAGTGCTCCACGCTTATATATGGTGCCGTGCAAAACGCAACAAAAGGCCTGGGATTTTGTCCGGAAGGGTCATCATTCTTCATGAAAATGCCCGGCCTCACACGGCGAATTTGACGGTAGCAACCCTGGCCGAAATGCGGTTTTGCACCATGTCCCTTACAGCCCAGATTTATCCCCATTTGTTTTGTGCCCCATAAAGAAGACCTTGGTGGAAAGACGTTCCACACAGATACAGTTTAGTGTTTCCCGAATTTTGCATTGCATTTAAAGAAATAAAAGTATCGGTGAACCTTGAATGACCCTTATACCATTACTATCCCGTGCATAAAATGGCAAAACATCTGTTGATTGTTGATCGCTTTTAAGAGCGATACTAGTTAACTCGCATTGCTATTGCAGAGAGGCATCTAATTTGCATTTAGTAACAACTTTTGCTAAGCCAGTATTTTATTGAAAAACGGGAAACACTCTGTCCGCAGAGCACATGTACTTGGCGTCCGTACTTCGTAGGTATTTAGAACCAAACAAAACCTATAACGATGGAATCTTGAGAAATTCTAGCATAATCAGCGTAGCTGTATCGGAGAACATTCTTCATTCCGTGTTAGCACCGCGAAGCAACTGTGGATATAAGCGGGATGCAGAAGGAGTGGGTAACAGCTCTTGTCTTGATCCTACGTCACAGGCAACATCGTTTGCAGAGATAAAAGATCAAACCGACAGAAAAGCCTTCTCGTTGTTACCCAATAGGACCGAAGCTGTCCCTCCTGATAAGAAACACCTGATAAGAACACATCTTTCAGGTAAGGTATAAGGTATATATATATAGGTGGTAGGTAAGGTATATATATATATATATATATATATATATATATATAAAGGTGTATATATATATATATATATATATATATATAAGGTAGATAAGGTATATCTTTCTCTGGATCCCTTTGCATATGAGCAAAGGAACCGAGCGAGGTCGGCACGAGCAGAGCCGCGCGAGCGCGAAGTCGGTGATGCACGTCATGCGCCGCGGCAGGACAGGCGCGACTCTCGGGCAGGTAATTACGCTGGAACACAACCGCGTTGTTACGGTTGCGGCGAACACGGTCATTTTCGTCGAAACTGCCCGCAACAGACCACTACCACCCCCAGACAACCCCCGCAGGGAAACACGGGACGCCGGCGGCGGTAATTGGGGATGACTCAGTTCTGTCGTCGGCTGCTGAAAACATCGATAAGAGGCAAGCAAATTCTAACCATGCTATCTTGTCTGATAACGTAGTGGCCTCGGTCCCGCTCACATGTCGAGCGCAGGATGACATATGTAACAGTGGACCGTTTATCGTGGCGCGCGTTCTGAGTAAGGACGTTGCAGCGTTGGTGGACACTGGAGCGGCTGTATCCCTAATAGGTGACACCATCCACGATTGGTGCCGGGAACGGAACATTTCCGTGCGTACAACCAGGACCTGCCTAAGGTTCGCATCAGATGCAGTGGTACCAGCCGGAGGAGCAGTACGTCTCACCTTGACCGTCGATGGACAACGTGTCAGACAACGCTTCATCTACCTGCCCGGATTGGCGGGACTAATGATCCTGGGACGCGACTTCATTATCCGGATGGGACTCGTCCTGAATTTACGTCGCGGGGGCTACCAGCATGCAAGCGGTACTATCTTCTACCCCTTCATGGAGTGGACGACGCCGGGAACAGAGCAGAACCGGACTGGTGAGGAGACCCAGGATTCCGGAGCTGGACAATCTACGCCCGTTGAGCTATTTTGCGGAGCAGAACACCTAACAGCGACGGTCGTACCCGCTGTTTTTGAGGACTCCCTCAAAAGATTCCCAGGAAGCCCGGACCAACGACGCATGCTCGCTAAAGCATTGCGGCCATTCTCCTGTATGTTCACAGAGCGACCAGGTCTAACCCATGCATTGGAGCACTGGATAGAAACCGGCGACGCAAGGCCCTGGCGATGTAATCCTCGGTCTTTCAGCGTGCATAAGCGCAAGCTCCTCGATGCTGCGCTGGATGAAATGATCGAGACCGGTGCTGTGAGACCTTCCCGCAGCCCGTGGGCTTTTCCGGCGGTTCTTGCGCCGAAAAAGGATGGAACCGCAATGTTGTCCGTGGATTACCGCCGGCTGAACGAGGCGACGGTAAGAGATTCGTACCCTTTTCCCTCGATTGAGTCGATCATGTATTCATTGGGGTCCGCCCACGTGTTTACAACTTTGGACTGCAGTAGAGGATTCCTTCAGATCCCGATAGCACCGGATGATGTTGAGAAAACAGCATTTACCTGTCACAGGGGATTATTTGAATTTGTCCGACTACCCTTTGGACCCTCTAATTCCCCCGCTAGTTTTCAGCGAGTGATGGAAGAGGTGCGTGGCGATGCGAAATACAATTTCGCTATGGCGTACATGGGTGACGTAAGTACATTCCAGGAACACATTTCTCATTTGAAAGTGGTGTTAGGACGCATGCAGGCTGCAGGATTGACTGTCAATCTCCGGAAGATGCAGTTGGCTACCAACAGCATAGACCTCCTCAGGTTCAAGGTGGAGTCTGGCACGGTCAGGCCGAACGAGGACAAGCTAAAGGCTATCCTAGAGTACCCCCGCCCGACGGATGTTAAAAGCTTGCAGCGCTTCCTGGGTATTTATTTATTTATTTATTTCAGAATACCTCCAAAGGTCCCTTGGGGCATGGGGTATGATTGGCTTTTATAGACAGTTTATACCGCGATGCGCAGACCTAACGCAACCGCTAACTTGGCTTTTGCGGAAGGGAGCACGATGGTCGTGGGGTCAAGCGCAGGAACATGCGTTTACCTCCTCGTTAAAGCGATTGCGGAAACTACCCGCTTGTATCTCCCAGACCTGAACCGCCTATTTGTACTTCAAACAGATGCGAGCGATTACGGCCTTGGTGCAGTCTTGTTAAAAGAGCACCACGGTGAACTCCAGCCCGTTGCCTTTGCAAGCCGTATGCTGGTGCCCCCCGAGTGAAATTATAGCGTGACGGAGAAGGAGCGCCTAGCAATCATGTTCGCACTACATAAGTTCGACGTGTATTTGGATGGTGAGAAATTCACTATTCAAACTGACCATCAGGCACTGTCCTGGTTAAAGCGGTTGAAAAACCCAGCCGGACGGCTCGCACGTTGGAGTTTAACGTTGCAGCGATATGACTTCACGGTGGAATACCGGAAGGTAACCTCAGATAAGGCGGCAGACGCGCAATCTTGAGCACCGTTGCCCCTTGAGGACGTCGTTATTTCGCAGGAGCTTGTGGCCGCGATTAACCAGACCGTCTCGGAGGAGGAGCTCTCGTGGGGACAGATAGTAAGCAGGATCGACATTCTGGAAGCGCAGAGGACCGACGGCCTTTGTCAGCGTGTGTCAAGGTGGCTGGAAACTGCAAACCTGGAAGGCGCGGAAGACGCTGAGGAGAGGTACGACTCCTATCAGCTGAGCGAGGATGGTCTCCTGGTCTGGTACATTCCCCAGGCGGACGACGAGGAGGTTGGGGATAGCCCCTTTCGGATCGTAGTTAAAAGGAAGCTACGTAAGTCATTCCTCAAGTACTTCCATGATTCTGCTTTGTCAGGTCACGGCAGCGGCACCAAGACTTATTCTAAGTTGTGTCGTATCGCGACTTGGCCAGGCATGAGACAGGATGTTTTGCGGTATACACGCAGCTGTCAGATATGTCAGAAGTCTAAGCCGCGTGGAGGGCAGCCTCCCGGCTTGTTACAACAGATTGTTAGCCAGGAAACTTGGCAGATAGTCGCATGTGACGTAATGGGTCCTTATCCCAGAAGTCCCCGTGGTAACCAGTATCTGTTAGTTATTACATATCATTTTACGAAGCGGGTTGAGCTTTACCCGCTGCGAAAGTTGGTGTACGCTCGGATCTGGAACAGGCTGCTGAACGTTTTTTCCCGGTTTGGATTCCTGGACCAGCTCATCACGGGTAACGCCTCGTACTTCTCAAGTAAGGTGTTTGTCGATAGCTTCTCTGCATTGAGCATACGTCACGTAAAGACGTAAACCGAAAGGCATAAAGATTGGGACGCCCGTCTTACGGAGCTTGACCTTCCAACTCGTACGTCGGAAAATAGGTCGACAGGATTTACCCCGGCTTATTTGAATTTTGGACGGGAAATAGTGTTCCCCCTCGAAAACACATTGCGAACACCCTGCCCTCGCAGTCCTCTTGAAACCATGTATCTTGTACTTTCTTCTAAAATCAAACAAACTGAAACTGAAACACGGCACGCACAGCCTGGTCGTTCGTACGCGAAGTATGCTAATGATCTTCGCGATAGGATTCCTACTGCCATTCGTTTAGCACGAGAGAGTCTTGAGGTCGCGAGACTTGAGCAGTCTCTCCAGTACAACAAAGGTCGACGCCAGGTCGTTTACCGCGTAGGAGACCTGGTTCTAAGGCGAACAGATCCCCTTAGCGATGCAGCGAAAGGCTTTGCTGCCTCTCTCGCTGATCGGTGGGACGGTCCTTATCGGGTAAGCGCACAGCTAACTTCGGTCACTTATAGGCTCGAGCGTTGCAGTGACAACGAGGAAACGGGCCCCGTCCACGTACAATTGTACGTGGACGGGGCCCGTTTCCTCGTCTTAAGACTTTCCGTAAGCGCATCTCGGACAACGGCAGGTGGGAGGAGGACCACGATCTAGCATCGGTAGCCCACTCTCCCTCAAGTCAATCTAGGGCCGGTCAACCCCCCCCCCCCTTCCCGAAGACACTATTGCCCATGACGGGGCTCCCGGGATTACCCGCTATGACCTTCGCCAACGTAAGCAACCGAGATGACGTCTTTTCGTTCTTTTGTGTGTGCAGGCCCCGTCCGAGGTCCCGGACCCCCCGAAGGCGCTCTTTTTGTCGGCACCCGTCCAGCCTACGTCATCACGTAGCGACCTGGACTGCCCCGCCCGGCAACGTCAACGTCGGATATGTTTCGCGCCGGCGGTGGCGGGACCAGGCGCGCCCGCTTCGCTCAGACTCCCCGGCCACCATCCCAGACCCTTTCTGGAGCTGCACCATGGAAGACATTTACCTGAACGAACCACCAGCTCTTCTCACACCTGACGAAGTTGCCCTGCTCTGCCCGGTTTGTGGCGTGCCTCAGATCTGTCCAGACACCCACTGCGCAGGGGCCCTCCACGCAAGTCGGGTACAGCAGCAGTCTTCCTCACAAGCTTCACTCGACTCTCATCCAACGGCTCCAATCTCAACTTCTGGCTCAGCCCTCCTCCCAGGGCCGCTCCCCTCTGGCCATGCCCTCTCCCCGCAACGCAGCCGACGACGACTTGCTGAACCTCCCAGACCTCCCTGAGGTCGGTCTCCCATGAAGGTGGGGAAGATGTGGGGGCGCGTTTATCGCCAATCGCAAGCGCCGATAGGGAAGGTACCCTCTCTGACAGCGTAGATAAAAACGGTACGCATCAGCTACAGCGAGGAGATGCGAAGAAGCCAGGACAGCAACGACACGAAGAGCGACAGACAAGGATTCCCACTGATGTAAGAGAATAAAGCTTCTCATTGCTATTTCTTTGTTGTGTCCGTGTTCTCGGGAGGCTGTAAGACGGGACGGCAGGGAAACCCCGGTGGGGTTAGCGGAGGGGAACCCCACAACCTTGACCATCACACCCTCTCACATGCAAGGGCAAGTTTCCGGACCTGTTTTCAGTTTTCAACAGTGTCTACCTCGCAACGGCCGGCATGGACATCTCGACTGAAAAGTCCGTGATACTCGCGTTTACGAGAAGGAACACACATGCCTTCCCTCCTTGCAGTTGCTGGGGAGTGCATCTTTTCATCATTTCCTCGCTGTCACTGTAGACGCCAGGCTGTCTTGGGTGAAGCACATAGCGAGCTTGGAAGCCAAGGTCCACCGGTGGATGGCGGTGATCAGGCATCTGGCAGGCATGTGTGCGGTTCTCGCTGGAGAATAAGGACAGACTAGAACCGCCGTTGTCGGTGGACGAAGAACATTTTATTCCTGCGTGAGTATAGAGCGCGTGGCGTGGGAGGATTGTAGTGTCGTTGTTGTCGTCGCACTACATATGCCCCCCTTCCAGAGTTCCGGAGGAACGTGTTGGAGCGAGTGTAGTCGGAGCCCAAGTGACACGCCTTGGAGGCCTGGGAGGCGTGACTATGTCCGGTGGTAGAGATGGGTCAGGATAGTGGGCCGGGGCTATGTTGTCGAGGAATGCGGGCTTCAACCGGTCAATCGACACACTTTCAGGCCGGCCGCGGACGTCAAGGAGGAAGGTCTAAGAAGCGCGTTGCAGTAGCTTGAAAAGGGGGGGGAGTAAGGGGTTCGAGGGCGCGACGAAGGCGGTCGGTGAGCAAAAATACGTGTATCGTGGAATGCAGTTCGGTGCTAATGAAAGGTGGCGCCACGGATGAGGCAAGAGTTGGCGTAAACTGGAGGGTTGCGAAGGCGTTCCGGAGTTGTGTGACGAAAGTTCAAGGGTGAACAGGCTGGGGAGGCGGTTTAAAAACGTCTGCAGGCAACCGCAGCGGGGCTCCGTAGCGAATTCCGCGGAAGAGCAACCCAAGTCAGACTTGAGGGCAGATCGGATACCGAAAAGGACCAACGGAAGGGTTTCGGTCCCGTGATTTCGGGAGTTTTGCGCCATGATAGCTTGTTTCATGTGGCGGTGAAAACACTCGACTAGTCCATTGCAGGCGCGGTGGTACGCAGAAGTTCGAAGCCTTTCAGTTCCGAGGGCGCGCCGAAAAGCGTGGAACAAGGCGCTCTCAAACTGCGGGCCCCGATCCGTTACGACTTCCTCCGGAACGCCAAAACGGGCGACCCAAGTTGCCAAAAACGCCGTAGCGACGGTAGCAGTAGTAGCGTCTGGTATGGGCGTTGCCTCCGGCCACCGCGTAAACCGGTCGACGCAGGTGAGTATATAACGATTTCCTTTGGATGGTGGTAATGGACTGACCAGGTCAATGTGCACCTTGGTGAAGCGGTCGGTAGGAGGCAGGAACGCTGCCAAAGGGGAAACCGTGTGCCGATGGCATTTGGAGAGCTGACACGGAACGCAAGGGCGTACCCAGCGGCGAATATCCTGACGTGCTCCGAGCCACACGAAGCGTTGGAGGACGAGTTTGATGGAAGCACGCGTTCCTGGGTGGGCAAGCCCGTGAATACTGTCAAAGACGGATTTCCGTCGCTGGTATGACAGGACGGGGATCAGCGCAGGTTTTGTCGCAAAGAATGGGTGTGCTATGGCCCGGGAAAAGCACGTCCTGAAGCTTGAGGCTGGTGGAGCGCTGTGTTCGTAGGTGTGCGATTCCAGGGTCGCGTGACTGTTCAAGGACAATGATATCTGCGGAGAGAACAGAAGGGCTGCCGATAGGGTGAACGCGACTAAGGGCGCGCAGCAGCTGCGGTCTTGGCGCCTCTGATGTGCCGAACGTCCGTGGAGAATTCCGCGATGTAAGGCAAATGCCGGATTTCACGCGGAGTGTAGTTCCGACTTGTGGAGGTGAAGGCGCCGACAAGAGGCTTATGGTCAGTCCAAACAGTAAAGCTCCGACCTTCCAAGAAATGCCTGAAGTGTCGGACGGCGGAGTAGGCGGCGAGTAGATCTTTCCCGAAAGCGCTGTACTTTGACTCGGTCTCGGAAAGTTTCCGTGAGAAAAAGATAATCTTTCGACCCCCCCCTCCCCCATCCTTCAGCAAAGGCTCGTCCATCGTGGTAGCGCGGGATCCGAGAAGGGTCCGCATGTGCCGCAAAAGTTGAGACTGAGTCCGATCGTCAAGGTCCTCGGCGGACAACTGCTGCTGGGGTCGTTTTCGCTCGGAAAGTGTTGTCCTCGCGCTGATCGCGGCCTTGAGATATTCGTACGGCGTTGCTGATAAAGGGGCGCAGAGAATGTCAGCCATGTCGCAGGCCACGTCCGAAGGTAAAGCCGAAGCGACATGGAAATAGCGGGTGGCTTAAGACGTAATATTAGCAAGACGAAACTGACATTCTACCTGCGAAAACCACACGGCTGGATTCGCGTTCCAGAACGGCGGAATCTTCACGGCGACATGGCCGATGTGGGGCTGAGTTGCGGGCTCGCTGCTAGGACCTGTAGTCGGGTCCATCATCGCGGCTGGTGGATCACGCTCGGGTCACCAGTGTGGGGTTCTCGCTGGAGAATAAGGACAGACTAAACAGCCGTTGTCGGTAGACGAAAGAAGAACGTTTTATTCATGCATGAGGCAAGAGCGCGTGGCGTGGTAGGATTGTAGTGTCGTTGTTGTCGTCGCACTACACATGAAGTGGGGCAGCGCAACAGCGTCGCTTTTGGCCGTCCACCGAGCTTTGGTTCGCGGGTCCCTTGCATACAGCTTGCCTGTGTTGAATGGTCTCCCACCTTCTTCAGTCCATAAGCTTCAGTGCCTCGCAGTTTCCGAGTGTGCTTGGGAGTCCCTCGGGCGGCAGAGACCCATATGGTCATTGCTGAGGCTAAGAAGCCCCGCTTGAAGTTCTTCGCTACGGGGAGAAGTGTCGGCAGTACCTCCGCCTTCTAGCTCACCATTGGCGGCACCCGCTAGTTACGAAGCTCCGGAGACGCAAGCACTGCAGTGTACACCCATGTGTCTCTAAAGTCTAAACTGAAGGCTGGTATGCCTGACTTTGAGGTCACATCCACAGCACTCCTCCTTGGACTTTTCCGACACCCGGCATCACCCTGTCATCACCCGGTTTGTATGCATTAATTTAGTGATGTATTGAATTGAAACTTTATTTCACATTGTAGCACGTACAATGTCGGAGGCCCAGTGCGAAAAGCTGCAAGAAGCAGCTTGACAAGGCTCTGGGTTCCCACTCTGACAGCTATCAATGAAAAATACATACACATGTTCACTATGTCATTTACCAAATTCATCCTATCTATACGCTAATGGCTAACACAAATAGAACAGTAGTTATAATAAACACACTTACATAAGTAACATTAGACCACTTTGTTTGTTGAAAGTTTTTGCATCGATTTCGAATTTATTTATAATTATAGACCACTGAGAGGATAGTTTTTGATTACCATAGTCGGTTCTTGAGAACGGAATTTTCCAGGTGTCCTTGTGACGTGTATTAGCACTGGAGGAGGGGGTTGCAAGCTTTATTAAGTTAAGAAAAGTGTGGTTATGAGTTTTCACCGCATTTTTATACATTGTGAGTAGTCGACAGTAGCATAACTTGTGAGCTGGTATGATATTAAACTTGGCAAATAGACTGGGTCTAAAAACGATAAATTAGCTATACTCCTCAGGCTCTTTTTCTGTAACCTTAATAGAGAGTGTAAATTACCATATGTGGTGGTCCCCCAAATCAGGCTGCAATGATTGAAGTACGAATGAAATAAAGCATTGTTATCTTTATCTTAGTATGTAGCGATTTCTACAGAGGACATATTTCCATATTTTGCTTTTTATGCGCAAAACGTGATCATCCAAGGTGACGTTGCTCTGAAAGTAGACACTTTCGAGTAACTTTCGATTCCTAACAAATTATATGTTATCATCACCTATTCTTAGCGACATATTTAACAAGATCTGCTTATTTTTCGGCCTAAATAGAATCGTTTTACTCGCGTTAATCTTAAGTAAGTTATTTGCCGTCAAATGGTAAAGATTGTACAGATCCTCGTTAGCCATAGTTACAAGGCATTTAGGCCAGAGAACAACAGAGTGGTGTCACCCGCATAAATAACCAATTTAGCATATTTACAAGTTTCAACTATGTCGTTTAAATACACATTAAATAACAGTGGCCCAAGGATGCTACCCTGGGGGACGCCAGTTTTGATATCCGTAGAGTCCGAAATAAATTGCTATCCGCTCCTTGCAGTAGAGTTTCTCCAGCAGCTGGAGCGCCCTACGAGCCATGTGTTAACATTTGAGTAGCAACTTCGGGGCGGGTCCCCTGCTTTCCTTCGGTTAGATTTGTCTCGCTAAATGGTATCCACTAAAGCGAAGCTTATTACAATCGCTCAGTACAGCGCACCTTTATTTAGTGGGTCTAGGTTCGACAAAGTTACACTGCGCGTTCGTAATTTTTTGTAATGAAACATGTATGAGACGCGACGAGCTTAGTAGGCATGACTCTAGCCAGGCAAGCCTCGCCGAAATTAAAAAGGAGCCGAATACTCCAAATTTCTTCCGTGGGTTTGACATTTTTACGGTTGCTGGTTTTTACGGTTTCCTTTCTCTCCTTCTTTTCTAATTTTTGCGGTGGATTTTAGTTTTCCTGGATTGTGACGGATGGGTTGGTGTTCTCTTTTGATACATTCCTTGTGGAATACGAGGGAGAGGTGAAATTGCGGTACTATACGATCATCCTTATAGGAAAGACCCGTAATAGATAGAGGTTTAGCGTACGGTACGCTGTCGCTTTTGCGTATACGTAAGGGTTTTTGCGCCATACGCAAAGCCCTGCTTATGTCTTGCGCGTGCGAACCACCAACGCTGTCCCTTACGTGCGCAAAGGCGGGTGTGCAGCAAAATACGCAGAAATCCACCCCTCTCATTACAGGGCTTTCTAAATGGCAACCTAAAGAGACCTCACGTAATTATTAAGCTAAAGGTGCAGTCATGTCTATTGTTCAATGAAATAATGTCTAAAAATTGCTGTGTAGTTCTGCATTTTCGAAATTTCATTTTCGTTTCAAACGTTTCTGCGGGGTATACTATTAAAGTTGTGCAATGAACTCTCACAGACATAATTTCGTTGATGCCAGAGAGCCACCATGCAAAGGAAGCGCCAGCTCAGTATCCATGTCAATTGTAATCTAAATTTATTAACACCTGTACCGTTTGTGAATACTTTATGCAAACTCAGTGACCAACGTAGCCGTAACCTACCTCTCCACGTGTTTTAACTCTACATATCTAACCCCCCCCCCCCCCCGCTCCTAACCATAACAATACCATAACCGTTCGTCCATAACATAACAATTGGGGAAACCGACAACTACTAAGATTACGCGTGCGTGCGGAAATAGAATTTAGTAAAAGTCAGGGATTTTGGCATGATTCCAAGCCGGCACACGTTGCAACAATGCCCCGCGAAATCTTCGGCGCTAGCCGAGTTATGTTTAGTTACAGGTCCTTGACCCTTTGACAGCGCTACTTTGTCCAAAAATTTGTCCAGGAAGTTCATGGGCCAGAAACCGCGTCATAACAACAATCAACAACTTTAGCTATTTCTAAGGCCAAGTAGAGCAGAAATAGCCGCAACGCAGTCAAATCGTGTACTCAAAGCAAGCGAGGATATGCACCCTTCACTACCCAACATTTTGCACAGCGCCGGTAGGGGACATACGACGCTGGCTCCACCTGCGTGGTGCAAGGAGCGGATAGCTACATTTTGTTTCCTGCCCTGAAGGTATGATGTAATGAGCCGTAATCTCAAGTTTACAAGAAAGGATGTCGTGATTGAGCCTTACTTAGATGGAGAAAAATCCAACAGAATTTGCTCTTTAATAGCGCAGTTTCTGTAGATCAGATCTTACGAAAACCGTGTTGGGAATTAGATATTATGTTTTGCTTATCGAAAAATGATAGCCTGTTCAAAACGATGCTTTCCAGATCTTTCGATAATACAGGAAGAACTGAAATCAGTCGTTAATTAGATAATATATTTCTGTCACCTCCTTTAAAAACTGCCGCCACCTCGCTATCTTCAGCCGAGAAGGAAACGCGCCCGACGACGAGGCTAAGTTGTAAATATAAACAAAGTGGGGGAGATTAAGTCTAGCACATACTTGATAGGTAGGATTTGAAACCCAACGGTGTCAGAACATTGAGGTAAATTTCTGAGAGAGCCGGCGCGACAGCTGACCCAATGCACACACCCCGAGTTTGCACAAACAATTGATCATTGAAGGACATAGCCGTAGAGCCAAGATACAATTCCAGGAGACGTAAAAAGTCGATGACAGGCACACCCACCGCCGTCTGAAAACGAATCAATTGGTCTTCAATAACGTGGCGGACGCGATTTAGCAACATACCAATGTTTAAGGAGTAATACGAGTCTTTTATGTCTAGTGAAACCACCTCACAACACTTTCCATGAAAGCCCCCGAGTGATGGAAGCAGCTCAGAGGAACTCTTCAAAGACAGACTGTTCTGAAGTACAATGCAGGACAAGGATATTTGCAGAAAACAGGAGAGACATCTTTTGTCAAGTGCCTAACTCACTGATGACAATTCTAAGCGGTAAATCAGCTTTGTGGTCCTTTAGGAGGAACTTCACAGAAAGCGCTGACGATTTACAACTTTTTATCTTGTTTCCTAAGGGAATGTTCAGATCAATTAATAGCTTGGAGACGGACGCTTTTACGGATCTTAGGTTGCCGGATAAAGGTTTGAACAGCTTGCAAATGGCTTGACTGGCTTTGGTTAAGAACAACCCTTGAGGGAGTACAGAATTTACCCGATTTGTCGCACTCCAACAGAACCCAGTTTTTGCTTGAAAGTTCAACACGGACGGTGGCAAGCTCCTTGGGGCACCTCTTTTTCTCCTGGGTAGAGAGCGAAGCAATTGGAATGCGGCTGACACATAGCTCCACGAAGGCAGACTTGCTGGACGGTTCGGATATCCTGGAAGCAACCTTCTGAACAGCGGCTGCGGCATCGAACCTTGACGGCTTCACGGGAACGCAGAACTTGGGGGTTCTTGATAAGACAGTTGAGAGAGATGCAGGGATCTCCTCGCCAGTAAGGTTTACCACCCCAGTCTCAGCGGCGTTGGATTCAGAAGGGGGCCTGGAACCAGCCGACGTGGGTGAAGCTTGACGGTATAGAAAAACATTTCCGCTTTGCAAGAATCCCATCGACGCCCGAATTCACAGCATACCAGGTGTTTCCACTGCTTAAAGTAGGAAGTCTCACGGAAGTCAGGACCTAGGACACGGTGCCAAAGGTTGTCGGTGACCAAGCGAAGGTCTCTTAGGTGACGAACTAGCAGATTCTTGTGAGCCCGAAGAAATTTCTTCGTCGTTGGCCACGGAAGGAGAGTGTTACCAAGGAGTGAGGTAAACCTCGGGTGGGCTTCCCGACGACGGAGGCAAATCTTGATAAGGGCGATCTCCGCTTCAGTGTTAGCAATAGCAACACCAAACTTGCACAGACTGTAGAGGGCCACGGGACGAAGGACAGACTCAGAAATGTCGGACAACGCGGTAAAACTAACAAAACCTGCATGCGGGAACAGTCATGGCAAAAGGGCAAGGGTGCAGGCCAGCTGGTACATGGTGAAAAAATTGGAACCCGAGAGAACTTCTCGGGTTCCAAATTTTTTCACCATGTACCAGCTGGCCTGTACCCTTGCCCTTTTGCTTATGTGTCTGTGTCGTCCCTAATTGTGTTCTGCTATTTCTCGTTATTTAGGTTCACCGTAGCTACCCTTCGCACGTGGTCTTCTGAGTTGGATGTTGAGTCAGTGGGTTCCAAATATTATATTCGTGTCACTGAAGATCAACTTAAGGTTCGATGCACTTGTGAAACCCATGAACATCACTGGGATGACCGCGCTTTACGCCTTAACTCTAGTTACAAACCCCGGAATTCTTGGAAAATAAGCGACAGGCATTTCGAGCATCAACTGGTATTCGAAGTAAATTAATGTTGATTTCATAATTTAGCTGCTTGAACTTAAAAAAACTCTCGACTCCCGCTTCATTGTCCACCCTAGCTCCAGGGACCTGCCGTTCGGTGCCCCCTTTGGAAAGGCCCTTCTCCTAAAATGGCAGATTTTTTTTTTTTACTTTTATGTTGTTCCCGCGCTTTCACAGAACACGGCCGTCCGCTTTAAAGATTCGACCCTCGTTCCTCGTACGGATGGGAACTCCCAGCTTCCTGTGTCAAAACACGGGAGATCGGGTTACCGTGAGGAAAACAACAACTTTATTTCTGAGATGATGAATGGGGAGTTTCATCGCTAGGGGCGATACCCTACCCCATTGCTGATGGTGATGTGGGGAAGGAAACCGTTGACCGTGAAGAGGGAAACAATGGGAATTAAGCTATAACTTTAGAGGGTTGGAACAAGTTTAGGTCTGCCGAAGTGATGTTCGTGCGGGCGGTGGGGGGGAGGTATTGTTCTTGTCAGTGGTGTGGGGAAGGCATCATCGGGAAATAGGCAACATATTCCTTGAGTAAGGAGCAACAGAAAAGACACTGCTCATACTGAAGGGATATGTTGCCTACAAGTCCATTACACCACCTTGCTTGCCTCCTAATCCTGCGTTCTACGCCAAAAACAACGCCATCAGCGGGGAAGTCAGAAAAAAAGAAAGTTGACTTGGCTAACCAACTCCGTAGTGGACGGTTGTCCCAAGACGAACGTCCTCACTGTACTTTGTAAATCTGTTCCAATTAATCGTCGTATAAATAAACCTGTCGCGGAGTGATCAAAACGTTGTTCAATTTCATCTTGGAGCACGCAGAAGAGAGTCAATCGGCAAGCAGTGGGATAAGCAGAAAGACGAAAAAGAACCAACCCCTTTCACTCCATTTTTCGTGACGGAAAAGTAATGCGTTACTAACGTTCCTTTCCAGTAACGAATAACGTTCCGAGGTAACGAACAACAACTTTATTGGGAGAAGATAGAGAGCGTGTTGGATGACGAGAACGCAACTTTATTTTAATGATGATCATCGATGAGTTTAATCGCCAGGGTATTTAGTTCCCGGTAACATGTACATGTCTGACAAAACCTAAGGTGCCGCGAGCTTTAGCAGGCTACGCCGCAGAATGACAGGGTTATATCTGAACCGTTAATGTACGCATATGTAAGTGGCGCCCCGCCAAAACACTTTTCTCGACCTTCCTGTCTCCCGAAAAATAATGAAAGGAACTTGGGAAATGAGTATATGTTACTGCCAAAAAGTATTTCAGTTAAGATACTAAATGCTGTCTTTTAAGAGTATTTGAAGGGCACCGAGTTACTCCCAAAAGTATTTAAGATAGAGCGACCTGAGTTAAGTATGTAAGTTACGCACAAGTCTGCACAGTACACTACTAGAGGGCTCTGCTAGATCGATGCCGTGTTTTCTTCCAGACAAACAAGAATAGAGAAACAAACACACACACACACACAAAGAAAAAAGATACGACGACATTGAGTGAAAGATACACGAAAGCTATTGTTGTTCAGAAGCAGGAGAAAAAGTAATAAAAGCTACGGCACGTGCTCTCTTGACGAAGATCAATATGACAGCTAAGGAGAAAGAAAAAAGAGAGGGCGTCGGGGCTGCAGGAGAAACAATAGCAGCTCTTGAAAATACAAAAAGACGTCTCCTATAATAAAGCTGAAAAAGTTTCGCACAAAAAGGAAACAAGAAAAGAAAACGTCTTTCAGAGAAAAAAATAAAAATAAATAGACGAGAAAGAAAGAAGCTCCTAGCAACAGAAGAGAGATGACGTCGAAAGGAAAGAACATTTCAAATAGCAGAGTGACGATTATCTAATGCAGCAAATAAATGCCTACAGGTAAGGTATAGTATACAAGCTAGTACCTGTGCAATTCGATACTTGTCTGTTGTTCTTACGGGACTCCCTTCGAGCATGAGTGGCGATACGAGGAAATTATTCCGTGAACGTAACAATGTTGTACCAACACAAAAGCATTTTTCATAGTACATTGCAAGAAGCAGTAGATAATACTAGCCTCAAATTTAGAAAAAATGTTCAGACATGTTCAACAGATACCGTTTGCGTCGCCCCGTCGTGTGTGTGAAAACCTGTAAGAGTGAAAGTGGAAGAAATGAAAGAGGGGGGGATATACGTTTATTTTGGAAAGGTCAGCCAGATCGAAGGTCGGCTTGTATTCCTAAATCAAAATATATCACAAAGATGAAGTAATACCAAATATAAGATGATGAGGGTGGCGTGAAGTGAAAGAGTGGATGTGTTTGTCCCTTCAAATGACGCACCCTTGGAAGTCAGCGGAGAGGTGTGTTAGCTTAGCTCAATTGGTAAGAGGTCTGGACCAATAATCCAGAAGATGTGGGTTCGAATCCTACAGTTGGCAAACCTTTTCAGTGACTTTCGTCTTTCATCAGTGTTACCAGAAGCTGGCTATTATCCCATGTGACGTCATCTTGCCCCCTCACGTTAAAAGTAATGCTTTCTAATTAGTGAGGAAGTTGTTTTCTCTGTCTTAACACCATAGGGACCCCCCTCGAAGAATTTTTTCTTTAAATTACTCTCTACCGAAGTAATAAATTAAATGCACGAAATATGGGAGCAGCATTAACAAGAAAAATAGAAATTGTGCGTCGCTTATTCCAGCTACCGATGAAACAAAAGAACGGGTGTAGATCCATGAAAAAGACCGAGAGATACAGAAGTGGACGTTCTTCTTCAAGGGTCCAGCTACCGACTCTGCAAAAATCACCGACGTCTAATATCGAGTGCACAAAACCCAAACTGTCAGAGTTGTGCAATTTTGCAGGGACTCTAGTAACGAACCAATCAGGTGCATATTAATACAATACTATATGGCCAGACGCCAAGTACTAAAGTAAATAAGCCTCCTCCTAAAACATAAGAATATATATATAGGTGAGTCTCCACAGAAGAAAGCACATAAAGGCAAGGCTAAAACAACACAGACGGCAGAATCGATAAAAACGGGTCTCGCGAAAAATGTATAAAAATGGGGAAAAAAGGAAAGCCGAAGCAGCAACGGTGGAGCCCAATTTTGTGCCGTTCGATAAGAGTGCAGCAAAAAATCCTAGACGAGGAGGATAACGACAGAAAAAGAAGGAGAGACATGAAAAGGACACAAAGAAAAGGAAAGACGTTTTTTTATCCCATTCTCTCGCACATCTACAAAGAAGAAAAAAAAAGAGACTTTTTTTCCTTGATCGATTTTTTAAGGCCTACTCTCGTTTCTTGCTGGAGACACGTCGATAGTTTTGTCTAAGAATGGAAACCTGCTGCAGATTAAACATATTTTATTCCCCTCCAACTATATGTGACCTTGAGCCCAATTATTACATATGCCTCGTTCAAACGTTAGTTTCTAGTAGTTAAGTGGATTATCTGTGAGGGTCTTTCGGCAAGCTGGGAATGCTGGAAAATGACCTATAGTCTAGATAGGAAATGTGCGAGAATCATGGAAACACCTAGTGAACAGTGGCTGGAGAACTGTGTTGAAAGATGACACCGACTTGGTACTGCTTTCACAAGAGCTTACAGGTATAAGCTAAACATAACCGACGACCGTACATGTAGACAGTGCGATGTCGACATCCATCTACTACTGCACTGCTCGAAATGTGAGGACCCTGAAAAGCGTCTCTCCACACTGGACAGCCGGCCACTTACCACTGTAAAGATTCTGGGTGCATGGTCTATAGACGACAACAGGCTACCTGCTACAATTCCCCAAGGCCGCAAACCTGCGCCACCTGTGACACGTGCTTCCGCGCATCTTCATTTCCCTGTGAGATTTTTTCTTCTTTTTTGAAGAGTAGCAAGCCAAATATTGGCTGACCTCTCTCAACGCTTAAAAAGAACAACAACAGATGACACCCGTTAATCACAATATCATTAGCAATATTTATGACGAAAACCCCGCGACTAGGGAACTTAGCAGCACATGCAGACCGCAGCTCGGCTAAAGCTGAGGACACAATAAATTTATCCACGGCCAGAGTAACAAAGGAGGACGTTTCTGTCATCTTTCTACGTTGCCACCAGCTAGCATGTTTTCTCAACGTTCTTTCATTAAGAATATGTGTGCTGTTTTGTAATTTGTTCATTTAGAGTAAGAATCTCTTCGGGACACTTGAGGCCGTTAAATGTTGTGTGCTTTTAAAAAAAAAACATTTTAGAGATATTTTATTTCGGCTCCTAGACTTAGATGCCGTAGGCTTTGCGTCACTATCATGAGAGGTCCTATCGTCGTAACGTTGTGGCTGGCTATGAGGATGATTTTAAGCCCTCTATAATCGATTAACCAATTCCATCGAAAGCGTAATGCTTGTCAAGGCAATGAAAACCTCCATGAGAGATGAACGTAGGAAGAACAGAACGCCCCACGAATTATCGAATCGGTTGATTGACGGCGTGTTAGTTACCGAGCGTTCTGCCTGCCGGTGCGGCGGAGAGAGGCAGCACCGGCGACCCAATGCTCGATGGAGAGGGGCTGCGCAGGACTCATCCGTAGTTATCCCTTTAGTTTTGGTCGCCGGCCCTGCTGGTAGGACAGTGCGGCAACCTTCATAGGTAAACTTACCAACATCTAAGGAGAATCACCCAGACAGCGCAGTCGGGTCACCTTCCACTTTCGATGTGGAAGGCGATGGTCTTAGCCACTATGTCACGGTAGTAAAGTAAATTCGTAAAGAATTAAATTAAAAAATAAATTCGGTGGTAAAGTAAATTCGGCGAATAGGGAATGGACATGTCTGGAGGTCAAAGAATTATGGCTGTCTCACGGCCTTCAATACATTCGGCTGATTGAGAGGACACGAGTGGCACTATGCTTATTTGTCACTGCCTCGAAGTGAAAAGAACATCGAAAAAACCCGTTTTTTCTCCCGTTTTCACGCGCGCGAAACAGAAAAAATATAAAGCCGTGTTGTGGATTTGAAATCGCGTGTCTGATTTAATACCAGATTTAAATCGACATGGCGGGCATGTGGATTTAATTCGCGGCCAATTAGCCGGTAGGATTCGGATTGAATTACTTTTCTGCAGACGGATTTCAGTTGAATCATTTTGTATTCGTGGACACTCCCTCCGTGCACTTGGCCATATTGAAAGTCGCCCTGATTTACTCGACCACGACACGCATACGTGTGGATGCAAGACACAAACAGCTATCAAGTAGGTAACTGTAGATATAATTTAATTAAGTTATGCCTATAACTTCTACTTGAGGTATAGTTAGTTTCTGCAGTTGTTTAAAGTTCCCCGTACGGCCTAAATCTCCTGTGTTCAGAATATTACAAAATTTATGCTATTGCAATTCATACGCTCCCCCAAAATATCGTCTCGGCGGGATTTCTACTTTAGAGAAGTATGACGTCATGTGTCTTGCAACGCTGCTACTCACCACAGGTGCTTCCAACGTGGGGCGGGGAACGGAGACGGGAAGGACCACAAAGCTCGCGAAGATGGTATCTACGCTTGGCTCCCGATTAGCTTTTCCTTTTTCTCGGAAATTCCTGGAAGCGATGTTCACTGACGGCATTCATATTTTGGATAATTTGTAATTTTTGAGAACCGGACACAGGTTTTAACCTTCATTTTTAACACTGTATACTCAACAAGGTTGTAACTGTAACTGTGGACACGCGTTTCAGCTAGTTAACGATGACTACATCGTTAACTAGCTTACCTTCTGTTCTCATAAATTTCATTTATGATGAAAGAAGGAAGTCACTGAAAAGGTCAGCCAGCTGCAGGACTCGAACCCACATCATCTGGATTACCGGTCCAGGGCTCTACCAATTGAGCTAAGCTAACACAGCGCCCCAGAGACTTCCAAGGGTGCGTCATCTGAAGGCACCGGTGATCCAGAATGTGTGGGTTCGAGTCTTAGAGCTGGCTAACCTTTTCAGTGACTAACCATCTTTCATCATTAATTTCTTAGGCAATTTGAGCCTTTGGATGTATTTGTCCTTTCTATATGTTCCAGTCTCAGAACATGAATTGCCATCATTTTCATTCTCCTTTTTAATGCGTTAGCATTAGGAGTGGAAAAAGATGTGTATAAGATGGTGAAGCCTCCGCGAGGCACAGGTATAAGTGGACATGAGAAGGGGATATAAGAGGGTAAATCTCAAGGGGGCTAAATGATTTGAAATTGAAGTAGTCCACGGTAATTAAGAGTAATAGAAGGTAATTAAAGGCAATTAAAGCAAGAAAGTTGGGTTTAAAGGCAATGAATGTAAGATATATGTAATGAAGAGAAAGGTTAAATGAAATTAAAGACCATACCATTACCATAGGTAACTACAGGTTACCGGGGATAATTAAATGTAATTAAAGGTAAGTAACATTAATTATAGGGGAACTGAGAGTAATTACAGAAAGTAAATCCAATTAAATGAAATTAAGAATTGTCTCGGATAATCTGAGCTTACCTTCGGTAATTAAAGGGTAATTGAAAGTAATTGACGCTAATTATAGGTTCATTAAATGGGCTTACGTATAGTAGCTGAAAGTGTCGAACCGGAATCCAAGTACAGACCGGAGGTGGACAACAGCGAATCAGGTTAGACTGGAAGTGGATACAGGAAGTCAGGTATAGACGGGAAGTGGACAAGCGGAAGTCAAGTATAGACCGGAGCTGGACAACAGGAAATCAGGTTAGACTGGAAGTGGATACAGGAAGTCAGGTATAGACGGGAAGTGGACAAGCGGAAGTAAAGTATAGACCGGAGGTGGACAACAGCGAATCAGGTTAGACTGGAAGTGGATACAGGAAGTCAGGTATAGACGGGAAGTGGACAAGCGGAAGTCAAGTATAGACCGGAGCTGGACAACAGGAAATCAGGTTAGACTGGAAGTGGATACAGGAAGTCAGGTATAGACGGGAAGTGGACAAGCGGAAGTAAAGTATAGACCGGAGGTGGACAACAGCGAATCAGGTTAGACTGGAAGTGGATACAGGAAGTCAGGTATAGACGGGAAGTGGACAAGCGGAAGTCAAGTATAGACCGGAGCTGAACAACAGGAAATCAGGTTAGACTGGAAGTGGATACAGGAAGTCAGGTATAGACGGGAAGTGGACAAGCGGAAGTAAAGTATAGACCGGAGCTGGACAACAGGAAATCAGGTTAGACTGGAAGTGGATACAGGAAGTCAGGTATAGACGGGAAGTGGACAAGCGGAAGTCAAGTATAGACCGGAGCTGGACAACAGGAAATCAGGTTAGACTGGAAGTGGATACAGGAAGTCAGGTATAGACGGGAAGTGGACAAGCGGAAGTCAAGTATAGACCGGAGCTGGACAACAGGAAATCAGGTTAGACTGGAAGTGGATACAGGAAGTCAGGTATAGACGGGAAGTGGACAAGCGGAAGTCAAGTATAGACCGGAGCTGGACAACAGGAAATCAGGTTAGACTGGAAGTGGATACAGGAAGTCAGGTATAGACGGGAAGTGGACAAGCGGAAGTCAAGTACAGACCGGAGCTGGACAACAGCGAATCAGGTTAGACTGGAAGTGGATACAGGAAGTCAGGTATAGACGGGAAGTGGACAAGCGGAAGTCAAGTATAGACCGGAGCTGGACAACAGGAAATCAGGTTAGACTGGAAGTGGATACAGGAAGTCAGGTATAGACGGGAAGTGGACAAGCGGAAGTAAAGTATAGACCGGAGGTGGACAACAGCGAATCAGGTTAGACTGGAAGTGGATACAGGAAGTCAGGTATAGACGGGAAGTGGACAAGCGGAAGTCAAGTATAGACCGGAGCTGGACAACAGGAAATCAGGTTAGACTGGAAGTGGATACAGGAAGTCAGGTATAGACGGGAAGTGGACAAGCGGAAGTCAAGTATAGACCGGAGCTGGACAACAGGAAATCAGGTTAGACTGGAAGTGGATACAGGAAGTCAGGTATAGACGGGAAGTGGACAAGCGGAAGTCAAGTATAGACCGGAGCTGGACAACAGGAAATCAGGTTAGACTGGAAGTGGATACAGGAAGTCAGGTATAGACGGGAAGTGGACAAGCGGAAGTCAAGTATAGACCGGAGCTGGACAACAGGAAATCAGGTTAGACTGGAAGTGGATACAGGAAGTCAGGTATAGACGGGAAGTGGACAAGCGGAAGTCAAGTATAGACCGGAGCTGGACAACAGCGAATCAGGTTAGACTGGAAGTGGATACAGGAAGTCAGGTATAGACGGGAAGTGGACAAGCGGAAGTCAAGTATAGACCGGAGCTGGACAACAGGAAATCAGGTTAGACTGGAAGTGGATACAGGAAGTCAGGTATAGACGGGAAGTGGACAAGCGGAAGTCAAGTATAGACCGGAGCTGGACAACAGGAAATCAGGTTGGACTGGAAGTGGATACAGGAAGTCAGGTATAGACGGGAAGTGGACAAGCGGAAGTAAAGTATAGACCGGAGGTGGACAACAGCGAATCAGGTTAGACTGGAAGTGGATACAGGAAGTCAGGTATAGACGGGAAGTGGACAAGCGGAAGTCAAGTATAGACCGGAGCTGGACAACAGGAAATCAGGTTAGACTGGAAGTGGATACAGGAAGTCAGGTATAGACGGGAAGTGGACAAGCGGAAGTCAAGTATAGACCGGAGCTGGACAACAGGAAATCAGGTTAGACTGGAAGTGGATACAGGAAGTCAGGTATAGACGGGAAGTGGACAAGCGGAAGTCAAGTACAGACCGGAGGTGGACAACAGCGAATCAGGTTAGACTGGAAGTGGATACAGGAAGTCAGGTATAGACGGGAAGTGGACAAGCGGAAGTCAAGTATAGACCGGAGCTGGACAACAGGAAATCAGGTTAGACTGGAAGTGGATACAGGAAGTCAGGTATAGACGGGAAGTGGACAAGCGGAAGTAAAGTATAGACCGGAGCTGGACAACAGCGAATCAGGTTAGACTGGAAGTGGATACAGGAAGTCAGGTATAGACGGGAAGTGGACAAGCGGAAGTCAAGTACAGACCGGAGCTGGACAACAGGAAATCAGGTTAGACTGGAAGTGGATACAGGAAGTCAGGTATAGACGGGAAGTGGACAAGCGGAAGTAAAGTATAGACCGGAGCTGGACAACAGCGAATCAGGTTAGACTGGAAGTGGATACAGGAAGTCAGGTATAGACGGGAAGTGGACAAGCGGAAGTCAAGTACAGACCGGAGCTGGACAACAGGAAATCAGGTTAGACTGGAAGTGGATACAGGAAGTCAGGTATAGACGGGAAGTGGACAAGCGGAAGTCAAGTATAGACCGGAGCTGGACAACAGGAAATCAGGTTAGACTGGAAGTGGATACAGGAAGTCAGGTATAGACGGGAAGTGGACAAGCGGAAGTCAAGTATAGACCGGAGCTGGACAACAGGAAATCAGGTTAGACTGGAAGTGGATACAGGAAGTCAGGTATAGACGGGAAGTGGACAAGCGGAAGTCAAGTATAGACCGGAGCTGGACAACAGCGAATCAGGTTAGACTGGAAGTGGATACAGGAAGTCAGGTATAGACGGGAAGTGGACAAGCGGAAGTCAAGTATAGACCGGAGCTGGACAACAGGAAATCAGGTTAGACTGGAAGTGGATACAGGAAGTCAGTATAGACGGGAAGTGGACAAGCGGAAGTAAAGTATAGACCGGAGGTGGACAACAGCGAATCAGGTTAGACTGGAAGTGGATACAGGAAGTCAGGTATAGACGGGAAGTGGACAAGCGGAAGTCAAGTATAGACCGGAGCTGGACAACAGGAAATCAGGTTAGACTGGAAGTGGATACAGGAAGTCAGGTATAGACGGGAAGTGGACAAGCGGAAGTCAAGTACAGACCGGAGCTGGACAACAGGAAATCAGGTTAGACTGGAAGTGGATACAGGAAGTCAGGTATAGACGGGAAGTGGACAAGCGGAAGTCAAGTATAGACCGGAGCTGGACAACAGGAAATCAGGTTAGACTGGAAGTGGATACAGGAAGTCAGGTATAGACGGGAAGTGGACAAGCGGAAGTCAAGTATAGACCGGCGCTGGACAACAGCGAATCAGGTTAGACTGGAAGTGGATACAGGAAGTCAGGTATAGACGGGAAGTGGACAAGCGGAAGTCAAGTATAGACCGGAGCTGGACAACAGGAAATCAGGTTAGACTGGAAGTGGATACAGGAAGTCAGGTATAGACGGGAAGTGGACAAGCGGAAGTCAAGTATAGACCGGAGCTGGACAACAGGAAATCAGGTTAGACTGGAAGTGGATACAGGAAGTCAGGTATAGACGGGAAGTGGACAAGCGGAAGTAAAGTATAGACCGGAGGTGGACAACAGCGAATCAGGTTAGACTGGAAGTGGATACAGGAAGTCAGGTATAGACGGGAAGTGGACAAGCGGAAGTCAAGTATAGACCGGAGCTGGACAACAGGAAATCAGGTTAGACTGGAAGTGGATACAGGAAGTCAGGTATAGACGGGAAGTGGACAAGCGGAAGTCAAGTATAGACCGGAGCTGGACAACAGGAAATCAGGTTAGACTGGAAGTGGATACAGGAAGTCAGGTATAGACGGGAAGTGGACAAGCGGAAGTCAAGTATAGACGGAAAGTGGATACTGAAAGTAAAGTATAGATGGGAAGTGGACAATCAGAAGTCAGGTTCTTCCGGTAGATGACAACCGGAGGTCGAGTTGCACCAGAAGTGAAAACCGGAGGTAAAGTATAGACGAGAAGTGGACAACCGGAAGTCGATACCGGAAGTCAAGTATAAACAGGACGTGTACAACCGGAAGGCAGATTACACCTGAAGTGGAATACCGAAAGTTGAGTTGGAACGGAAGGCAAGTATAAACGGGAAATAGACAACCGGAAGTGGGGTTTAGACCGTCAGTGAACACCCGAAAGTCGGGCCTAGACAGGAGAATGGTACCGCATTTCTCCTGCATTCACCGCTAAATCGCCACTGAATTTTTTTCCCCCCCAATTACGTTGGATGAGCAAGATTTTAGCTTCAGAAACTTGATTTCTTTCAAGTGTAATGGTAAGTTAACTGACTCTCTTGTTTAACAAACGGAGCTCTTTTTCCACTTGTATTTCGTGGACCCAGCGAAAAGCATAAAAGTACACTTTACTCAAGCTCGGGGGTCAAGCGGCTCTTGCAAAGCCGACTGATTGACATGCGAAGGTGGTCGGCTGCTCTCACAGACTTTCATTAAGGGGGAATCACTTCTGCGCAAGACAAAGTTTGTTCGCACACCGCTCAGAAACGGCATAAAATATCGTCAAAACAGAAGTACTGGCGTGTTCTCCTTGTCAATGACACATTTTGTAGAATTCCAGGACTATCCGTTGATTTGGATTGAGCCCGAAATCGCCAATATTTTAGTGTGCGAGAGTCTATCGAGATGGCAGCACATGTTCGAGACGCACCAAACTTTAATTTATTAAAAATCAACGGCTCAACCTTGCCCTCTAAAAAATACGTCATTGACTAGAGAAAAGCCAAGAGAACACGCCGGTACCAATCTTATGATGATAGTTTAGAGCGAACGAAAATCGCCCATAGATTTCTGAAGAAGTGATTCCCCCTTAAAAAGATATAGGGTCATTCCATGCCAAACGTCCCAGACATTACGCTCGACCAATCCCGATTTCCTTCAAATAAATTGTGGTTGGTTGTCCCCATGCAGCCAACGCTCCCCCGGATTATTTTTGTCGCAAAAAAAATTTTCGCACCGCGGCCGCTCCTTGAAGATTGTGGTGGGACATGTAACCTATCTGGCAAAAAAAAAAAAACTCTAACAAAATAGCTTTTGCGCAAATTCCAACCAAATCTCTTCTGAGGGAAGGCAAAGCATAATACTTTCGTACGAAGACCGTTGAAGGTTGATCGACGCTTTTTATCGAGACTTTATGCCCCGAAAAAACTGTAAAATTTCGGGACCTTTTGGAATTTTTTACGGAACTCTGGCATTTTTCGTAGCTATTTAAACTGTTTAGCGCTGTTGTGTAGAAGGCACAGAACGTGTTGAAAGTATTTTGAGGCGCGTAGACTTGGAAGAGTACGCAGAAAAAAAATCATGAATTTCGGAAATATTGCTTTTGCTTGTTTTTTTTTTATTATTATTATTATTCAGCCGTCAATTGCACACTGAGGTGGTCCCGATAAAAATATGAGACGAATTGCATTTGGTAGTATGTTCCTTGAACGTTTATTTTACGAAGTTTAATCGAAACACTTTTTGTTTTAGCAGCGAAAAATTTTTTTGAACTTGACCACACATCCGGCATTGCACCGCAAAGCTGCTTCACTCCAAGGCGCACACGGAACCTGCCCAAACCGACTTGCGTTGCCTACAAAAACATGTTGTATGTAGCAATTAACTTTCAAAGTTTAAGGTTCTTATGAGAACGGCCTTCTGCGGTGGCGCAGTACACAAGGAGCACTGTAGCCAGGGATGTACTTGGACGACGACGGGTCTGCACCTATTACATCTATAGCTCACTTGGATCACCATGCGCCTGAGCTGGCTCCTTACATTCAATGACGTCACTTGGATAGTTTTAAGTCTTCCCTTTTGTTTTTGTGTTCTTTGTTGGTGAAACTATCGTTGTCGACCAGTGAAGGAGCTGTTTCTTCTGCTTCCTTTTTGCTTTTGGGAACAGCAAGCCTCCATCATGACTAACCTTTCCCCTCCTTTTTTTATCATAATTGAACCTTTTATTTTTTAAAATTCCGCGTTAGCACCGCAAAGCAACTTTGTCTATACGCGGCGTACAGACATAGACAGATGGAAAGAGGACAGCAGGGAGGGACAGAGGGGTTAGTATTCGTCCTGGGCCGACTTCAACGGGAACTGTGCCGACATTCGTCTGAGGGAAAACCCGGACGGGGATTCGAACCCGCCTCACCTTCCAGTCTCGGCGTGGAAAGCGGCCACGCTAACCACTATGCCACGACACCCTTTATTGCCTGTTGCCACAGAGTCCGTGCTAGTAAGCGTTGTGTGCGCGACCGCTCCAACAGATTATGGTTATTCAATAGACCGCCAGTGCCCGTTGTCACCGAAGTACATCCCTTGTTTCTTTCTATTTTGCGGAATAGCAAGCCGACATACCGTTTGGCTGACCTTTCCTCTTTTTTTCCCCTTTGTTCTAATAAATATCCCCCCGCCCCAGGACCAGTGCTCCTACTGAACTGCGTCGCCGCAGAAGGCTGTTCTCGTAAGAACTTGAATTGTTTTCTTTCTTTCGCTGAAGAACGGAAAACGGTTTGGGCAGCTCCAGTGTCCGTTTGGCGGCAGCGGCGGCGATGCGTCTTGGGGTGAAGCAGCCTTGCGGGGCAACGCCGTATGAGAGCGGGGGTGGTCAAGCTCAACATTTTTTTTCGCTGCTAAAACAAAAAAGTGTTTCGATGAAATTGTAAAATAACTTTGTAAAATAAGTGCTCAAGGGGCGTACTATTACATGCAATTTGTCTCATATTTTTATCAGAACCACCTCTGTGTGCAATTGACGACTGAATATCTGGCAAAAAGCAATATTTCGGAAATTCATGATTCTTTTTCTGCGTACTCTTCCAAGTCTGCGCCCCATAAAATATTTTTAACATGTTCTATGACTCTTGCACAACAGCGCTAAACAGTTTAAATAGCTATGAAAAAAAGCCAGAGTTCCGTAAAAAAATCCAAAAGTTCACGAAATTTTACAGTTTTCTCGGGTCATAAACTCTCGATAAAAAATGTCGATCAAACTTCAACGGGTCTTTGCACGAAAGTATTATGCTTTGCCTTCACTCAGAAGAGATTTGGTTATATTGTTAGAATTTTTTTCGCCAGGTAGGTTACATGTCAAATCGCGATCTTCAAGAGGCGGTCACGACTCGAAAAATTTATTTGCGGCGAAAATAACCTGGGAGAGCATTGGCTTCATGGTGACAATCAACCACAATTTATTTGAAAGAAATCGGGGATGGTCGAGCGCAATGTCTGGGACGTTTGGCATGGAATGACCCTATAGCTAAAAAGACACCCTTCAGCAGTATTAAAGTGATACTGGGGCAGGCAGCGTGATAACAACAATAAACTCAAGATGGGCTTGACTCTTGGCTTCCTCTTGGACTTCCTTCATTCCATTTTCGGAATAACATCAGCATCTCATAATCGAAATAACATGTAATAGCTACACCTTTAGGTACAAATAAGATTCCAGTTACGTTCTCCATATCTCTGTGTTAGCCATTGTGTGTGTTGATTGTTCGTTGCTCTGAGTGTGATATTTTAGGGTCGTTTCGCATGAAGCGACCCAATCGCGTGGCTGGACCACCACGGATCTTGTTATTTAGTTATTTATTTTGTTACTGGTTGACACCGTATACAACGAAAGCAAAGCTCACAAAATGTTTTCGCCGAATTCAGAGCCATTTTATCGTTGCTGGCGCTAAACATCCGGGGGTTCACCTAAAAGTGAGGTACATTCTCCTCGGCGAAATGTCTTGAAACGTCAGAGTGGTCGCAAAGGATTGCTGTTTCATTGTGGAACTCACATGCTGATGCGTCTTTTGTAGACATAGAAATCCACTGTATGTTTGCTCTCAGTTACTGCCTACGCAATTTTGTAGACGCGGAGCTGGTCACTTGGAGAACGAGCGAAAAAGTATTATTTTTCATGATATAAAAGAAACGTGCAGAAAAAAATTGACAACTACGCTGAATTTGATATATCAGCTGTATTGCTAGTCAGTGTGGCCAAAGCGGTACGAGAATTCTGTCAATGCTTAAAGTAGCACAGAAGTCATTTTTAACACCCTGTTTTCTTCCTTTAAAACTGTTAAGTAGGTCAGTAAGATACACCATGCGAAGTAATTTACACCACAGAGTCATAATTATCGCAGAAATTCAATTCAAAGTACGTCGCAAAAAGCGACTGTGTGCAACGCCGGTGAAGACCAGTACCAGCCTGGGATCTGCCTGGAACCTCGCGCTGACGCTATAAGGAGAACTCTCGCTGATTGGTCTAGAGAAATGTTGTCTGCTACTCCGTTGTCGCCTGCTACTCGGCTGTTCGGGGTTCCGAAAAAGCCTTTCTCCTGGCTCGGTAATGATTCGGCCGCTCCTTCTATCCCCAATTCCCCGGGAGAACTGGTTTGCGGCGGCAAAGGGACAAGGCGCTGACCCCCACTGACCGGCGAACCAGAACGAGTTCTCCTTATAACGTCATCGGTGACGTGGCATCATACCTTCTCCTCCTCGTAATACCCGTAGTGGCGAGTTAAGGGTGAACGCGCGGAGCCACGTTTATGTGAGTTTTTTTCTGGGAAACATATTGCACACATCAAAACCTTTAGCACCTTTCGGTAAAATGACACACACACTTTCATCAGACGTCTTAATCTGAAATTTTTTTGGGTGGCCCTCGGTACTCCTTTAATTGATGGTGAATGTGTCAACATTTGAAAAGAAAAAAAAAACGGAAGGTGCTTTTTCTAGTTTTTCACCTTGATGTTTTCCAACTGAAACGAATAAAAATACAGCGGCACCTGATTAAAAATAGTACGTCATTAAACGAACGACGAGGAGTGACAACGTGCACTTAGGAAGAAGAAAAGTAAACGCATTTGAAACAATTTTGATGACCTGACGTTCGCGTTGATGTTCGCCGGAGTAGATTCACCACCACCACCACCGGAGTAGATCGTGACGTCACAAGACCTTAGCTTTTTTCGTGGAAAGGGGGTTCGAAGTAATGATAATCACGTGTGCCTGGAATAGCTTTGCCCAATTCGCATCGTGCTTTTAACGCAACCTCCTCCAGTGCAGTTTTCATCACTACAACACATCGACATTGGCAATATGTTTTGTAGGTATCCTTGGTATCGAGGATGATATCTGAAGGCAAGCAAGTAGCTTCACCGTTACACGGTCCATTTCCGTCCGATGTACCGAACAAGTTCCATGTCGCCGGAACCCTCAAGTCTTGGTGAAGCTCTCGTTATTTTTTGTATTGTGAATAGGGTTGTCAATCAGGATATCCCGAAATCCCCGCCATTTTTTGACGTCCCGAAGTCCCGAGATTTCTTGAGAAAATCCAGGGATTTCGTTAGAGCGAATATGACAGGAAAATCAAACACCTGTAGGCCATCAGGTACAGACTCACTCTTTCGTAAGGAAATAGCACTTTTTAGGATTGAAGGTGGCAGAGGACCGCTGCCTACACGTGCGTACAGATATTTGCTGACTGTCGTTTCTTCTAGCGCAGAAGCTGAACGGACCTTCAGTTCGGCAGCCAGTATTTGCACCAAAGTGCGCACCGAACTGGGGGACACCACCCTCGACGCTCTGTGCTTGCTCAGGTTGTGTGTTAATCATTATACAATGTGATAAGCACGCAACGGTGACATCGGTGTTGTAAACCGTTTAGTGTTTCCTTTCTTTCCATTCGTTTTTTTTTATTGTTATTATTTGTGTGTGTGTGTTGCTGTTGTTCATTCAAAGTGAAATGTTACATCGTTTGACGAAATTATAAAATAATATTTCTTATTCTTTCAAGTGCAGCGGGACTCGACTCGCCTTCTTTTCACGTGCAACAATGAAATGCAGCTGAATAAAAAAGCAGCGGCATCATCATAGCAGAGAAAAACAAAAATAAAATAAAATGTAACCATTTTGCGTCACTGTTATACCAATGTGGTTACACGACCAATTTTCGAGTGCTTTCCTTCAGGAAAGGTAGATTTGACAAAGCGCTCCCGTGGGTTAGGATGATCGCTTTCCACGCCGAGACTGTCACCGGCTGTGCTGTCTGAGGTTTTCCCTAGGTTTTCCAGACGAATGTCGGTACAGTTCCCCCTGAAGTCGGCCCAGGACGCTGTCCTCTCCCCATCTGTCCACCGCTCATAGCCACAGTTGCTTCGCAGCGCTAACACGGAATTAAAAACAAAGCGCACATGAACACGCCGATATAATCATTTCAGGTAAATGGACTTGGAAGTAGAGTGATGCACGGTGTCGTGCGGTTTACGCATTTTAGCAAAACACTATTAGAAAGTACACCGAGTTGCTCAATTTCTGTACTGCAGTGGCTCGAAATATAACGTAACAAACGCTCACACCGTCAACAGCGGCTGTGTGTTCTTCGTATGAGCATGCCTCACGTCACAAACCAAGACGCACCTTTTTGCCCCCTGCGCACACAGACACCAGGGAGTACCCTCACTTTACTCGTCAACGTTTATCGGGTCGGGTGGGAGTGCGAGTGAGCTTTTGGATGAAATATGCGGGTCTCAATTCGTAACGGGACGCGGGATGCGTGTCGGGTGCGGATTTGAACCTGCGAGTACGGGGCGAATGCGGGTTAGATAATTCTGACCCGCGCAGGACTACACTTGGAAGCACAATCTCAACGCGTCACAATCCCGAAATCCCGGGACTGCAAAAATGGCTCGGGATTGACAACCCTAATTGTGAAGCAGCACGATCGGAAAAATAATGCAGCCTCCTTTGACATGGGGTTGAGTAGGAACATGTTGGATAGAGATGTGGCTTGTCACAAGTGAGCAACTCGGATGTAACGACGCAAGACAGTTTTGCCTCTAGAATATACTCGCCTGCGAGGTGTTCCAGTAGAAGAAACGTGTGGTTTTCTGAAACGTCAAGCTGCACGACAGCTTCATTCTGAACAAGTTGAGCTTTTAGTAATTTCAGGAAAATAAACGGCGACGAGCATACGAAATGATGCCTTTGAGGGCACGCAGAAGATTATCTTCACCTTGTACAACAAATGTCTGTCTCCAGACGCCCCCATTGCTGGAACGTCTCTCCGACATTCAACTTGTTCTGGACAGTAAGTAGATAGAGATGCTGTCTTTACTGTGTCCACGTACTGAAATTGTCCTCTGAGATCAAGCACATGGATGAGATGTAATATTGATTTGTTAAGCGTTATCGTGCTATAGCCATGTAGAACGGAAAAGTGATGACTGAAACGCTACCAAATTAAAAAAAAAAAAAAAAATGGTTGCTAAAAACAAGAAAAAGTATCCGCCCAATTACTTTATATGTTCAAGTGGACAGGTTCACCATCATTTTAGCGTTGACAGAATGCTCGTATCGCGTTGGCGATTTTTCCAGCCAGCGATATACAGCTAATTTATCAAATTCTGCATAGTTCACTTTTTTTTTCTTGATTTTCTTTCATAAGCTGAGAAATATTTTTTTTCATGTGTTCATCCAGTGACCGGCTCCACGTCTACCATATTTTATGTCCCTACGTGCAGGCAGTGACTCAGAAAAAAAGAAAATAAAAGAGAAGCAAACATACAGCGAAAACGTGGATTTCTAGGTCTATACTACGGTACGAAAGACGCATCAGCATGACAGAGCGAAAGAGCAATCCGTTACGACTACTTTGACGTTTACTGACATATAATATCTTTAGCCGAGAAGAATGTACCTCACTTTTAGGTGAACCCCAGATGTTTAGCGCCACCTCCCTTGAAAATGGCTCCGAATTCGGCGAAAATATTTTGGGAGCGTTGGTTTCTATGGCACCTACAATGCCAAAAGGAATTACAGTAAGTTACAAGGCGCAAAGACAGATAACATCCTGCAAGCACACGACATGCACATGATACTCATAAACACTGTAAGCAAACTATTAACAGATCTATATCCTATAGTGTGGCACAACCTAAGGGATAAATTAACGTTATATTCACTACATCTTGAAGAACACTATGAGAACGGGTACATGAGTTCAGCATACAGATATGCCTAAACAGCCAGGGTAGGTAACGGGAAAATAGTATTTACGTTACTTTTATTTGGTAGCGTTACAGTTTCAAATTTGTTGAGCAACTTTTGAGTGAAGTAGCTGTTAGCGGTACATAGTTTCGGTACAAGTGATATGTTTCCAAATGAGTAGATTTCGACGCTACTGATGAAGCATTTCTTTACAGTCGATTATTTTCCGGATGCAGCTGCAAACCTCAGTGGCAAAAAAGAACATGTCAGGCGGCGTGACTTGATGTATTGCACAGAAACGTTATGCAATGAGCAAAGAAAGCGCGCGCATGTGGCTACGTTCAACACAGGTGTGCAGCAATCAATCAATCAATGTATACCTTTTACTTGAATCTTCCACTGAACGAAGCGGTTTCTGCCATAAAATATTTTCGCTGCACCGAGGAATGTCAATCTTTGTTTTATTCAGCTCGTCCGGATACAATCACTCTGATTGTACACTGAAGCAGAGCTTATAATTCAATGAACGCTCCTCAGTCGTCGTCTGACACGCCACAATCAAAGCTGATGCGATATCTTGACCCAATGAATCTTCTTCACGCAAATACTGCGATCAACTACCCAACCTCGACGACAGTTTTACCGAAACAATGTTCAAAGTGGGTTACATTACGGACGTTGAGAAGGATTAGTGAACATTGAGAGAACGAGGCCTTCTTGCGTTCATTCGTTCTTATCAAGTTCATGTTACCCACATGGTCCAGCTTGCTTTTTGTTGGGTCTAGTGTCAACAAGTGTTCCAGCAGATAATCCAGAGCGTTCTGTCCAAGGATCGAATGCCATTACATGCGCACATAATCTTGGCTCTTTTTTTTTTAAATTGCTGCTGTCGCATTATTTTCCACCACACGTTTGTCCCCTAGAATACCGAAGCCTTTCAAGTAGAAACCATCACAGGTCGATATTTTTCGTGTTTTAAAGGAAGCATCGCATCCGGAAACGTGTGTATGCGACGACACCGATACGATAATGTTGGGCACAGTCTACATGGTCAAGTTTCTCTTCCGAAAACAGGAGGGGCAAAAAATTATTTTGGCAAAAAAATGTCAGTCAGTAAGAACGGCCTCATGTTCCTTAGTAAGTACATCTTATTAAATAAAGAAGTTTCGCACTCCCTGTGCAGTTAAGGAAGCTCCAGCGATAGCAACATCATCACGAATGGGAGCGTTTGGCTCCGAGTTGGTCTGCTTCGCGTTCGCACTACGATATACTAATGGCGAATTCGGGTGCTCATTTCGTTTTTTTGCCAGATCCCGAGCAGTCATGTTCGCGTGGCGCTATTCGAGCGCCAGGAATTTGCCAGACTAGCATTTTTTCGCTTAGTCACAGCAGGGCAGCCGTTTGCCCAACCATATCCGGTGTCGTCACATCAGCACTGTGAGGGCGGGGAGAGCCCGCATTAGCGTCCAAGTTGACGTGACCGCGATAGCCCTAGCGCTGTGTTTCTCGATCGGGGTTCCACAAACCTTGTCCTGAAGTTCCGCGAAAAGGATACCGCTTATCATCCGCAAGCATTGCCTACCAAGGCCGGACCGTGCTGGGCATTCCCCCAGCAGCTTTCGTCTTCATCGTATGGCATCTCAAGCCGACAATTTCTGTGCACTACGCTTTTGCTTTCTCTTGTGTTTCGAGCACTTGAAAAGTCGGAGCTACTTGGGAGCTCCTGAATATGAGGACTTGTGAGCAGCAGTGGGAAGTTGTCACTAATACAACCCACAATGCGTTATCTGCGGGGAAACAGTTGAATGAATCCAGCAAGCGAAACAATAACCAATTAAATAAATCAGTTAAACCGAATAAATAATTTGCTACTTGTACGATATCAAGTTGGCCTCACCCACACACTGTTGCCCCCTTGAGGTTCCCTCAAGAACATAAGATGAGAACCACTGCCGTCATCCAAGAGATTCCTGACACATAATCCTGAGCGGGCGCAAGACTAGCAATTACCGAGCGCTCAAAGTGAAAAGTCCTCGGAAAATACGCCGACTTTCGCATACCGTGTGAGTTCTGATGTTGCGTACAACACGGCAGGAACTTTACATGGGCGAGGATTCTCCCATGTTTCCCTCTCCCAAATGCAATATCAAAGGTATGATGTCGGGGGGTTTGAACCACCCCCGGGAACAGTGGCTATATACACAGCACAGCTCCTGGCTATATGGACACATCTGACGCTAACCCCGAAGAGTGTCATTCCAGAAACAAGTTTTCCGTTTTTGCAAATTGCAGGTCGCTGAGAGTCTGTGATCATAACATCGCACGTGTTCGTACAGACAGAACGTAACGCCGTGTTCCACGCGACGTGGTAGAGTCACAACTCAAACTCACAAGCGAAATACCCGGCGTATTTACCGAGGGCTTTTCACTTAGTATTGCGAACGCCAAGCGAACCAACTCGGAGACAATCACTCCCATTCGTGTGCATGGCTGACGCCATCACGATGTTACTATCGCTGGGGCTTTCTCACCTGCAGAGGCAGTGCAAATCTTAATATGTGTTTATTTAATATGTAAACTGTTTTCGGGAGAGAAATTTGGTCAAGTAGACTATGCAGTGGTGCCATACACGTGTTCACGGATGCCATAGTCACGTGACCGGAGCGAAAAAAGATCCAAAGCGGAAAAATATCCAAACGAGAAAGAAGATCCACGCGGAAGAAACATCCATAAGGAAAGAAGATCCAAATGAGGAAGTGCGTGCGTGCGGCCAAAAAGACTTAACCGGACTATCGTATGATACTCTCAGTTTGTAATAACTCAATAGCAATTTAAAAGACTAATGTTGACCAAATCTAAAATTGCCAACTGCGAGGGCACTCGAAAATTTCGCTGAAGAGATGACCGATGAATACCGTGGCGTGAAAGTTAGTGGTCACGAATATATAGAGCCTAAATCTTTAGGGTTATACCCGATTACACCCGACATTTACAGCTCCATTCAAATCAGCAAAAACGGGGTTTATCCCGATATTGCTGGACCTGTGGGGGGATCCGAAACTGCTGGACCAATAAGGGGATCCGCAACTAACACAAAAATTTGGAAACTGTGCTGTAAATGCATAAATATGATAATACAAAATGTCAAAACAGAGACCGTGCTACCTCTTAGATGCATGAAGTAAATATTGACGCTCTGCATCTACTGGTGTGTATTATGCCAAGTAAACCCTTCCCGCTTATACACGGCACCCACTCCACTATCTTTGTCGCATTGATGAGGACTGCCCGGAGTCTGCAGTGCCATTGCTCGTCTGAAAAGGACCATTTCATCTCCCGCGTCTACACCATCCTATGCACCGACGACGTGAACTCTTGAACGACCCCGTATTTACTCTACCATCCCTGGTATCCAACGAAAGAAAGACGTTTACACAGTCGTGGCCCACCAGCTCACACTAGAGCATCTCGCCTCAACACATCGACTATAAGTAGCCATGTATACACTGATGGCTCAGTAACACATGATAGTTGGAGCGCGGCTTTCTACATCCCGGATGAAGACCTGGGGGAGTGTGTGCAGGCGGGGTAGTTGGTGTACATTCATCGTGACTAAGCAGCAGAAGGACGCGGACAAAGAACGAAGCTATCGAAGCATCTTCGTTCTTTATCCGCGTCCTTGTGCTGCTTAGTCACGATGAAGACCCCTCTATGCAGTGTCCTCGGCAGAAGCTGAACTCTTCGGTATCCTGGCAGCACTGGAGCATATTATCGGACCAGGGCACGAAACGTGAGCCATTCTTACCAACAGCGAGGCATCATTAGATATATTGTCGTCATGTCGCCGCAGCATAATAAGCGATTTGCACACCTTGACACTTCAGAAGTCAACTTTTAGCCGCGGGTTACAACATCACGTTTCAATGGATTCTTGGCCACGTAGTCCAGTATGGAAACACCCGAGCAGACGCGATGAGTCTGATGTCACTTCGGCCGTTACTTCATTTCGGATGTCACTTCATCTCTGCCGCTTGCAGCCTCCACATGCCGTCTACATATTTGCCGTCGGTGCGCCATATGTGCTCGGCAGTTCCGGGCCGAAACTACGCGTTACAAGCCGTTCCTACGAGCTATCTACCCATTGATGGAGTTTGTCATCACTTGCCAGCGCAGTCGTAAAGGCGAACGCCTTCTCCACCGCCTACGACTCAATGTTGCCCGTACACCCTCACTTCTCTTTAAAATGGGTCGGCTAAATTCACCAAACTGCAATGTCTGTGGCGTGGAAGCTGACAACGCACACCAGCTCCTACATTGTCAGCAGCACCTTCACCATAGGAACACCCTTCGTTGCTGTCTGCTCCCGATTGGCTGTAATGACTTTTCGTTGGCCGTTCTCCTTGGCCTCTTCTTGAACCCCAACCAGTGGGCTGCCAGTTCCGCTCTCCTCGGTTTTCTCCGAGTCTCAGGACTCGTGAACTGCATGTGACGTTGTTCTAGAGTCTCCTTTCTTTCTTTCCCTTTCCTTCTTTTTCATTTCCGTTTTTTTTTTCGTTTTCTTTTTTGGAATAGCAAGCCGACTCTTTGTTTTGCTTGGCTAACTTTTCCTTTCTTTTTCTTATAATAATCATGTCCCCCCCCCCCCCCAAGTAAACCGAAGATTTACACCCGAAGTGTTCAGTGCAGTTCCGTTCAACCCGATTACACCCGAATTATTGAAGTTGAGCATTGGCAAAATCAACACCGTATTGTCATGAACCTAGTGCTCACTGATCGAGTTCCATTCCGCACACCGTTCTTGGGCTTTCCTTTGAGCGAAGTTATTTGTTTTGAAAATGCAGGATGCCTAGCACCCGACACAGGAGATTTTATGAACAATTTCACGGCATCAAGTGTCCAACTAGTGAAAGGGCTTGTCGGCAACGGTGATTTCTACCTCGGCTAATACACGTGCACATAGAGAAGAGTTTAAAAAAAAAAGTCCCCTGACGAGGAGAATAAACGAATTTTTTAGCTTTTTTTAATAGCGAAATATTGAAAAAAAATCTGCGTTAGCGCCGCGAAGCAACTGTGGCTATGAGCAGCGTACACATGTGGACAGATGGAAGGGCTAGTACGCGTCCTGGGCCGACTTGAGGGGGATGATGACTGGGGAGTTGCTGGTGGTGATGCGGGGAATGAGCCCCTTCACAATATGGATCCAAGTCATATGGTGTGCAGAAAGGTGAACAGATGAGCGTTATTGGGCTGGATGTGGCCAGGGACCAAGCAATTTTGTGAGGGGGCGACAGTCTTAAGGGATCGGGAGAGTACGGTAGTGTGGGCAATGGAGAAGAATGTGCTCGAGATCTTCAACAGCACCGCAGTGGAGAGAGTCGTCTCAAGCGGTAACGCCACTGTGCTGCGAAAGCCACATCGAGGTGCATTCGATGAACTCATCTTGACGAGAGATACGTCGAGGCATGCGGAAACCGAGCGCTGGATCAACTCTGCTCAGCATGGCGGGGGGGATGTCAGCGGTCCATTGGCGTCCAAGTACGGACCGACGATCTCCTCTCAGCAGTGACGTCTCTGAGCCTAGTGCTTTTGCGGCGCTGTTCCCTCCCTTCGATACCGCAATGGGCTGGAACCCATTGGAGAACCAGCCTGTGCCTTGCTTCGTAGACAAGTTTGTAAGCCATTAACACATCCATAACCAACGGTGCGGATGAGCCTCAATTTTCTATTGCTTGCAGCGCAGATGTTGAGTCAATGAATACAAACCAGTCCCGTGGGGTAGAGCAAAGGATGTGCTGCAGAAAGAAAATTATGGCATAGAGTTCCGCAGTTGTGGATAAGGTTTGGTGGGAAAGTCGACGTCCTTCCACTACGCCTTCGGATGGAGAACTTCGGGGAACAGTGCCGACATTCGTCGGGAAAGTCTCGGGAAAACCCAGGAAAAGGCTTTGGCAGCACAGCCGGTGCTAGAATTCGAACCCACCACAAAGTAGGCAAGACAATGCAGGTTCTGAACAGAGCCGTTACGACAGGGGTGCGAGAGGGGCAGCCGAACGGCAGGCCCTGGCAGGTTAGTTGGACAGTTTAAAGCGGGAATGAGGAGAATTTGAATTTACGGTCTCGGCAGTTCTTCGTTTACAGACCTTCTGGCGGCAACGGGAGAAGTTGGGGAGGGGGAGCGCTTCAGATCTGCCCAGACGCAAACTCGCATCGAGACGGCTCTGGTTCTGAAGGACTTGTGAATTCAATGCAATCCGCCGGACTCGCTATTTTTTTTCTTTTTTTTTCCAAGCCTGAAAACAAGTTTGAAAGGAAAGAAATTCTCGGATGACTCAGATGTGATAGGAGCAGCCGAAGCGTACTTCGGAGAGATTTCTTTTCTCCAGGGTTAAAGGAACGATGTGCGTTCAACTTCGTGGTGACAACCTGACGTGGTGAAAATTAATGAGGATGTTCTTCAATTAATAAAATGGTTGAATGCAAATGCTCTCACGCCGAATCTCACAAAATTTATGGTGTTTCGCTCACATCGTAGATCTCTTAACTTGAACAATTTTTCAGTGCACATAGCAAACACTGAAATAATACCTCGGTATTATCTTTGACACTTTTTTTGCACTGGAGGCCCCACATCAGGTATATATGTACTAGATTATCACAGGCATGTGGTGTTTTGGTCAGAGTAAGGAGGATGCTTCCAACACCAGTTATGAGATCAATGTACTTTTCTCTCGTACAATGTCATCTTATATATTGCGTACAATCATGGGGGCACACTTACAAATCCTATCTATCACCCTTAGAACTACTACAAAAACGTATCGTCCGTGTAATCTCAAATTCTCATCCTATGCAGTCAAGCTCCGTACTGTTTAAAACTCTAAAAATTTTACCATTCGAACGACTGTGCTTTGAAAGATGCGTTTTGCTTATTCGTAAGTGCATTCTGAATGAGAAAATTGTTGCTGAATTGCAATTCTCTGCTGTAACTCGTATGAGTAGATCTGCATTATCTCATCATTTCAATGTTCAACGGTTTAAAAATGTATACGGTAAACGGTTATTTACTCACCAAGGCATAATCAAATGGAACTCTCTACCAGCGTCTGTTGTGACGTCAGCTAACTTCAAACTGGCTGTTAGGAGATACCTATTTCACATAGATAACCTGGACTGGATGAACTAGCAGGATTATGTAACTGTGGCCCTTCCCTCGTAGTCATTCGCAGATTCCCTGTATTTGCATGTGCTATATGTGCTTTGTATATAGACTGAAAAATTTGCGTCACTGTGAATTATAACCATTCATAGATTTGTTGCATGGGTACGTGTTGTTTATATGCTATAAAAAAATCGCATTGCGAATGTTGTGGAAAGATTAGAAAATGTTTTGCTTTTTTGCCAGAGGTTGCTGTGTAAAACATAAAATATGCATATGTTTTTAGGATCGTACTAGCTTACGCTATGATCCGTATCGTGTGTTACAGTACCTAATCTGTTTATGTTGGCAAACAGAATTAAATAAAATAAAAAATAAATAAATAAATAAACCTGCTGCGTGCTCTAGACGCGCGGGCAGGTTGCCACGTGGCATTTTTTCGTATTTCGAGCGCTTTCTTTCTTTTTGCAGGAAACAAATGAACGCGAGCAGTACGTTGCTGCAAACACTTGAGATACGTATTCATCAGCACGGTCTACAACACTGCAATTTACACCCAGCCCTAAAATGAATAATGAAAAACTTCGCAAATTAATTATGAGTAATTAGTTAGCTGGGGACAGTAAAAAAGATACGGGGGAGTGGGGCAGAATACCCTTCAAATGGTTTCATTCACATAGTGGGCTCCGTCTATTTTGAATGTTTGATCAACAGCCTGTGCCGGACGCCTCAGTCACCTATCATCCGGATAAGCGAATCAAGTGCGGAGGTGTGCACACATTCTTGTCTTGAACGACCAGAGCTTCTTTAGTCCAGGCTTGAAGGCTAGAAATACTTTCACGTGGTTTGGATAGTTGACGATCAGTTCAGTCATGATGTTAGTATGCGACCGGGCGTCTGGGAAGTCTTGGGAAAACCTCAGCCGGTGGTCGAACCCACCACCCACCTCCCAACGGTCAGAGGTACTGTATTTCTGTGTCCTTAGTTGGCATCAGACGTATATAGACGCGTGCTCCTTCTCCTGTGTGTGGATCTTGTAGTAAGAGACATATATACAGTACTTGTCATTCGTTTATGACTTTCCTCGACGCCTCTCATAATCACACTCTGTCGCTGCTCGTTAAAGCATCCGTGCTCAAGAATGGGAGGTTCCAGTCTTCCCGGGACACATACAAGCCACATCTGTATTGCCGCTCATAGCCATAGTTGTTTCCAGGCGCTAAGAAAAAATAGCTGAGTCCTGGCCAAAGAGGCCCAAAGACGAAGACACGTTTCCGTACATAGGCCAATCAGAAGGACACTGGTTCTGGAACGTTCAAGTCCGGATAGACAAGTTGGTTCCCGAGGACGCAGACCGGATAACCAGATTTCCCGGTTAATTTGGTAACGGATATAAACATCGTAAATGCTTTCAGGTTTGTAGATGATAATAATTGTCCCAAATGTTGATTCCACATTTCCAACGGGGCAGACGAAAGCTACCTCTGTTATGTACAATCTGGCACAGAATTATTATCCGCAGCTGGGCACCATGCACTGCGGCTGCATTTGCTTTGGAGCGATTGAGTTAACCGTTAAAACAAATCTTTTTGTAGCAGCTGTGCCGACATTCGCTTTGTGCTGTGAACAATTGTCTAGACGAGACGTCGTAGAATAAGACAGCTATTGCATTAATATGTGTAAAAAATAGGCAGAAAACAACGAGATTTTTTTCTTCGTTATGGTTGAACTCTCAAGAGGGTTTCATTTCTTGTAATGGTGATTTATCTTAGGTGAACCTCTTCCTCGGAGTATTTATTACATTTTCCAACGTAGAACACGCACCGATTTATAACGAAAAGGAAACAATTAAGGAACTACTGAAATTGGAACGCCCTGTTCCTGCACGGGAAATAGCGGCTAATGAGGTAGCAAAGAAAATGCCGCTCACAGAACGGCCCAGAAAAATGCACTTTCTGCAATGCATAGCAGGCATAGTGGTTAGGATGACAGTTCCACCGAAGTCGCCCCAAGACGCATACTAATCCCCTCTCTATCTGTTGACATCTGTAAGCCGCTCACAGCAGTAGTTGCTCCGCACCGCTAACACGGAGGGGGGAAAAAAGGCTCATTCTACGTTCAAATGCGGGATAGACCAATTTGACGTCACGGCTTGCGGTTACGCTGCAGTCAGCAGATCGTCTGCTTGGTGTGTGCAATCAATTGAAGTAATGTAATGTTTGCACGCCACAAAGTACTTGGGATCGATGGGAAGAGGGTCACTTTTCATCAGTTTCCGCTCAACGAACAACTGATCAGTTAACCCTGACATCGTCTTTGTGAGATTCCCTCACGAAACTTGTGTACATGAATCGGTGCACGGTAGCAAATCAGAGCTGTTTTCAGAAACGTCCCGATCAAACAGCTTGTCCAAGGTCAAGTAATTGTGCGCTTCCATTGACTTTTACGCTTGCACGGTATCAGCAGTGAACTGATTGGGATCGGCGGCATGTTTTGTGGCTGGACTGCCCAGCTGTCGATGTGCAGCGCAAAGGGATCGGAAAACTGTTCATAAACAACTTGGTTTTGTAGCAACACTCGTCTCGTTCCTTCAGAGCTGTCGGGTAAAGAGATAGTCAAGAGCGGTGTAACACAGCCGATGTCGCACTTGCAGAAAGCATTCGCACGGCTGCGTTCAGGGTGTTCAGGGTTCCCGCACTAACCCCGTGCCGATGGCGCGTCTTGTTTGTAAAGTGTTTCGAATTAGTGTCATTGGTCTCTTTGGGAAAGGTGAAAAAAAGAAATAAAAGACCATTAATCTTTCAAGGTCACACACAAGGGGAATTGGGAAGACGTCTTCATTTCCAACGTAAGAACACATAAGCGAGTATCACGAAGAGATTACAAACCAGACTTCGGCTTTATAAAAGACCACGTAAACAAAGCATGAACCACGTCAAAGGAAATAATCTATAAATAATATTACCAATTTACGAGCCTGGAAAAAGTCTTCGTACCGGCCGATATCCTGCGTAGTCAATCTCAAACAACTTTTTCAACTAGACAACAACAACAACAAATAAATCCTGAGCATGACATGGGGTGACTAAACAAGACAGCTCACCATGGCAGACATCACAAAGCGGTAGCTTGACCCGATACCGGATGGGGCAGCAAAAAGTGCACTTTTCAGATACAACCAACTTTTCATATGGTCCCAGCACAAACTATCGCATTAATAGTAGCAGACATCGATGGACGAATAATACCTTTAAGAAATAAATAATATCTTGGAAGCACCGTTAGCAGTGCAGCAGAACGTGGTACCCGTGAACCAAAGTACTGCAGTACTGCTCCTGGAATCTTAGACAAATAAAAGTTGTCATTTTAGGGAGAGGTCCCGTAGTGAAAAACTTGACGTGTGGTCATAAAGAATGTAAGCACGTATGAACCTCCCTTATATATATTTGCCACCAGACAATATTCAAGAAAGGTGTGTTAGCCACACGCGAGTCACGACCATGGCCTGAAAGGGTCTTTCCTGAAGAAAACAGGATGTTCGCCAACGAGCCAGTCCTGGAGTGTGCAAGGTAGGCTTTCGCATAGTGTTGTATGCGAGGCATTCTCGCATGATATGTTTGATGGTTTCAGGTTGATGACAGTGACCGCACCATTCCTAAAGACGATCTTGCATTAGTTGTGCATGGTTTATGTGGCTCGGGGAAGGACGAGCCCTCACTGTAGGTGTGACCTTTGTTCGAGGTCAGTCGAACGCTTGCTTCCAAAAACCGGGGGTCTCTGAGCTCCGAGTGGATGCTTCCAGTTAAGCGTGCGTGACACTAGACCAAGCGCAGTTCTTATTCCAACGCGATAGAGACGCGCCTGCCATTGTGTTGGCGCAAGGTGAACGTACGGCGTCACGTACGTGATAAAATGAGGGCTCTGTGAGCAGGCCCACGATTTTTCCATGATTCTACGGAGTAAATTAAGCTTTTTTCTTTACTTTGCAGATGGTTAGGTTCACTTGCTTAGACAGCTATCAATGATGACACCAATCGATTTACATGTCGCGCATCTTGGGATGTTCTTGACGCTGAGATAAGGGAATTTTTGCTGACGTACTTCCCACGGGGAATGCAAACCATGCGTTGCCCTCTTGAGAGCAGTGAGACCGTTCAGGACACGAAGGCTGTGTCACGAATTTTCTCCTTGTTCGCTTCCACGATGAATAGACAGATGTCCTACTGCGTAGATGATAAGTTGAAGGGCATATGGCGGATGCATTGGTGGATTCCAGCCGTGATTCGGTTGAATAGTGTAGGCTATAGAACGACCTATCGTTCAAGGGGATTTCCAGCAAATCTAACAACCGCCTTCAATTATACACTAACCGCAACCATTCTAAGCCACACCAAACCACAAAGCCTTAGAACATGGCCGTAAAATACTGCGTACATTCGCCGATGAACTGCTGAAAGACGTACTTTTGTACGTGACAGACAGGTGCAGGGGATGTCCAGAAATGGCAAGACGTCATCTGGATTGCACACTCTGACGTCCCTCGTGTCTGAGCAAAACCGTGTTTCTGGCGGTTCAACCTTGGGAGCGGAGTCGTTATCTCGGCCGGCTACAAATTAAAAATGCTTCGTAGAGGGTACATACTCTGTCCATCTACTCCAGGTACGCCACCCAAGAACACCCAACGACCTCCTGATGAGACCTCACATAAGTCATGCCGCTCTTCCAACGTCAGTGAAACACCAGAACCGGAAGAAAATACCATGAAAGTATCTAGTAACCTGCCTGGAACTACTGCTATACAAAGGAAACAAGAATGAAGTCCACTTACTGGTTCCGTTGGCGTTCCTGGAGAGGATGCGGCTTCCGAGGCAGCCAGGGGGCGGAGGAGGAGGAGCACCACCTGGTGGAGGCCCCAAGGCCCCCCCAGAGCCGGCCTCAGAAGACACGGGGCAGTGGTTCAGATAGTCGCGCACTTGTTGCTCCATCGACATGTCACACAGGGCGCGGACCTGCATATACATGCAAATTTCCCTTCATTCAGTGTATGATGATCATTGGGGCTTTGTTTTGACAGCTGGAGCCGCCCAACAAGGAAACGTTCACACTTAACGCCTGAAAACCATTCTAGAGCAGAGCTGTCGAGCAATTAATTACTCTAGGAGTATTTCATTTATTTTCACGCTGCTCAAGGAACTGTGGTCTTTTGTCAGCTTTTAAGTCACTGCTATACCTTTGGTAACGGTACCGTTGCGCAACTGTATAGAGAGAGAGCAGCACACAGATAAGATCATTAAAGCCACGCTTTATTCATTTAGTTACGTATTTTATTTTCAATGTCTATCACACGTTGTGGACGTGAGGCTAGCAGGTCAAGTTAGCGCTTGGGTAGAGCTCTCGTTGTGGCGGGCCATCTTATTCTTGTAAAAGCTTTATTGTGTGTGTGTGTTTTTCGAGACTGTCTGCGGTTAGTTTGCACTGGTTCACGTTTCAACTTCGTTCTGGAAAGAATGAGGTGGAAATGAAAGCCACAATTTAATAAAATTTTCGCCGTGAATTGTGATGCAGACGTCCGCGCGTCTCGTGCCAGCGAGACCGCGAGAAAAGAAGGGATGGGCGGAGCATATACTATTGGCCAGGTACCGAAACGCATTATAGATGAATATTCATGCACTATATGTTATGGGGGGATATGTTTATTAAGAAAAAAGAATGTATGGATGCACACCGCCACGGACCAGCAATCGGCTGCGGGTTGTAGTCATCTTGAACACAGGCAGGTCACCGCTTCTCCTCCTGCCGACCTTCATACCTCCCATGGCCCCCATGGCGACCCAGGTTTTTTAGTCGTTACATCCATCGTGTCTTTACATTCACCGTGTCATTACATCCATCATGCCGTTACGTCCAACGCGTCGTTAAGTCCATACCGTGCCATTACATCCAATGAGCTGTTACATCCATCGTACCATTACGTCCATCGATGGATGTAACGACACGGTGGATGTAACAGCTCGTTGGATGTAATGGCGCCGTACCGGGAACGATTACGAACTTCCTTTTGTTTCTTGTTCTTGTGAGGTCGGTGACCGTGAACACTTGCCGCGAAGGACAGCGCTAAAACATTAGTCATAATTCTCTTATTCTGTAAATAATATTTTGGGCTATGAAAATAACGGCCAGTCCCTGAATAGGATATTAAAGAGTGTATACGATGCGCGAACGAGTACAGTGTGCACCTGACGTTGCAACATTGCAACTATGAAACGCTGTACCTGGAATGCAGATCTGTAACACCCAGTGTTGCTGCGAACCACTACTGTGTCAGCAACAACAACAACAAGAACAAAATTACATTTCTGTTATTTGAGAATCGTAAGGATTAATCCATGGAAATCTGCTCAAAATTACCTGTCCCGAACCGGTTCGAACAGATATTTTGCGCTGGGAGCTGAACCCGAACCGAAAAAATAACGGTTCCGATCCCTGGCCTCAAATCAAGTGCTTTTACACGCTGTGGGGCTGTATGAACACGGGCTGTTGAAAACAATTACTGCATATAAATCCGCGGTCTGGTGATGACGTCCTAAGGACCCAGTGCCAACGAACGGAAGCAGTCCAAGTGGTATTGGCAGTCCTCTAGGTGGAGCAGCCCGGGTCTTTTATCTACGTCCCCATAAATGTCTGGTTCAACACTGTGCATCCTATCATCGTCAGCTATCCAAACACTGCCGACAATGTTACCTTGTACTCAGTTAAAATTTACCCTCTTGAGCTACAATACAATTTTGGCTGCATTCCGTTCAAATTTACCTGACCCCACCGCTGAGAGCAGCTTTTTTTGTTCAATCTGCGGCAACATGTTGAAACATTTCTATCTCAAAGATCACAATTCCAGCTTTGAGTGTGTTCTGTAGTTCAGAAAATGTGTCACATATTTTCGTTCGGGTAAAAAAAGATCCTTGACACAATTGTAAAAAGAGCCTCGTTAGACGAATTCAGTGTGGCGTCCAACAGGCACGGACGACACTAACTCGCAACAGATGCACAAAACTCTCGTCGTTCGTGTCACAACCCTTTGTTCTTGAGAGCTAGAACGTGTTGTAAATAAGCGCGGTGGTTACGCCTTTAATGCTTTGTCCCACACGAAAACATCTGCCAATCAAGTCCTTTCACAGACGAGATGTTGATATGGTGGAAAAACCGGAATATATCGTCAACTGAAAAGCACATTTCACGTGTCTACTTATGGAAGCGGGAGACGTGCGTGCATCATACTGGAGTGGAAAGAATGCCTTGGGAGCGGTCACTTACTGGGTCAGTTAGGGAGCTAAAGTGGGTCATCCATTGGGTTAAGACATCCACAGAGCTGGTACATCCATCTCGTACACCGAGTTGCTTCATCCAACGTGCCACCTCATCCACAACTGCTCCTTTTCGTTTTTGTTTTTTTTTCAGCTGGGGTCCTGACACCCGCCCCGACTCCAACGACGATGACCTCACCCATACTTGACACAACATTCCTGGACTTGGCCTACTGCCCGATTCTGACGTCATTTTAGACACGTGCAGAAGCTCCAAGCAACCACTATCACCCCTTAGTCCTGAAGAAGGCGGAGCTTCCGCCGCAACGTCGACGTAACCACTTAACTTTCCTACTGTAAATAAATAACTTCCCCTATTTCCTTACTTCCTACACCTTCGCTGTCTGCCTCTCGTTTGTTTCAACTACCAATTTAATTTCGCGGTCTCCCGAACACATTTCTTTCAGTGTGTATATATAGAAGGAAGCTTTCCGGTATTCAAAGTAGCCGCTCAACTGTCCCCTAGCATTCAGTGCTCTACTTTATGACGTGTTTTTTGCTTAAGGGTTTCTCGAGTAGGAGGTGCACTCATGCTATGCTCAATATCTGCGATTTCTTCGGGCGTTCCGAAACAGAAGTCGGCTCCCTCGGGGACTCCGCGTCTCCCCGCAGGGTGGCGGCTCGTCTCACAGAAACCTTCCTAGATGGCGGTATATCCTCGGCGGCGCTTTCAAATCGCGATAAAATCTCTTACCGGTCTGAGAGGATATCCACCGCAGGGCACTTATCCAAAGACCGTCATCGCAAAATAGGCGATAAAAAAAGAGCAAAGCACGTCTTGTGCTGTACTGCATCGCATGGGGAAGCGAGCGCGGTAGCGGCTCGACTGACAGCAGACATTTGCCGCCGCAATCGAAGCAGCGGGGGAGAGACGGAAACAGCGCCATCTTGGATACTTTCTCCTCGCTTCTGGTTTTGCTTTTGTCCATGGGGTGGGTGGATGACGAGGGAAAAATAAGACGCTCGCTCATTGGTTGCAGGCACCTGTCTTGCCGTTTCACAAATTCGGGCCACCTCCGATATGATTGTTCGGACAATGAATACGGACGGTTCATGTTTGTACTCCTGCAGGGCACTGTATCACGTACCATAAAGTGCGCAGCGATTGGGAATTTTTTTCAAAGGAGCTGTTTCTGTCGTGCGAAAAAATCCCAGGTAATTCGGGGGTGACTGAAAGACCTTTGAAGGAGGTTTCCCTCAGATTTGATGGGTTCATCGTCAGCGCATTTCGTAGGGTTTCCGCGTTTCGCTATTTACCGAAACTCACCGATAAACGTATGCGGGTAATTTTTCTACGCCGTGAGTGAAAACACATGTATACCGATAGTCACCGGTATCCAAGTACCACCATCCAAGTATCTGTTGTTAAATAGTGCTGCTCTAAACTTCTTTGTCCTACTCGTATCAAGTGTTAATGTACATCCAACATTTTCCTGCAACGAAATGAGCAGTGTGCGATGCCGTCTGAAACGTGTGCCTGGCAATTTATTTAATCAGGCTGACGTTTCCAGCTGTGCTGTACTTAAAATAATGCAAATTAAATGCTGCATTCACCGTATGTATAGGAAATGCCAGTTTTATTTCTGGATGTTTTTCACCGGATGTACCGACGCCATCGAAAACAGCCGATTCGTGTGGGTTCACGCCGAACCTGCGATATATTAAACACCATGCACAGGAGATCCTGGCTATAGTCGAGTAGTTGCGTCGTTTTGTTCGTAGCTCCGCTATATTCATATAAGTGCATCTACTTGTGGGCTCTGAATGGCCAAAAATAGTACCCAATGGAAAAACGCATTTGATAATTCTAGTGCAAGATCCGGACTTGATTACAATACCCTTGACGCGTTATATTTTTTACTTTCGCTAAATCATCAAAAAGGCGCTCATGATCATAATGACCATCAGTAGCGCTTAGGGAAGGAAGAACCCTCCTGTCCATATCTGTACACTTAACACGGAATAAAAAACGATACGATAAAGGAAGTTATTAAATCCAAGCTTATAATGATTTCGGAACCGTTATCTACTGAAACTCGCTGATATTGATGGGTATGAATTTACTGATAAAATCCAATCAGTTTTTACGGTGACTAGAAGCTTTCTATCCACATGAGGGCTTACTGACGTCAAAGCGCAGAAATATCCGCATTTACCATTTGAAACCGAGTGTGAATAAAATGATATATGCCACCGTATGGGCAAAGTTTTTTTCAGAAGAGCGGCGCGTATTATTGGAGACTTTTAATCGCGTAGCAGGAAAGCGGGAAGGTCAGACAGGACGAAGCCAGACGGGCGGGAGGGCCAGACGAAAAACAAAAAAGAACGGGGGAAAGAAAAAGAGTCGTCTGCGACTTTTATGCTTATGGGGTTCATCTGCATACGCATAGATATGTCTCTGTTGTCGGTGATATATGAGGAAAGCTTTCTCGGAAGCGAAAGAAAAGCCGGCTGCTTTGAAGACAAATGTTATTAAAGGGCCACGGAGGTTTTACTGCTGTCTTTGTTTTACGACCACAACAAACAAGTTATCCGAAAGTATACAACGTTATCTTTTGGCGTATTTAAATATAGCAGTTCACAATAATGAGATAATTTAAAGAGGAGTAATGACCATTTTCCTTCAGGCGTCTTTTATTATGAAAAACTTTGAAAAGCCCCAACAGGAGAGAAAAGGAGGAACGTAAATTGATTAAAATAAAAATTCCGTCGAGAGAAGAAGCAGACAGTCGACAACCCCATGAATAATCCTCCCCAGCTGGTTTTCCCTTCCAAAGAACAACCGCGCTATTATGCTCGACTTCAAGAAACGCCCCTCGGACGTTTTTTTGCCCTCATCTGAGTTACATGACTTGGTCTGCATATAACCTGCGTATTATTTTTCTACGAAGGGTCCTTCTTACTTTGCTTTTCATCTCAGTTGGGTGTCAGAAGCGTCTTCAATTCGGGTTATTTCGATGCAATTCATGTCAACATTTTAACGGTGCTTGGATTCCCATTTTGCCAATCATTTCTCGACGATCTTGGGTGAGAAATATCGAGGTTGCATTCATGGCGATCCAAGATGGAAACACCATTCTTGGATAGCACCGAGACCGCAATCCGTTACCACAAGGGCACCCGGCTGAAAACATTGCTGTTCGTGGGGATGAAATCCCTTTCAAGTGCAGAAGCGGGAGAAGCAATGCACTGTGGCGCCATCTACGTTTCAACAGTCGTACCGATGCGCGCGTCCTGGAAGCAGGCTTCGCCACGGGGCATTCAGCGAATGGAAGACACTGTATACGAAATGATTGGTTGCGCTTTCTGGCGACGAATCTGCAAAGAAGAAAGTTTTTCCTGTTCACGGTACATACGGCGCCATAATAAGCGTTTCGCAGCCAGAGATTGCGCCTGAAATTTTCGCGTTTTCGAACAAAGCTGGTTTGAGGAGTGATTCGCGACATATGATTCCAGGAGTGCTTTGCTCATGTCTATCGTACAGCGGTCAATACTCGTGCATATGTCGGTACGTACCAAGATATCCGTTGTTCACGGGGATCAATCCATTACTTCTCCTCACAGGCATGGGAGGAAAAGCCCTGCCTTTGGGGACCCTGCAGGAGGCCATAGTACCGGCCGTGTGCAGGTCAGCCAATTCATCCATTGTCACTCAGGGCCGCGAACAGTTCGGTTGAGATGTCGTACGATCATACAAGCTGGTTTTGAGAAGCCGGGGAAAGGGATGTTGCGGCTTCGTGGTATAGAGATATTGACAGAATGGCGTAAATGCAGGTCAATCATGGTATAGACATATATATGTGCAGTGGAACGCGTTTGTAGGAGTCTGATCAATTTTCATTTCTTTACATCTTGCCTGGTGTGCTAAAAAATTATATCGCGCGCCTTGCTTAAACTACCTACGTTGTATGGAGTAGAAATATAGTGCCGTCTTGCGCCGCACCATTTTCGCCCTCATGACCAGAGTTATTCGCGGGAATTTAAATTCGAGATTTTGGAGGAAAGAAAGAACACTTGCACAGTATTTCACCTGATGTGGTCACGAGTATCCCTCTTGCATACAAAACACGTTTGTATGCGGCCACATGGAAGAACATGGAGATTCCCTGGATTTTCGTCTGGGTTTCACTTTCACCCATATTGGTTGCTTGTCTCGCTTTTTTGCCTTTCTCGAATGCATTTGAGGGCGGTAGGAGGGGCGCTGAGAAAATCCATTTCCATCTATGGCAGAACACACTATTATGATTGGGTTTCGAAATACAAGTTATCATTGCATCCGAAGGAACTTGTATCGTGTGGGGCATCAGCTCCATCTCATCATCGTATCTGTATATATATATCTTATTACTTATTTTTTTACTTATTTACTTATTTTTCTAATGGCTTTTTCCCCTCTTTATAATTCACTGGCTTGCACTGTGGCATTGAGGAGTGTTCAGTCACCCTCCCAGGTGTATGTCGCTCGCTGAGTGACCCCTGGTTTGCCAATCCCGAACGATGCGCAGCTACCCAGGGCTGACGAGTCGCAAACACGGCGAAACACGTGTCCTCTGGTGCTGTCTCTGCTGTCTGGTGTCTGCTGGTGCTGTCTCTGTGGATATGTGTGTGTGTGTGTGTGCATCGTGAGCGCTGTTTTAAAGGCTTTTTTGAGGGACATTTCGATAATGCCGGTATAAAGGCCTTTTTTGTCAGGCGCACAATTATTGGGCGATTTTTATTTAAATCTTCGTTGGATAACATTTGCTGACGTCAGCAGGGTTTTATTTTGTGGCTGAATTATTCGCCAAGGATGTGATTATGTGGCGGATGCATTATGTGGCGGACGGACAATTAAAGCGTGCTTTAATTACGATCATCTTGGGAGCTCGTTATCGGCCCACAGATGGTGCGTTTCTCAGATGCTCTTATCGAGTTCCTTTCCGGAATCACCTCGGGGGATTTTTTTCACCTCCATGAAAGCAACATTGTGCTCAACGGCGGCGGCGGTATACGACAAATACGGCAGCCGAGCTCCCATGTGTCGCAACAAACCAGCAGCTAAGCGAAATATCACTTTCTATTACGTAGTTTTTACTTGAGACGAGACATGGGAATTGAAAGCTACTCCGTGGAAAAGTCCAAAGTTGCTAACATGAGAGCACAAAAACAAAAGCTCGTTAATCAGCCGAAAAGAGCGGGAGCTGAAGAACTCCTGTCCAGCAGATTTTGGCCTCAATTTTATCGGTTATTAATTACGAGGAATTATAGAAGTGACGGCTAATATGAGCGGCGGCTGATTGTCGGTTCTCTCCGACTAACTGGTTAAAAACCACGTGTTTGTGGGCCCATGATGAGAAGCTTTGTTCAGATAAGCGTGTTACGGAGGGACCAACGAATGTGTTGCCTATCAGTCCAACTGATAAAGCCCGCAGTTTCGTCCTGTCTGTATTGCGGAACATCAGAGGAGTTCATTTTGGCCTTCCCAAGAAATGTCCTATCGAACATTTAATATCTTGTATTCATGCCACAAATAGATGTTGAGTGAATCAACGTCAAAAATTGGGATATGTGTGTGCCGTCCGAAGAATGGATTGGTACAGATCCCAACAAAAGACTTACTGAGAGGAACACCTTGTTGCAACGGCATCTTTCCGGTGTTCCGTACATGAAAACTCCCATTGCTGGACAAACTTCAACCAAAGGTGGAAACTCGCCCACCCTAAAATTCATTTATCATCAAAAAAACCCTGGAATAAAATCTGCACGTTCTACAGATGGTTTACTGATACAGGGGTTTCCTTCTTATCTTACCAACTGCGCTTCCGAGCAAGGTCCCTTTCCCTGAAAGAGGATATCGGCGTTCTGGAAAAGTAAATGACAACAAGTGCAGTTTCTTCCTACGAGCTGGAGTATTCATCGGTTGTATTAGTTATTAGAAAACGTGCTTGGATGGTAACTGATAAATACTCCACCTTGCAAGAACATCTAATGGTGTCTTGGACTTGGGATCGCTCTTGAGCGATGTTTTATCTTGGCATTCATTTGGAGATCTTTCCTCCAACACGGAGCGCTCTATAGACTGCTCTCATGAACGCCGTCGGACCGAAATCTGCTTGGGTTCCGGTCACGTGACTGCTTCCGCTGAGTAGTGTTTCTGTTCCACCGCCTTGACTGCCATGTTCTTTGACTACGAGGGAGACGTGAGCCTCAAACCTGTCGCTTCTTCTCCAGCTCCGAGTATCAGTCAAAGACGACACTCACTTTTCCAGAAGATCGAGATCCTCTTTAAGGGAGAATGTACAATTGATAAGATAAGAAGGGAAAACCTGCATCAGTAAACCGTCTGTAGAATACACAGATTGTATTCCAATATTTCAATTGAGTTCTCCGAGAACAACGTCATCTGAAACTAATTGACAAAACAAATAGACGTGGTTTCTTTTCCTTCCCCCATTTTTTTTTTCGGAATAGCAAGCCGACCTCCGTCTGGCTGGCCTTTCCTTTCTTAATAAACATATCCCGCCCCCTTGTGGTCATATACGCCAGAAGACGCTCCAAGGGTGGCCGGCACACACAATTTTGACGCTTTGGTCGCTTTCGGGTTTCCACTAGGTACAATAGAAATGAATAATTCCATGAACGCGCTCTTGTTGAAGCTCAGTGCTTGTGTCCGTTCTTGTTTAGTGCGGTTCTTTGGACGCTTTTAAGGATCTTCTGAGGATATTCGAGAAAGTAATTATCTATGAAAATGTAGGCTAATCAATAATAATGTTTCCAGCTCTTTTTGGACACACAAGAAATACGACTACCGCAGAAACAACTGCAACATTGAAGAACGCCCTTTTTGATACCATGGACGCGTTGAGTTGGCAGCACTGACAACCCGTCTCAAGTATACATACGGGCAATTTTCACACACGATCCAACTATATAAGTTGCAAGAGTTGCATGATGATCGCCCATGCGATCGCAATGGCCAACTGTACGTCAGCCCAGCGGACACTCCCTTGACCGCACGAGGGTCGGAGAAGTAAACCGGTTGTCTCATATATATATTCTCAAAAGTCATACATATCATGTAAAAAAGGCTTTCTCAGATGATCCCAAAGTAATACACACGAGACGATATGGAGGACGAGAGGGCGGGGCCACGAGCAAGAATGAAGATGTGACAGTTTTAGTATTGGGTTCCTTCGGGAAGGAATATTAAAATGGATAACGAGACTTTGGCCGTTTAAGTTTAAAATGAATTGGAATATTAGCGTCACAATTTAAGGAGATTGTTAGTTATACAATGTCCATTGTACGTATAATTAGCAACGCCATTAATCTGCAATACGTAACTAACATTCTAATTAATTTTAAAATTTCGCGCAAGTCTCGTCCCTTAATTGCACGCATATATATATTCGAAGCTCATATTCAGAAAAATATGCATTATGAACATGAGAGATTTATGTTCTGAGGCTGGAACACATAGAACGACAAATACATATAAAGCCCTGGTAGAGGTAGAGCCCTGGACCGGTAATCCAAAAGATGTGGGTTGGAGTCCTACAGCCTGGCTAACCTTTTCAGTAACTTCCATCTTTCATGCATCGTGAAGCAGACAGGAAAGCTCGTGTACATTACTCGCCACGTAGGAGAGTTTTATAGATACTGACAGATACTGATATAATAAAGAGCGCAAGTTGTGGAGCAGCCTTCACCTGAGCGTTGAGGACGCACCTAACACGGTCTCTGCAGTGCGTCAAATCATGAGATAATACGCTGCCTGTTGATTAAAATAGCAGGCTGTTATTCAGCTGTTGGCAGGCACGTTATCAAATAACTAACGCCTGCACAAGTATGCCGCAGAGCGGTAAAACGGCGGGCCCGCCAGGTGGAAGGGTAATGGCGGCAACGCGAGGAGAAGCCAAGTCGAGCCAAGCGCTACTCTGAAACTTGTTTTTTCAAGTGCTCTAACGCTAGCATCATGGAAGCGGTAAAACATTTCACGAGAATGTGTTCTCCAATACGTCACTGCAAACTGTGTAAGCATTCTCAGTTCTCGCTCTAGTGCCATTGGACGAAGATGACGATGATGATGACATTTTCTCACCAGCTTGTTGAACACTACGATCCCGCGAGTTGTCCTGCTCATCGTGTGAATGAAGCCAACTCTCTGCACTTGAATTGCGCGCAACCGTTGCTGGAACCAAGTTGCATCGTGTGCATTAGACTCTCTGACACAGCAAACGTCACAGTGACGTCAACGAACTATATGCTCCTTTCGGAAAGACAAAGTTTTAGTCGCTAAATAACAGTGGCAGTTTCTCAGACCCTCCGTCTTGAGTGCGCTGACCTCGAGTGTAGGAAGATCTTGCCATTACTCATAGTTAATCTAGCTAGACATATGATTAGCAGACAGAGTTGGAAAGGTCCTAACGAATCCTCGGATTTTACAAAAGTTTCTTGTTGACAGCAGTCCCACTACTAAACATCTCAGAAACCTATAGTAGTGTTGTCCATAATGCTAACTGGCAAGGAGATATTCCGGTTCTTTCTGTTAGCATAGCGGCAGTTAGCGGGTGCCCGAAATTGATTAAAAGAGCCAAATAAACAAAGTGAGGGGACTCAAAATGTACAGTGCCCTGCTTGGACGTCTAACGTGGAAGCCCATTTATAAGGATTAGGGGTGCGCACCCTAAATGAACGTTCCCTCTGTTGACAAACAAACTTTCTTTTATTACCGAAAAATATAAAGTTTTCTCTTTGTCGGACACCCTCTTCGAAAAGCTAACAAAACGCGCATCTTGGCGACGATCGGGTTTTTTTCTCACTCTTTCTCTTGCACGTATGTTATGTAGGTTTTATGCGCCGAGTTAGGCCGGGTTCACACTAACAGCAACAGGGCTCAACTCTCAACATTCATCATCATTTACCATCTTCTCCCCTCAAGCAATGGGATATCCCACTACATCACCATTATACTTATTGGTTGTTGTTCACACTAACGTTTTTCTCATCCGCTTTTACCACGGGCGAAAAACGGACCCATTCAGCACATGCACGTTTGTTCACGGACCGTGTCGGCTCTCCGTGTAGATGCTGAGCCCTTTCACACAACCTCGTCCGTGTGGATAAAAATAAGAAGCTAGTGGTCTTTGACGTAGGCCGCCCTCAAGGACAGCGACCTTATATAAGATTGGCGAGACACCAGTTTTCTGCTCTTTCTGTCCGACTTTTTGGCCTGCCGTTTCGCCATTCCGTGATTTCAAGCTATGATTCTCAGACCTTCGTATCGTTCTTCTTTCATCGTTGATTTGTTAGGCAATTTGAGGCTTTGTTTGTATCTGTCCCCTCTATGTTGTTCCAGCCTCAGAACATCAGTTTCTCTCTTCTTCGTATCGCGTCATTTTGCCTGCTCTGGCTGTGACAAATGATTTACGACAAGAAATGTTGCAGGAAACGTCTTTAATTGCAGTCTTTCGTGAACACAGAGGCAAAGATATAACTTGTATATACACAAATATATGTAAAAATATAAAATATATTGTTTATAATATTCATGATATGACAGCTAATGAAGCAATTAACAGCAATATGTATTTAAAATTTTTTCAACGTCCTGAAACAAACTTAACGTGGAGAGGTGGGCCAGTTGGTAAGAAGACACATCGATAAGCGAGCAAACAGACACGAACAGCACAGGGCTGTTCGTGTCTTTTGTGGGGGAGAGATTTACTGAACGAATTTCACGTGGGTGCTATGCTTTGCTCGCTTCTCGACATGTCCTGAAATCGTTGAGGAGCAGGACCGACAAAAGAGGCACGAGAAACACGGGCAAAAAAAGAAAAAGACATACAGCAATTTTCACGGCAGTCTTGAGCAATGCTGGTCAGATTTTTTCTCCGCTTTAAATTTCGATATTCACATGGAGGAGAAACTGTAGAGTCTGATAAGGCACGGAGAGTTTGTTCCGTGACAATCGCTTCGAATGTGGCGTGGGTGAAACTTATTGTCGCCCCTTGCGAGGAAATACGGCCACGAGTGGAGACGGTAAAAATTGTCTCGAACACGAGATGAGTACACAGATGATCACCGAGAAAAAAAAAGGCGCTCATTCGGGGATTAACTCGGTGGATATCTAGCCATCTTCTTTTTATGTTGTTCACCCACGTAATGCCATATGCTCTGGCGTTTATGACAATAAATGAATAAATACGAAAACCCGTTGATATCTTAATCAACATCGAGTAACATTTGTATAATGCAACGAGTCTCACATGCTTAAATAAAGCCCGTGACTGATTTAAAATTAATCTTTCTCCATTATGTATTCAGCTTATTTGAATAAATTAAAAAGTGTTAGCGACGCTTATGTGTGGACGGATGGGGGAAGTCATAGCCGAGCACCAACGAGTGGCGCCGCTCGGTGGTCATTAAAACGTTAATAACGTATCTATTTTTGTCCCGGTATGTCGCTACTTTTTACTCAAGTAACGATGGTAACGGGTTCGAAGCCGGCTAACAAGACGATGCCGTTAAACAGAGTGTGCTAAAGAAATGGACCGATCCTTTTTCTCGGGATTCCCCTCACCTAGTGTTGTGCCCGCTACCGAAAGTAAGTAACAGAATACCGCTACCCGCTACTTGGCTCAAAAGTAGCGCAACACTTACGTCGCTACAAAGTCGAAAACGCAATGGGATAGCGGTACCGCTATCAGATAAAAGTAAGACAAATACTTTTGCGCTGCTGACGTTCGGCGCATACCTAGCAATTGAAATTGCAACTAAATTGAAACTATTTCAATTAGCCAGCACCGCAAGTTACAGCCAAGATAATTGACGTTGTTTATCTAGAATAGGGTGCTTTGGGGTCGTCACTGCGCATGTCCAGAACCTAAACAGCATTTTGCGACTCGTTATTTGTTTTGGACCCAGACGTCACCTGTAAGGGAGAGCTGAGTTATACTTTCCCGCTCTTTGTTAGCGGCCACTAACTGAAGAGACTTTTGCATCGGTTTCGCCTTAACCTATATGGTCAACAGTTTCTCCATAAAGTCGGCAGGCCTAGTTCAGCAAACTGTCCAGCCAGTGTGTGCATCTGTGGAAAACACATCGTTATGCACAAGATATGCATCCCAAAGAGCAACGTTCAAATCTGCTCTGGCCCGCTTGGACAATAGAACCTTCGATGAAGGTGCTGGGTGTATGGGAACCCACGAAGAGAGATGCAGCGTTATCGGCGCCTGTCAACTTCATAGTGAGCAGCGATATGGAATCTGTATTTCAGGACCGCATTCTACACTCTTAAAAAAAAGGGTGTACTTTAACTCGTTTCCTTGCCACATATATATCACCCTTTTGGAGAGTACAATTACGCTCAAAAGGGTGTCTCCTCACTCCCTCAAGGGAGTAGCATAACACCTTCTCCCTGCCGGGGAGTAATATTACTCTCCAGTAGGGAGAAAGGTGTTATGCTACTCCCTTGAGGGAGTGAGGAGACACCCTTTTGAGCGTAATTGTACTCTCCAAAATGGTGTTATATATGTGGCAAAAAAGGGAGTTAAAGTACATCCTTTTTTTAAGAGTGTAGACATGTGTCGTTCCTGTTAGTTTCTCGCAAGTCATTTCAGTTCCATGGGATGTAGCTACGCATGTGCACGTACAGTTCGGTGGCCTGGAGGGGTGATATTTTTCTATTTTTATCTTTCGATTTTTCTTTTTCTTTCATTTCATTTCCTTTGTGGGAGTAGCAGAATTCGTCTGGTGGCGAATTTAATATTTTCCGGGGTTTTTTTTTTTCTATTATCAAATTCAAACTCAACTGTTTCAGTGACGAGTAAGTAAAATTTTCCCTTCTTGCAATTTTCAAATTTTGCACGACGCACACTAAGGCTGTAAAGAATGCACGTGTTCGTAGTGTTTATTCAGCCTTGGGCGGAATTCTAAAGTCACGTGTGTGTCACAGGGATGTTGGTGGTAGCCAAGGTCGTGCTGAAGATTGGGAGGTAGTGGGCTCGAATCCTACCACCGACTGTGCTGTAGAAGGTCTGCCCTGGGTCTTCCGAAGACTTTCCAGACGAATGTCGGCACGGTTGCCCTGAAGTCTGCCCAGGACGCATACTAACCCCCGGGGCTCCCCTGTCTCCCACTCTCTCCATCTGTCCACGTCTGCACGCCGCTTCGCAGAATAAAAAATAAAAGTTGTCCCATATCTGGTAGGGTAAATTGTGCTTCAACTGACAGCGCAAACTATATCCGCGAGAAAGTACCATTTTTAGTACAGTTCCTCAGTGGCGAAGGAATGCGCCGGAGCGTGTTACGTAAACTGTTCATCACTTTTTACATTTACAATGCAGGTCTAGCAGCCAGTAATGGCTACAGCTAGTACAGACGTGTACATTGTGTTTCCTGCTCGTTTAGTTTCTTTTCCATATGCACTTCCAATGGGCATATTCCATTCGATATACCTCTACAATAAAGATTACGAGAAAATGCCACAACCTGCCCTCCTACTGGGACGTCAGTCGACGACCTCGCGCAAATGTTATATACTGTATTTGAATCCAGCTTTAGTTTAATATGTGTAGCCAAAAGATGGCACTAAAATCCAGCGTCCTGACCAAAGTACTTTCGTCGCAGCAAAATCACAAGTATAAACTGTGAGAACACACCCTGGTCTTCCCTAAACCTGTACTTTCTCTTGTGTCTGATGAAGCGTCGTCCACCACGCTTCTATTAGAAAGCTTCAGGGTTGTTTTTTGAGTGTTATACATTCTTTTGGACCCCAGAGTTGATGAATGCCCTATTCTAGAACGGCCTATTGTTTGCATTTACTTCACCATCAACAGTTTTGTTTTGGGAATGTCCGTAATTCGCAAACTCAAGCTCTTCTCTCCACTTATTGTCTACCGTCGATAAATATCACGTATTGATTTACCAGGGATTTACCAACTGCCAGGTGCGTAAAACATAACAATTTCTCTCACGTGGAATGTAACGTACACAAGTGGACAAACACCAAACTCACAGCCCCCATGTCATATAGAACACCTGAAGGCAACGAGGGCAAAGCTCACTACCAGTAGGCTTACATGTCTCATGCGAAACAATAACTGAATCACATTCGACGACCAATGTCACTTGAAATACTTAAATCGCCACAGAAATGCCGCGTCTGTTTTACAGCTTTTAACGGTAAAATAACTATGGAGGCATTTTTGTTGCGCTTCCAATATTTCGCACGAAACAACACAGTGTTTACCTGCCGCAAAAATTACAATTCAACTAAACGAGTGAAATATATCAACTTTACATCTCGTAAAAACCAGCACCGTTTCCGGTTCATATTCCTCACTAACGTACAGTACTATGCGTTTGGCATTACATTCAGTGGGGCATAAATTATGAGAGTAGTTGAGGAAGAAAACTGTTTGTCAAAAGAGAAGGCTGTCTCGCTTTTCCCCCCATCTTACTGAAAGCAGCGGTAGCGGTGAAAGAGTCCGCCGAATTTGTACTTTTTCCGCTAGCAATTTCAAATGTAGCGGGATTGCTGCTTCGCTATGAGAAAAGTAGCGAATACGGTATAACTAGGTACAACAGAGAGCTACGTAGGCACAACAGAGAAGGATGTAGAACACTGCCTCTTTCGTGAGGTGAGGATGTCCTCACCCTCATCTATCCTCGTGAGGATGCCCACCTGTATGTGTGAATGAAACCCCGGTAAGATCATCATTGTTGTCCCACAAGTGGTGCCACTTGACTACAGGTGCCGCTTTTTCGACAAATCCCGTAGGTGTTTTCCCAATTTTCTATGTACAGTTCTTAGTCAACTATTTGCGCGAGTCACGAGGGTGAACAATGTGGCTTCTTCCTCAAAGTACTCTTCCATCAGATCTACAGGAGATGACAAAAAAACTATTTTTCATCATAGACAGAGCGTAAGACTCCAGAGGCCACGAAGAGGCTGTAAGACTAGAAGCGTCTCACCCTTCCTTTTTTTTTTCTTTTTATAAATCGAACAGACGCCATCTGGTAGCCGCGTAATCGTTCTTTTTTTTCTCTCTCTCTCTTTCGTCCCTCTACACAGCCGGTTAAGAAAAACAGTGCATAATTAGCGGCCAATTTCCGATGGGGTTGTGCACCCGATGACCTCACAGACATAAGGTGAACAACCTACCCGTCATTAATTATTGGCCGGAAAACGTATGTGAGAATCGTCTGTAGGACGACAAGAACCGTCACCTGTCTGTGTTGATTCACTCAGTTCTTAAACTCAGATGCTTTCTTTAGTGAAGGAGCTTTTTTAGTCCGTTCAAACGCCTTCTACTAAATCCACGGAATGTCGGCTCCGTGACAAAAATAAGTAAAGAAACATCTTGGGGATGGTTAACGGAATACTCTAACTAAGTAGCGCAATACTAGCGTCAGAAAAGTAAAGCGATGCAAAATAAGGTAATGCGTCGTTGCATATAATGACGGTCTAGAGGTAACACAACTATCAACGCGGATGATACACAGTGCCTTCTTCTGTAAGGTTTTGTTCTTATTCGTAACAGTGCATGGTTGAGCCCCATACCAGGTGAGCGTAGTTTAGGTAAGACAGGAAGAGCAAATTGTATAGGTTCAACTTGAAATTTGTAGAAAGAAAATAACGTTACCGAGAAATTATTCCAGTAATCCTGGAAAGCTTTCTGATTACATGTCTTACGTGGTCATCCCCCAGATCAACTGACCATTAAAAATCCCTCCAAAAACTTTGATGCTATCTACAAACTCAACTTTGCCAGCACCTAACTGAATATCTTCAAGTATTGTCAGTTTTGTTTTCTGGTCTAAACAAAATGGCTTTTGTTTTACCTATCATTGATTTGTAATTCATTAGCTTTTGCCCAGTTGAAGATTTCGTAACGCCGCTGTTAACTGTGTGTAACGCCGTAACGCCGCTGTTAACTGTGTGTTCTCCAGCTATGGCGGTTGGAGTTAACTGTGGCAGCTTTCGTGTTCTTTGGGTCGTTTGTTAACTTACAGGTCATTTGACCATATGAGATTAGTATGACGGATTACGGTTCCGGGTCTCGAACGGAGGCAAGCAACAGCTGCGCCGTGCCCAAGTAGGTTGTCCGAGCGGCACAGTGCATCGTGATGTTTGGTACGTGTTGTCGGTGTATTTTGTCTTGTATTGTTGATTGAGGTGCTTTTGAAGAGGGTACGGCCACGTGTGGCAAAGTCAAGAGGCACGTAACAAATGAGGTTGGTGCAATTTGTGGTAGAAATAAAAGCCGTTGGCAAGAGTAGGACAAGTGCCGGGACTCAAGCCCCCAGCCATATGTGAATGGCTGAACTTGGTCGGCATGGTGTAATTGGTAGTACACCTGAGCGGAAATCAAATAGGTGACTCTTTGCCAATTGCCTTACTTTCTATCATGACCTGCTTGCGCGTGGTTCGCGCTGATTTTGATGAATGCATTTCGCAGTTAGATTCATTTTCTTCATTACACAGGCAGAACTCCTCATCTTCGTCGGTCTGTTGGTGGACACTTCTCTTCTTTTGTATTGTGCGGTGACTATGCAATTCTTATTACAGTGCATGCAGTGTATTACAGGCCATTTAAATAAATAATATGTCCGTTATTTTGCATGTTGTGTTGAGCTCGGCATAACACCCTTGCTGAAGACAACCCCTTACTGAAGGGGGTTGTCTTGCCTGGGTGTGTAGACATACACCAAAAAGAAGTCAGTTAGGGTATAGCACTGGATTACACCCAAAAAAGTGTTATATTGTGTGTAGTGTACGAAACAGAGAGGCGGCAACTCTGTGCTCAGTTGTACTGCTAGCCGACAGGCTTTCAACCTGGCTGCAATTCTTCGCCTATGTCAGAGCTATGTGCAACACCGTCGATGTCTCCTGATGTTCTTGGGAGTTCCTCTTGTCTACCGGTTTGCTCCAGACGCTGTAGAGTCCTCCTCTGTATTCCAATGACCATTGTTGCTTTTTTCGTCTTTCTTCACCTTCCTCTATTTGTGAAGTAGCGCAGCGCAGCCAGTGGAGGAGATCTCAATTGTTGTACTTGCACATAACTTTAACTTCATTTTCAAATGTCACATCTAATGTTTCGCGTGTAATGGGGTAGTGTACTGCTCTCCGGTGGTGAATCACCCCAGGTCATAGTCACGATTTATTTGTTGTTCGTGATTAATGTAATCAAAAGCCTGTGTGAAGTCAATGAATACACCGAGAGCATTTTTTTTTCACTTCAAAAGAATGAAGAACATATTCTTTTTGAGCAAGTATATAGTGCTAACTCGGTTGATTTACTTTTCTTGAAAACATATTATTCGGTTATTATTTTGTGCACTTCACAGAACGAGGACATGCGGCTAGGAATTATTATTTTTAATCATTTAGTGAAAGGCGGCAACACCGAAACTGTTCGATAATTTAAAATATTCTGTTCATCACTCTTTTTAAAAAGGGCAGTTACTTTAACCAACAACATACGACGGGGAAAAACGCCTTTGAGACCTTTAAATGTGATGGTGATGTGATAAAGAAAAAAAAAGTGTAAAGGTAGGCTGAGTTTATTGTGAGCCCCGCGTAACGTAACCGTGAACCGAAGTAATTGAAGAGGTGTGGGTACATTACTTAGTCACTATTGTTTCGTCACGACAGATTTTCTTCCACTCGAAAGACATCAAATGTCTCCTCTGATCATTAGCGGAAGAGAAATCCCTTTCCGTATCACGCAGGAGCCCCGCAATATTTTCAATAGGAAAAAAGTAGCGCGAATACCGCGGCTACTTCTTGGGGGAGTTGACGAGATCGCCGCACGCGGCTCTGTAGGCTGCGAACTGGCGCGTCCTCTGGCCGAGACGAATCAAGAATAAAAACGATTTTCGCTTAGACGCAATTTCCCTTATGACGTGCAGATGAAACTTAAAAGGAAGCAATGTCATATATATTGAAATGCACAGATTGCAGGCACCATCGGTGGGGCCACTTTGTCCATCCAAAGGTGTTGACAATACAAGTTACCAAGACACGTTGTCGTTTCTTTTGACAACGTTGTCTATCGTATCGTTTTCGCTACCCATCTGCTACGAGTCGACATTTCCCAGCCGCTGTATAGCAAAACCCGCTGCAATCCCAGCAAATGAAAACGAAATGCGTTCCCTATAGTAATTGATATACGAAATCTTTGTTCTTTACTAATAAGTAGGTGCTTAAGTATGACAAAGAAGGCGGGATTATCCCTGCCAGACATGCGGCAAAACCGACAGCCATTCCACAAGGAGAGGCGCCCATAACATCGGCTCAGAGTGCACCTCGCAGTCGGTTTCCTACGAGTTCGTACACGACATGTAGCAGTACTAAATGTGTTATGTTGCTATAACCCACTCGGATACACTTCAACTTGCGACGAGGATGGGATACTGTTCAACATCTCATCCGACCCCTTTGTTCTCCGGAGCGAGGAAGCAAGATGGCTACTTTCGGAACCGCCCCAGCCTTCGACACAGACGTGGAACCATGGAGTCAATACGTTAGAACAGTACTTGGTCGGAAACAAGATTACAGACGGGAATCAGCGCACCAGTATTTTTCTCTCGGTTGTGGGACCGAAAACCCACGGACTACTTCGGAGTCTCCTGGCCCCGGCCAAGCCGAGCACAAAGACCTTCGTGGAACTAGTAGAAACACTCAGCTGTCACTTGGCCCCGAAGACGTCTGTAATTGTGGAACGTTTCCGTTTCAACTTTCGTGTCCAGCACGAAAACGAAACTGTATCTACATTTATCGCTCAACTGAGAAAACTATCTGCGTTCTGCGAATTCGGAACAACTCTAGAAGATCATGCTTCATAGGATCAATCAATCAGAACAACTCTAGATACGATGATACGGGACAGGCTGGTATGCGGTGTCGGGGACATTGGCATACAAAAGCGATTGCTTGCTAAGCGGGAATTGACCCTGGAGAAAGCCACTACACTTGCGTGCGCCGCAAAGATGGCAACCAAGAATGCCATGGAACTGAGTCAGCCTCCGGACAACTCAGTGAATCGGATCATCAACCGAAAGGGTCGACAGCGTCCGGTTGGTCCGGTTGGTCCGGCCTAAAGGAACCACGCCAAGACAGGCAAGTCAGAAGTGCATACGTTGCGGAGGCAGTGATCACGGAGCACGGTGCCAGCGTTGCAAGAAGAAGGGACACCTTGCAAAAATGTGCTTGTCAGACTCACGACAACCAAGACCACGAGCACACGGTTGGACGAATGCTATTTCAACAGGAGGGGCGACCTCAGAGGCAAGCCTTAACCTGCATGGAATCCACAGTGTCGACACCCAGACAACGCCGCGTCGGTGGATCATCACCACTCGTTGGATGGGTATCCCGGTTGACACGGAAGTTGACACAGGTTCGTCCGTTACGTTGATACCTGCTAGCACGTACAGGAAACATCAAGCCTCCTGGCCAACGTTATTGCCATGCCAAAGCAAGTTATCATGCTACATGGGTCAGCTACCAGTGCTAGGCGTTCTGAAAATGGAAGTCACTTACGAACACCGGACGACAACAGCTTCGCTTTACGTCGTTAATCGTGAGGGCCCAAGGCTATGTAGCCTATGTGGTCGTGACGTCATTGGAGCGCTGGATCTGCTTACCGACAACGTGAATGCCGTTAACAACGAAGTCAAGGTGGCCAATTTGAAGCAGGAACTCAAATCCTTGTTTGAGCCAGGCATCGGCCTCATGGTAGGTCCACCTGCTCATCTACATTTGCAGCAAGGTATAACGCCCAAGTTCTGCAAAGCAAGATCTCTTCCGTATGTAATGCACGACAAAGTGTCCGCGAAACTTGATCGGCTGTGCGAAGCGGGAGAGCTCACGCCGGTGACCCATTCCGAATGGGCAACACCTATTGTGTCCGTCATGAAGAAAGATGGCACAGTAAGAATATGCGGCGATTTCAAGGTTACGCTGAACCAAGTCTGTGACGTTGAACAATACCATCTTCCGACGATTGAAGACATGTTTGCGTCCGTTAGTGGAGCGGAGTGCTTTTCCAAATTGGACTTACGAGACGCATACCAGCAGATTCCACTTGATGAAGACTCACAGAAAATCGCGGTAATAAACACACGTCGAGGCCTGTACAGCTACAAGCGTCTACCCTATGACATTGCTTCTGCACCCGCAATCTTCCAGCGTCGGATGGAATCCTTGCTGAGAGAAATTCCGGGAACCCAAGTCTTTCTCGATGACATCCTGATATGAGAGCGGGAGGCGAACTTCGGAGAAACCCTGCGCAAAGTACTCCAGCGTCTACAGGACAACGGTGTTGGCCCGAGGGAGGACAAATGTGAGTTTCACAAGTCAGAAATTTCGTACTTGGGACATCGCATTGACAAAAGAGGACTTCATCCCGAAGAAAAGAATCTGAGAGCAATAGTTGAAGCGCCAGTGCCGAAAAACGTGCAAGAATTGAGATCTTTCTTGGGACTGCTTACTTACTACAGCAGCTTCATTCGTAACATGTCCTCCTTGCTCACACCCTTGTACGGCCTACTGAAAAATGATTCCGTCTGGAAATGGGGTACTGCCCAAGAGGAAGCATTCAAAAAGGCGAAAGATGTGTTGGTAAATTCTGGATTTCTAACACATTTTGATCCGTCCCGAGAACTTCAGCTTGAGTGCGACGCATCACCGTACGGAATAGCAGCAGTTCTATCACACCGCATTGACGGGCAAGACAGACCAATTGCATTCAGGTCGAGAACTCTCACTGGGGCAGAACAGAACTACTCCCACCTGGAGAAGGAAGCATTGGCACTTGTTTTCGGAGTCACGCGATTCAGAGACTACCTGTGGGGACGATAGTTCACTCTCCGGACGGACCACAAACCTTTGGTAGGACTTTTCAAAGAAAGCAAGGCTATATCATCCACGGCAGCCAGCAGAATTCAGCGATGGGCGTTGACACTGAGCGCCTACAAGTACCAAATTGAATATAAACCTGGACGTCAAAACGGCAATGCGGATGCACTAAGCCGCCTTCCCATAAAAGGAACTGCAACTGAGGAAGAACTCGCAAATTCAGAAGCGGTATGTTCTATCCAAATCCTAGAGGAGGGGCCACTGTCAGCAAAGCAGATAGCCGACTTGATAAATGAAGATGCTACCTTGTCAGCACTCAGGGATGCCATACACCGGGGATGGTCACATAAAGAAACAAGTGAAAGGGTGCAGACTAGCTGGTATAGATCCATGAAGAAGACCTGTGGGGACGTCTTCTGTGTCCGTGTCTCTCGGTCTTCTTCAATGGATGGCCACATAAGCTGCAAGACAAGGCATTGCAACCGTATTGGTCTCGAAGAGATGAGCTCTCGACGGACTGATCATGTGGGGAAGGACGCTGGGATAATCATCCCAGCCAAAGCACGCCATGCATTGCTACTGGAACTCCATTCTACACACTCTAGAATGGCAACAATGAAAGCAGTAGCAAGATCACTATTCTGGTGGCCCGGAATAGATGGCGACATCGAAAGCACGACACGGCGCTGTTTGGAATGTCAACAGGCACAGCCAATGCCACCAGTAAAGGAACCTCTGTCCTGGCCATCGACAACTATAAGATGGTCACGCGTGCATATTGATTATGCCTTGCCAATTGAAGGAATGATGCTACTCATCGTAGTGGACAGCTTCTCACGTTGGATTCCGGTTAAGAATGCTTCGTCTGAGGAAACGGTGGAGGAACTTGGAATTCCACACTGCGTAGTGTCAGACAATGGCACGCCGTTCACAGGAAAACCATTCCAGGATTTTGTGAAAGCTAATGGGATACGACATATTCGTACAGCCCCACTCGCAGTCAAACGGACTAGCAGAAAGGGCGGTACGCACAGTGAAGACTGGAGATTTGCGCACAAATGCGGTCCGCTGGTTGCATTCACACCATCGATCTCCAAACACTGTGTCCGGTACTACTTGGGTACAACATCAGGTCAAGATTGGACCTCATCAGCGTCCGAGAACTACACAATGAAGATATCTCAAAACCTGACCAGGCACGACCAAGCCCAGAAAAACGTTCACGTTCGGAAACAGGTGTGCACCAGCCAGGGGCGCACGTGTTCGCTCGAAATAACAGGCGAGGACAAAAATGGATTCCGGGAGTGGTACAGAACCAAAAAAGGATCCCGGATGGCTGTTGTGAAAACGGCGGTCGGAGATATGACGCGGCACGCCGACCAACTGCGCCGACGACCTTCGTCGCGGATCTTCACTGAGGATGACACCTGGATGTCTGACGTGAAAGTTCACAACCCGAGTCTCCGGACTCCGGTTTCTCCACCTAGAAGATCAGGACGACACCGGAGGTCACCACTGCACTGTGAGCAACCGGTGACATGCTAAAGGGGAAGGAGTGCTGTGTGCCAGACATGCGGCAAAAAGGCTTCGGCACCGACGCCAATGGTGCATTCCACACGGAGAGGTCCACATTCGGGGCGCCCATAACATCGCGTCAGGGTGCACCTCCGCTGTCGGGATGGACTCTCACCTCGCTGTCGGTTTCCTTCGAGCGTCGGAGCCACTCGCTCGTACTCGACTATTGATTAGTTCTTAATGTGTTATGTTTCTATAACCCACTCGGATACACTTGAGTCCCCAACGAAAATCATAAGCGGCAAAGAGTTGTTTGAGACCTGATCCAAAAATCACTTTGTTTAGCACCTTGCGCAAAGTGTATCTCTTAAAAACTCCCAAGACTGTTGACAGATAGAGAGAGGTAAGGGGTTAGTATGAAAACCTCAGCCTACAGTAGGATTCAAACCCACAACCTCCAGCACGACCCCCAACGAGCATCCCGGACAACACCCCCAAAGGCGGACAAATGCTCCCCAACCGTATATTCTAACTATCATGTTGTCATTTCATTTGTCACGCTTCGTGGCATATATAACGGCGCCACTATTTCCATAAATATATTCCGTTAACGGAAATCAATGAATGGCTCAGCTTGCTCTGATGAGGCTTCTTGAAGCTCGTTTCAATTCGTTTCTGTATAGCTCCTATACAGTTATACACACTTAGTACAAATGATGATTGTCATCTTTCACATGTGCATCCTGAAAATTGTTTGTTCGTTTCAATGCGTATCACGTATACTTGAGCAGTGATGTACGCTGAGTAGCTTATTTGCCTACCCTTACGAGATGATTGCATAGTAGTGAAAATTGCTTGTGATTGAATCTGAGAAAGGCAATCTTAGGCAATGAAAGGCAAAGGCAATCCGGCAAAAATGTACATGGAGGAAATGTCGTTCCCGGAAATAACGCCCCCGAAATAATGTTCCCTGAAAAAATGTACCCCGGTGGAAATGTCGCCGGAAGAAATGTTCCCCGATCAAACATGTCCCCTGAGCAGTGCGGCGTACGACGGGAGATTTAGTAGTGGGATGTGATACTAGCATAGCTGGGCGAACTCACTCATGAGGGCCCTCATGAGTGCCCCTCACCCTCACCTCACGCCTTTGAGGTGAGGGTGAGTGAGGGCAAGCCCGCGATCAGGCCGTCCGTGAGTGCACTCATGAGGTTCTTACCCTCATGCGGTCTCCTCTGAGTGCACTCATGAGGTTTTGCCCCTCATGAGACCCCCTGTGAGTGCACTCATAAGGTTTTGCCCCTCATGAGACCTCCTGTGAGTGCACTCATGAGGTCTGAGGGGCGTCAGGTCTGTGTGAGTGAAGTCACTGGTGAGGCCTGAGGGGTGTGAGGTCAGTATGAGTGCATTCAGAAATGAGGGTAAATGACGCTTACGAGACGTTATGAAGGCACTAGTGATATGGTTCCAGCGACTAACTACACGCAGTGTGCACTTTAAAGGGCTGGTTTTCCCGTTTTTAGCACTTTCGTCTACGTCGCGCTGGGAACACAGCAAAGCGTCCTGAGCTGACGGATTAGTTGGTGATATGGTTCCATCGACCCACCTACACGCAGTGTGCACTTTAAAGGGCTGGTGTGCCCGTTTTTAGCAGTTTCGTATATGTCGCGCTGACAACAGAGCAAAGCGTCTTGGCTGACTGATTACTTGGTGAGATGGTTCCAGCCACCCAACTACCGGCAGGGTGCACTTTAAAGGGCTGGTGTGCCCGTTTTTAGCAGTTTCGTATATGTCGCGCTGGGAAAGAGCAAAGCGTCTTGGCTGACTGATTACTTGGTGACATGGTTCCAGCGATCCAACTACCTGCAGGGTGCACTTTAAAGGGCTGATGTGCACGTTTTTAGCAATTTCGTCTACGTCGCGCTGGGAACACAGCCAAGTGTACTGGGCTTTGTTGTGTTCCCAGCGCGACATAGACGAAATTGCTAAAATCCGGCGCACCTGCCCTTTAAAGCGCACGCTCTCGGTAGTTGGGTCGCTGCGTGGAACCGTATCACGAAGTAATCAGTCAGCTCAGGAGGCTTTGATGTGTTCCCAGCGCGACGTAGACGAAATTGCTCAAAACGGGCACACCAGCCCTTTAAAGTGCACCCTGCCTGTATATGGGTCGATGGAACCATATCGCCAACTAATCAGTCAGCTCAGGACGATTTGCTGTGTTCCCAGCTTGACGTTGACGAAATTGCAAAAAACGGGCACACCAGCCCTTTAAAGTGCACCCTGCCGGTAGTTCGGTCACTGGAACCATATCGCCAAGTAATCAGTCAGCTCAGGACGTTTTGCTGTGTTCCCAGTGCGACATAGACTAAATTTGTAAAAACGTGCACACCAGCCCTTTAAAGTGCACCCTGCCTGTAGTTGGGTCGCTGGAACCATATCGCCAAGTAATCAGTCAGCTCAGGACGCTTTGCGGTGTTCCCAGCGCGACATAGAGTAAATTTGTAAAAACGTGCACACCAGCCCTTTAAAGTGCACCCTGCCTGTAGTTAGGCCGCTGGAACCATATCGCAAAGTAATCAGTCAGCTGAGGACGCTTTGCTGTGTTCCCAGCGCGACGTAGACGAAATTGCTAAATACGTGCACACCAGCCCTTTAAAGTGTACACAGCCAGTGGTTGTGTCGCTGAAACCACATCATGCGTCATTTGACCTCATTTCTGAATGCCCTCATACTGACCTCACATACCTCAGGCCTCACCAGTGACTTCACTCACAGAGACCTGGCGCCCCCTCAGACCTCATGAGTGCACTCACAGGAGGTCTCATGAGGGACACAACCTCATGAGTGCACTCACAGGAGACATTATAAGGGTAAGACCCTCAGGGCTTGCGTTTGTGAGTGCCGTGAGGGTGAGGGCGATTGAGGGCCTGTGCTCGTGAGGGCGGTGAGGGTGAGGGCGATTGAGGGCATGTGTCTGTGAGGGGCGTGAGGGTGAGGGCTAGTGAGGGCCTGTGCTCGTGTGGGCGGTGAGGGTGAGGGCGATTGAGGGCATGTGTCTGTGAGGGCCGTGAGGGCCAGGGCGAGTGAGGGCATGTGCTCGTGAGGGCGGTGAGGGTGAGGGCGAGTGAGGGCATGTGCCCGTGAGGGCCGTGAGGGTGAGGGCGAGTGAGGTTTCACCAAAATGCCCACCTATGGATACTAGTGAACAGAGGGTTTGTGTCGAGAAAGAGATCCAACTAAAGAAAATAATAAAAATATGCAGATAAATGTTTAATGAAGATCGTTATTGAAGCCGTCACCTGGTGAAACCACGATCATCTCTATAATACACGACCATCACACTCGCACCTAGCCCCAGCGCCACTGATGTAGTTTCGCCAAGCGGCCGCCGCGCGTTTGTGGCGCTGAATACGGGACCCTCGGCAGACGACGCATGCTATGCGGCAGGGATGGGCAGTATTTAAATACATTGTAATTAAAATACTATTTAAAATATAAATACATGTATTTATATTTTGTAGTTAAATACAGACTCGAAAAATGTATTTATAATTATATTTAAATAACACTTTTCGGGTATTTATTCTTGTAAATACTTTATAAATACTCCTAAATACAGTATATATACTGCTTCATATCTTAAAGTCGCCTTGCATTTGACCTTTGGGGAAGAAGGGCGAGTTTGGGGCGCAGTTATGCCGTGTTTGCATCAGCATGCGCATGCGACAAACCATTTTAGATGGCAAGTTCTTCACTGTTGTTGCGGACAACGGCCGCGACTACCCGACTACCTTGTTGTACGAATCATCTTTGTCAAATTTAATTCAAGCATTTGTTCATCGGCACCTGTGGAGATGCTGTTCGCCTTTACGAATCTGATTGTACGGCCGAACAGAAGACGCCTAAGAGATGCAGTCTTGGAGAAACTTGTAATATTAAAATCGCCATGATAGTCTAACAAATAAATGTTATTGTTCGTTGCTGATTTGTTGTTATGACCATCGTTATTTCTGTAATTCCAGAGGACATTTTCCTCACAGTATTTATGGTGATAGTTACGGTATTTAAATACTGTATTTATATTTTGTATTTAAATACTCACGTTCAAAAGTATTTATGAAGAGTATTTAAATACCCCTTTCAACAAAGTATTTTGTATTTATATTTAAATACTCAAAAAATGTATTTATGCCTATCCCTGCTATGCGAATACCGTTGCTGCCATCATTCGCGTTTGGTTTTTGCTATTTTTCACGCGGTGGACAGTGTTTGTCTCCAGTGCATGGTTTGTGGATGGTGCAGACGTGATGGTGTACTGCACGTCCCGCTTTGCAAGCCGAAGAAAGCAGTGTCGAAGTATTTCATTCCACGAGTTCCGCTCAAATGCTGTCTTACGGGAGAAGTGGCTCGAAATATATCGCGGCGTCTTGACACAAGTAACTTGATTGCGAATTGCGATGGTTTCATTTCATATAGGGTGCACTTTATGGATGGCAGTGTGTACCATAAATGGGTTTATCCAATATAGCTAAGTACCTTTTACGAATCTCTCTCTGAAAAAAACGAATAATGAACTGTGTCCTCCGACCAGGGGTGGACATAAATGCATTTTTTTAGTATTTAAATATAAATACAAATACTTTGTTGAAAGGGGTGTTTAAATACTCTTCATGAATACTTTTCGATAGGAGTATTTAAATATAAAATATACAGTATTTAAATGCCGTAACTAGTACCATAAATACTGTGATGAAGATGTCATCTGGAATTACAGAAATAACGATGAACATAACAACGAGTCAGCAAGGAAAAATAGTGTTTATTTGTTAGATTGTCACGGTAATTTTAATATTACAACAACTAAATCATGACTATGGCCTGGGGTGATTCACCGCTTGAGAGCAGTACCCTACCCCATTACACGAGAAGCATGAGATGTGAAATATGAAAATGAAGTTATGTGCAAGTCCAACTCGAACTCCTGTCGTCTGGTTGCGCAACGCTATACGTCGCACAAAAGGAAGAAGCACATGAAAGAAGCGCCAATGGTCCTTGAGATGCAGGGGTGGACCCTACAGCGTCTGGAGCAAGCCGGTAGCCAAGAGGAACTCCAAGAACATCAGAAGTCCTCGACGGTGTTGGACATGGCTCTGACATGGGCCAAGAATTGCAGCCAGGTTGAACGTCTGTCGGCTAGCACCACTCAGCTGAGCACAGAGTTGCCGCCTCTCCGTTTCGTAGAGCTTACATTCTATTAGGACGTGCTCAATGTTCGCTTCAACGCCACATTTGGAGCATAGGCAGCTGTCACAGTATCCGATTCGGCACTTGAATTGGGGAGTGAAGGCAACGTTGAGACGAAGCCTGTGCACGAGGGACGTGAAATAGCGTGGTAAACGGTCAGGAACGGAGAAGGACATAGTTTAATATTACAAGTTTTTTACAGCATCACTTAGGATTCTTGTGTTCGGCCGTACAATCAGATTCGCAAAGGAGAACAGCATCTTCACTGGTGCAGATGAGCAAAGGCTTGCATTAAATTTGATGAAGATGCTTCGTACAACAAAGTAATGAGCCGCGACCATTGTCTGCAACAACAGCGAAAAACTCTCCATCTAAAATCGTTTTTCGCCTGCATGCATAGAGATGGTCGTGGGTGAAACGCACGGTGCCTAAAAACGTATGGCATTATTCCAGAAAAGGGTCACATCTCACCGGGGCATTCTGTACTCCCCTTTCTTCAGAGGTCACTCCCTTTTGGTGTGTGCGGCCACACGGTAGAGATGGTAGACGATAAGCGGAAGAGTTGCCCCGTAGAGTAGCAAGCTGGCACTTGCCTGGCTGACATCTCCTTTTGTGCGAATAAACATATATCCCCCCCCCACACACACGGGGGGCAAGAAATTCACATGTAAAGGTCAATGTCCAGGCCGTTCCAAAACATCGCCTTGTCATCTGGCATATGCCAAAGGCATTTGCAAAAAGACAAAAACATTTGCACGGACATTAGCCTTCTTTGAACAGCAGGGTGACGCAGCGAATGCACTGGCTGTTACCAAAATTCTGTCACACGCGTTCCTACCATGCAGCTCACTTCGCATTAATTTTTCAAGTAACGATCTTGGCCTTGTTTCCTTTTCTGGTTCTAGAGAGAGGTGTCCCAAATTTTTCGTGTTTCCCTCGAAATTTGCTTGGTTCGGTTATCTGGAAATTCGTTATCCGGACGAAAAGGGACAACTCCCAAGGTGTCCGGATAATCGAGACATGACTGTATTGGGGTGCTTGTGCCCGATGACTGCCGTCGGTTCCACGCCTCGTTTATATTGCTCGTCCGACGTCCCTCCACTTGTGGTAGCGTCGTGCACGTTCAATACCTGGGATGGAAAGTTGGGTGAATTACGACGCTGTCTGACGGTATCGTCTGCCCTGGATAATTTTGTGTAGGTTCCAGTAACGTAGATTCGGTTGAAGTACACAACCAACTCAACCCGGACAAGTGTCTTTTAAGAGTTGCATTCGGGAAATTTTATTCCTGGACCCATTTCGGGGTTATATGCCTCGACGTAGAGTTCTTTCCTATACAGATTAGAGACAGTGGAATGTTTCTCCCCCGTTTCTTGTGAAAGGTGAGTGCACGTAAGTGTCCACACTGCAACACTGAAAGCGGAACAGGGGTGTTTCCACCAGTTTGACCAAGACAGTTGTTTCGTTTCTTTTTTGTTCTAGGAACAATTCCGGGGGGGGGGGGTTATTAAGAAAAAAAGAAAGGGAATGTCAGCCAGACAGAGGTCGGCTTGCGGAAGAAAAGAAAAAGAAGGAAAGGAAGAACAAAACACACACACACGGTCACACAAACACTCGAAACGTAGCGCAAACGGAGGAACGCAGTGGTGACGGCCCACCTGGGTCGGATGAGGAGCGGGACCCAGTAAGGTAGCCAGTGTCATAGTGCCGTAGCCAAGTTGGGATACACTACGACAGAGGACGTCACGGTGCAGTAGGTGTTGTGAAGGATGCAGTGGGGAATATCAGCCACAGCTAGTGCAGAGGAGAGCGCTACGTTGAATCATTTTCAACAGATGCAGCGGTGTGCGGGCGACGTTTAGACGGAGGCGGTGATGGAGCGATTGCTCGTGACGAGTGCAGCGACACCTAATAAACAAGCCCACGGAGGGGTCGATTGATTGCAGGTGACTGTTGTATTAGACAACGTCAGCTCTGAACGTTTGCACACGAGCAGCATCCCGGTGGCGTATAGACATACTGCAGGCAGAAACAGTAAGGGGCAGATGCAGAACGTCTTGTAGCCGCATCTGCGCTTGAGTTACCGGATGGGCTCACATGACGGGGAATCCATTGCAAAGAAAGAACGTGACCATTTGCACAGAGTATATGCCTGGATGATCATGCTGGGCGGGTCACGTATGATGGCAAAAGAAGAAGGGACGCCCTGCTCTTAGTGAGGACAACCCGGGACTTCCCAGGCCAGCAATGTATGGCATGCAGTTCCGCCTCAGTAGAGGACACAGGATAGGGCTTGTTCGTGGTCCGTATCTGTGACGTAAAAGGCTGCACCTGACGTGTCACACATCACAGATGCATCAATGAATATTTGACGACAGCAAGGGTAGGTAGACTAGAGGAGGAGCTTTGTGTTTTCGAGGAAGGTCCGGGATTGCAGGTTGAATGACGGGACGCTCAAGGGTCTACATAGCTGGCGCGGGAGTAGATGCTGTGGGCGGGCAGTGGTGGTGGATTCAGGGCGGATGGGAGTCAGACAGAGTCCCGTACGTAGAGTGGCACGAAAGGTGAAGGGAAAGGAACTGTAAAGTGAAATTTGACCCCCCCGCATGTTTCTGTGTGCGACCTGCACACAGAGCCTAGGCACTCAAAGCGCGTTAATTACTACACAGCACACATTAGAAAAATTAAATCGGACGAGCTAAAAAGTCATGATCGGAGTACTCCGTGATACCTAAGTAGTACACCAACTTATGACCGGCTACTAATTACCGATAAACGCAACTTTAATAACTGGGACAATTCTTCAAAATATCGAAAACAGTATCCCAAAATACTTTTTTTTAATTCCGTGTTAGCGCCGCGAAGCAACTGTGGCTATGAGCGGCGTACAGACGTGGACAGATGGAGAGAGGACAGCAGGAAGGAGTGGGGGAGGTTAGTGTGCGTCCTGGGCCGACTTCAGGGGGATCTGTGCCGACATTCGTCTGGAAAGGCTTCGGAAAACCCAGGGAAAACCTGAGACAGCACAGCCGGTGACATGATTCGAACCCGTGTCACCTCCCAGTCTATTCGTGGAAAGCGATCATCTTAACTACTATGCCACGGGAGCTGGTCCCAGACACAGCCGTATATTAAAAGGCCTTTTAATATACGGCTCTGGTCCCAGAATACTGTCAGCGCCCTCTGTTTGCTCTCCTCCCAACCATATCGCACGGCGTGAATTGCGAGGCTCGTGTATGCAACAAGTTCATTTCCTGCCGAAATTGAAGAGTACTTGGCCCGACAGCGATGGTGTAATGTTCGGGGATACACAAAGTATGCTCTTTCGACAAGGAACGTTGTGTATCACAAGGAAACGAAAGTTGTTGCAAGACATTCGTGGTCCACGCTGTATTTGCTCAACCCATTTCTCTGACGGGTCGTGCGAAATGGTAGAAGTGGGCTATGAGCGGCGTACAGATACGGACAGATGGAAGGAGCGGGGGGGTTTAGTAAGCCACTTCAGGGCGAACTGTGCCGCCTTGAAAGTCTTCGGAAAACCTGAGACAGCCGACTGGAACCCAGCACCTCCCAGACTGACCTTGGCTACCACCAACGAGCGGGACGGCCATGCCAATGGTTTTTTTTTCCTCTCAAACGTTTATTATGGTTCATGGCGCTACGTACAAGAATGACATGAATGAATGAATAACAATATTGACATTACGTACCATTGAGACATTGACATTGACATTACGTACCAAGTCATTGAAACCTGCTGCACATTGCATAATACGGCGACAAAATGAGACTAAGTACAGAAGCAAACTCCACAACACCTACAACAACCCAAACGCCGCGAAACGTTACAAACACAAAATCTCACATGAACAAGGAGAAGTAAGCTTAGAATAGTAAGGACCCGAGACATCAGCGGGACAGGATAAGAAAAAAATCTCCCGTTCGTAAGAGATTGATGACGTTCAGCCGCGCGTCAGAGTTGTCGCTGGTGTCTGACGATGCGTAACGCCACACGAGGTATGTATTTACCGGTACACAGGAATAATATAGATATAGTTCATTTCAAATTCAGATTGACTTTTGTGATGGCTACGCTAGGTAATGTAACAAACGGAACGTCCCCCCTTCCCCTGGGGAGCTCTGAGCTCTCGCAGGAGAACGGAAGTGTGAGATAAATTGTGCGCTAGATACTGACCGTATTCTTTATTTAAATCAGCACAGGCTTCCATCGTGACTGACAAGAAAGTGAAAATCGCAAGTATAAAAAGCATGCAAACGTCACCGTCAACACCTGTCAACCTTTCTCCAGTGATGATTTTAACACCTATTGTCCATACACCCTCATGCTCACAGGTGGGACAAGCGTTTTGTTTAAAACTTTAACTTGTGCATTCCTTGCAGGTGCATGATAATGACAATATCTATACCACTGGAGGAACAAGCTGTTGAGTCATTCCGGGAATATGAAAACAACAGTTTTGAATGGTACATAGCCTGCTGATACAAGTTTGCAGATACTACATTCCTATTGTAATTAAGGACTGGAATGCACTGCCTAGCGATCTTGTTAACTCCAACTCTCTTGCCTCATTTATTCGTGGAATTGATGATTACTTTCAAAAAATGTAAACACACTGTTTTCTATTCTTGATGGTGTTTCGGTACCTTTCTGGTAGCAAAGTGTCGTTTTGCTGTTGATGCCTACTCCTGTTTAATGCGTGTTCAGTTGTTGGTTCAATTATTGTTTAATTGTCATTTAAGTCTCGTTAATTTTGTTCTAATTCCGAGACGGCGGATTTACTATTGCTGTACAAGATGCTCATGACCTGTACATTTTCTTTTATTTTCACACTCCTGCAAATGACATCTTGGTGATGTCAGCAGTATCCCTTAAATAAATAAATACTCTTCTAATTTGTAGTGTTGTGCCCTCTGCTTCACCAGACCAGAAGAAGTACGTCAAATTCAGTACTACACTATCAGAACTGTTTGCGAAATGCAGGACTTACGGTTCATCGCACAAAGTGGGCACAGATGTTCGCATCACGCTTCTCACCGCAAAAGCTAAGTGAACACAGTTAATCTTGGAAACGTCAGCCAGAGGTGAACAAGATGGCTGCAGGGAACATCTTGCTGTCTGGCACAATCCTTTTCAGTGTGAATTCGCAGCCTGTTATGATTGCACAGATTCAAATGACACCTTGTAGTATTTGCTGTTGACCAGGTTCTCTGGTTACTCGAGTCGATTAATATTAATGTGATCTCACCTATCAGAAAGGACTCCCTCTCAAGACACAGGCAGGATTATCACAACTCACGCTCGTGTTGCAGAGTGGAAAAGTCTAGCATTCGCAAGTGAATAAGATAAGCATTTAAAGAGACTGAAACATTCAAATAATTTATTTTACTAAAACACAAGTGGAAGCTTGTGTTTTAGTAAAATAAATTATTTGCTTCATCCTTGTTTCATCAGGTACAATACGTACAGACACACACACACAATTGGTACAGATATTTATACTGAAGTACATTAGAGAAAGAGGTCAAAGAAGGTGTAAATTCTTGTTAGAGAGGATTGAAGACGGCACACAAGCTTTGCGTACTTGAATTTTCTGTGTCAATGACGTAAAAGTGAGATGTCGTAAAAGGTAAAAAGAACTAGCTTGTAGTTACTTGGAATAACAAATTGCAATATGCACTGCCATGCTTGGAAATGCTTATGGGCCATGTACACTGTTAGAAGGAAAGGTATAGAAGAGGTACAACGAAGGTATAAACAAGGACTAAACTATACCATATTTATACCTCATCACCAACGCCTATACCTCGTTTAGACCATGTTGGAGGTATAAGTGGCCTAGGCTATGCCTTCCACGCCAGTTGAGAGTACTTCCGTCTTGCGTTTATACCCTTAGATATGAACCACATTAGAGTAATCCGGGGGCGGGATTTCGAGCACCATGTGCTCATATCGTCTTTGTCGGTGTGGAGTTTTTGTATGGTCGCGTACGTCGTATTGTTTTTATCGTGACATTGTTCGCTGAACTGCCTAGACGGGGCTTCTTTGCGAGGAAAATGAGAAAAACTAACGCTAGGAGATGTTGGTTAGTATGCACATTGGAAAAGAACGTTTTGAAATTGAACATTCCAAACATGCCAAGCAACAGGATGCCAATTCCTCCACTTACTTAATGCACTTCCTTTTTCCTCCTTCTTTGTGCCCCTATATAAAGATCGTTAGCCGATACCGATACGGTCACAGACGTCAACAACTGAAGCACCCCACAAGGAATCGAACGGCTGTCGCCCTTCCAGTGACATTGGATTAATACTTAATATTTACATATTTGTATCGAGCGTTCACCAGCAATCAAAGTCCAGTTTTTAGCAGTACACAGTCCAGACGGTCACATAATCATCACACTGAAGGTAGAGAGAAAAAGCACTGCCACAGATGAGATATGAACTAATTATACGAGGATTTTTGCTCGTATTTCGTAGCGTCTTTCACCAGCGCGCATTGCCATAGAGATCCTAATGGCGTTTCCCGGCTACTCTGTCGATAGGAATACGTCGGGAGCTTGGACTTGGTCCTCCTTCGTACGGTTGCTTCGCCCACTGCATATCATCTGTTCCTGAGTATGCTTCTGAAAATTTCAGCTGATTCACACGGCCTGTATCGGATCACTGTAGTGATCTCTGAAACGTTTTAAGAACTTCTTTCAGACCCTTTATGACATGTAGGGAAAGGTGGGGCAAGACACGACATTTTTTGCTCGACGCCGCCTGTCTCAGAGACGCGTTGCTCCATGCGCTTGAAACTTTACTCATAGGTGGCTCTGCATGTCCGCTTCATTGCACGTGAGAATTGTCTGGATTGGTGTATGTGTTGAAGAGAAAAAAAATTGGTTACTTCTCCCTGGAATGTAAAGACCCGCCAAAAAGGCGCCATTTTCTGCAGTCATTTTTCGTGTTATTAGCGCAGGCTTTCTGTCAATGTAAGTCCACATCTCACTTCTTTATTCATTCATCTACATAGATGAAAAATATGGCAACTCTTGGCTATCCGGTGTTGAACGGCAAAATTAATGCATCCGATGATCTGCACGGGGCAAGACGCGACAATTTAATATAATTTAAATGTAACGCTATTTAAGTTTAATGTAATTTAGAAACGGTTCCTAGGATATTTCCAGCAAAGCAGAAGCGCACGCAAAAGTGAGCGACACATCAAACTGGTGGTGCCTTGTTTGCAAACGACGGTGGAGGGAAATACATAGTTCAGGGTTCTGTGTAGTGTTAGTGCAGATCATGTGGGCGGTGGGCTCAAGGGGGCTGTGTTCGGGCCTTACGATGTCTGCTTTGCAAACAGTAATTTCTATAGTTCATTATCACCGTGTGTGTCGTCTTGCCCCACGCGATGTCTCGTCTTGCCCCGAGGGTTGTGGCAAAATGAGACAATCTGCACTTTTGAATTTCTTGTCCCATGTTTACTTTAAACCGGCTACATACGTTGTGTATTTACAGGTCAGAAGCTCTAGACCCCTGAGAGTGAGCCTATATGGCTAGTTTTTTTTTCTTTTTTTAACACGAAAATTTCACGTTCAACCGCAAGTTTCTGTCTCCTCTTGCCCACCTTACAATACTTTTTTTTCTTTTTCTCTTTCGCTATTTGTGAATGCTCCATCGCTGTTTTTGGATATATCTCATCTACTCCCAATTAGTGTTATTGTTATTGAATATTTCTTAAGCGGTGACGTTAACCTTTCACACACACACATACAATGCGATGAGACATCTTGTAGCCACCATGTAGCAACACCATGTAGCGTGATTACAGTTGATGGTTCGCAACCCTGTTGCTCCCAAGGTTCTTATCGGACCTGCATGCCCGGCTACCTATTGCTTAATATCCCACTTCCGATTAAAACTCTTAAGCTGCGATGTGAGCGAAACTTTTTCCAGCATAAAATCCCACGATTTGGTAAAAAAAAAAGGCAGTCGCATTTGCTTCATTTAACGAACGCTCTGACACGAACCTTCTCCATGCAGGTGCAATCCGACCGTCCCCTTCCGAATCAATGTCGCTTTCCAGGCCGCAATGCCGAATATGTTAATTCAATTATCGACGAGCATAACTTGGTTTCTTCTACACATGTGCGTCCGATTTCTCTAAACGCTACACGTCAAACAGTCTTGCGCCCTCGTGCAGGAGAATCAGATGGAATATCTCGTACCAAAGAATTTCTGTACTCTGAGAAAAAAGGAGTAATTTTAGTCCTTCGGGGTATTGCCACAAAAATGAGTACCTTTAGGGAGTAAATGAACGTCACAGACACGCTCTGTTCTAACAGTACCATGCGCACTTTGAATGAAACCGTAATATGTCGAATGATATAAGACACAAATCCGCAAGCTAACTAATTTTCCTTTCTCTCTGTGTTATGTATAGCCTTATTCAACCATACACTACACCGCAAACTCACGAAGAGTACGTAAACTGCTGCATTTGGGCGACCATTTGCGAAATTCAGCGACTATTTGCAATCCTGTAGAGTGGGTTAGGGGACTAAAAGGGGGAGGAACTGCAACAGGGGACAAGAAATTGCAGTTACTCCCCATTTTACTCCCCCCTTTTTTTCTTCGAGTGAAAAAAATGCACCGAGTCTGAAAAGTCATTAAGGAACCAGATAAAGAAAATACCATCGTCAAATACTGCACATATTTGTGCAATATCATTATCGTGAGCGACACTCCCGTATTTTGGAACACATCTTACCACAAGCCCCACGCCTTTGTAATACATTCTCGGTTGCCATGAGAGGAAAATGTATAGGAGTTATTATTATTATTAGTAGTAGTAGTATAGTAGTAGTAGCAGTAGTATTAGCTTTATTATTATTCGCCACGGATATTCCAAAGGTATCTCTAGGAGGACGTCCCGGGAAAACCTCTTTATTCCCAGCATGGTGGGATTCATAACAGGTGAGGAGCGAATCGAGACCCTCACAGCGGAAGAGGGGAGACGAAGAAACCTAATAACTACATGAAACTAGATGAAATAACTAGATGAAACATCTAGTGATTTGTGGAGGCGATTGCACAACCTTCCTTTCTTGGATCCGCCCATGTAACAGGTCAAATCTCGGATAACATTAAAGGTACAGTAAAGCAGTAGACAAACAGGATATCCCGGCGACGTGGCTTGAGACTTTGTTGCTTGTAAATCCCACATGCGGAACCGTACGACCGACAACGCTGTCTAAATATTTTTAAATTATCACGAAATATCCGGCGTAGTGCAGCGGCGCGACGCCTGGTGTCAAACAACCCCCTGTGCAGCGAGCAACACTGTCAAATATGTATTATGCATGCAGCACTATTTTGTCGCGTTTTGTTCTTTTGGTGGCTATATTATTTCGTATCATATTTCTATAGGAGTGCACAGACCCCTATTTAGTGTGTTTTTTGCGAAATAAAATCAAAAAGAAACGCAGCGCTGTTCGGCTGTCGTGCCCAGTGTTATGCGCATGCAACGTGGTTACCGCCGTACGCGGCTGAGAGTAGGATCCCTTCCGAATACTAATACAGTGTTGCCCGTAATCTTTAATTTTAATTTTCTAATCAACTGCACCGCTGATTGGAATGAAATTTGCGCCGTTTTTGTATTGATGGCTTGGACTGTCGAATAGCCACGCTAAATGAAATTCGGCCTCTGCTGCTTTAGAGTACCTTTAAGGAAACAGCGGACGTCCAATCAGAATAACAACAACAACAACATATATATTGTGATGATGAAGTGGGGAGGCTTTCCACACTCTAGGAGTGGAACGCTACCCCATAGCTAGGGGTCTAATATGAGTGGTGACAATGATGAGTAATGACGATGAGAGATGACGGGAACGATCGAAGTGGCGATGGCGATGCTGAACGTGATCGTGATGATGGGAATGTCCGAGGGCGCTACTGGGGTCATAATGAGTCCTTTAGGCTTGTCGCCTCAAAGAAGTCAACCACATGACGTAAGGCCGCCCTGGAGTCGGCCGCGGTGTCCCAAGGGCCGAGGATGGTCGACAAGTTGAAGGGGCGGCAGCCAAGGGTGGCAAGCTGTGACTGCAGTGTACGCCTTTCGTTGATATAGGTCCGGCAGCGGAGGAGTATGTGCTCAACGTTGGCAAGTACACCACACTCGTTGCACATAGGGCTAGCCCCACAGCCTAGCTGGTATCGATAGGACGGAGTGAAGGCCACTTTCAGACGTAGCCTGTGGATGAGCGACTTCAGAGGACCAGGAAGCTTTGCAGGTCGCCGGTATGACAGCTTTTGGTCTACACTTCCCAAAGAGGACCTAGTTGGAATGTCGTGTTGCCACTGTAGGGTAGACCAGGAATCGGACAAATGCCTTAGGAGGGATCTTCTGTCTCCTCTGGAGAGTATAATGGGCATAGAAGGCCGTTGTTGGTGTGCAGCGGCAGCGGCAGCGTCGGCCTCGTGGTTCCCAGTTATTCCGCAATGCCGCAAACATCTAATGTGACTCATTCCGAGGCTGTTTTCCCCCTTACTACAAAACTACAGCTACAGTTGAGCAACTCTGTACGAGCACCCAACCTTTTAAGAAAATAAAAAGGGATGGTGAAAAATGTGTGGTTCAATTTGGCAGTAAAAAACGACTTTCACGGGATGGCAACGAACACTATCGTTCGAGGTATCCACTCGTTGTACTTGTTGTGGGCATTATAAAACTTGGCGGCTGTTCTTCAGTGCTGCACAATAGCTATCTTTGCAATTTTAGTGCCGGAAAAGGTAATATGTCGAGAAATTGGGCCTTTCAATCTCACTAAGAGATATTCCGCTATAGTATTCGAAAAAAAAAAAGAAAAAAGGATAAAGTATCCGCGCACATTATGCAAGCAAGTCCATCGAAGCGGCCAAAAAGCATTTGCATAGGGATTGCGTGAAACCCGATATGCACTTTGTCGTTTCCAAGGAAACCCTCTGAAAGCGCAGAAATACAAAGGCCAATTTCTCTGGTTAGACGAACGTTTCCGAGGGGAGCCGAGACGTTGCCTAAACGACTTTCGTACAAGCCAATCCAACTGAACTGTAAACATTTTGAATCGGCCCTTTTAAAAAATGATCACCATATATGCAACATGTGATGTATCGTTTCCTTATCGATATGGGTTTTTAGTTAGAAATGATTTATTGTTCCTATAACGCTTTACATTAGAGCGGGAAAAAGGGCTATTCGTTTTTGTAGACTACCCAATAAAGAGAAGTTTTGTGAGAAGAAATAAGTATCTACGCTCGATAACAAGTGGCATTTAATTAAGGGACGACGCTTTGTTTTTGTTTCTGCGCCCCCTGAAGTTTCTAGAGCGGGAGAAAGTGGCAGGAAAGGGGTAAAAGGCGACACAAAAGAGAGGAGGAGGAGAACCCCACTTTTTTTTTTCTTCTTCAAGAACAGCCTGGATTTGGGGGAAATGATGGTTGGGGAAGAATGCAAATAGGACGAAAAAAGGGTGAGGTCGTTGCCCTCCATGGATTCCTCGCAGGAAGTTATTTTATACCGTCCAGGTGTTTTCTTTCCACTCATTCGATTTTTGTTCAAGATAGGAAGATGAGAGAATTTTTCGACGGATTTCCCGGTGAGCTACTTGCATGCCAACCTTTTATTTTTGCCGTCGTCACTCGAAACAAACTTTTCTTATTTGCATGCCACGTCGTCTATCTAGTGATTTTGGGGAGGCATTGCCACAATTATTTCGGGTCTATACGGAACGTTGCGCTATAAGTTTGGCTTTGCTGCGCTGGGGAGTAGAGTTGACGTTGAGAGGCCTAAAATGGTCAATTTACTTCATTTCTCGTTCGAGACGAAACCCTTTATAGGTACGTCACCTGAAAGATGTGCCATTCAGTATTGTTGGTCGTTGCAATGAAAATAATTCGTTTTGTAATTGCGCTGCATTTAATTTACTCCTAACAATACTCGGACGGATGATGCCTCACCGTCACTCAGTAAGGAGGAGTGGCTTCCGTTTCGCCAATAAGAGTATTGCAGCGTGTGTCGTATTTCCAGACTCCAATAAGGGCTTTGCTTTTGTTACTTATTGCGAATATAATGCGTCTCCCATTTCAGAAAACTTTTCCGACATTCGAGGGAAATCGCACTTTTAGCTAGCGTGTCTTATTATCCTCATTGTGTGCGAGCTATACCAACGAGTTCTGCTACAATAATCGCCATGTTGCGTTCCATTAATTAATGGCGTCATTAATGAGTGCGATGGAACACACGAAACAAGTGCCGTCTTTTAAATACGCTCGCTATAAAAAGTGTTGTTTGGTTATAGCGAACTATGCACTATGAACTATTTTTTTTCTCGAGAGAGTTGTTTATTGAGAACTGGCGAGAGCATTGGATGGAGAAAGCGCGTGTCCCATGGGAACAAGCGGACCGTCCTACTGGTTGAGGTAACAAATGGATTCTTTCTACGAGGCTGTTTTTCCCACTTTATAACGTCCGAGTAAGTGCAATGATTTTGAGGGTTCTTTAACGTGTAAGAGAATCCTTGAGTGCACGTGCGTATCCGGTCGCACTTTTCTCACGTGACAAACGGTTTTACTTGTGAGTCAAGAACGTTATTCCATGAATAGGGCTCCACCTAGAGGCAATAATACTGATTTGGATCAAGAACTTGACTTGCGTGTATACAGCGACACCGAAACGGCGCGTACTCTAGGTAGAAACAGCAATACAAAATATTGACGCTCTAATTTTATTTCACAGTTATTATATCCAGAGTGAATCAGCTGGGCTAGTAACCATTGCAAAAAAAGAGTTACGGTTCCTAATGGCCCAAGTCAGCTTGTTCGTTGGAATACAGTTTCTCTAAACGAGGACGGACTTTCCCAGTTCCGACTCAATGTTGAGCTGTGACATAGACTCCATCACAGAGAAGCCACAAAGTGCATCGTGACAAACAACTTTCACTCTCCAACCAAAGCTGCATGGCCAAAATTTGGGAATAGGCTTCAACCCCAAACCCACAGTTTAGGGAACGTTGGGAATGTCGTATTTACCGTTGGTGAAAGGTTCTCATATATAATCTTTCCAGAGCAGGAATCACATTTCGCACGCAATGTAAAAGTTGAAACTCTGGTCAATCATGTACGGAGCGCGCGGGTTCCTGGATCAGAATATTTTATTTAACATAATTATCTAAGTACACAAGTTACTTCTCAAGTTACACTTTGCTTGTAAGTAACACCATAACAACGTAGATGTTCTGCGTGTGAACTGCGGGTTTCTATAGATCTATTTCCGTATGTCGAGAAGCTTTCTCCTACAGATTGTCCTTCATTTAATTGAGCTTGGCAATATTTCGAAAAGGAGAACGAGCCAAATCTTTTCTGCAGCTAGATAAATATTGCACTCAAGTTATCTTTGACCAGTTTTCGTAGGATTTATGATAAACAGTTTCCTCGCGAGTAATTTTCAATTGCGGGGCGACTGAACGTATACCATCAGGCAGGCTGGCTCTCAGATTTTGCTTCAACAATTATATGTTGTTGGCTGATATCTCTAGGTGACAAAGCCGTTTGTTTGTGAGTCTCTATATCCATTCGTTGACCGAAAAATAAATAAATAAACGTGAAGAACGTGTCATCGAATCCAGTCATGTTTAACGACCTTTTGATCTATTCATAACGTCCAAAAGCACTTATGCTTTGAGTTACTTTCTCCATTTATATAGGTACGATCGCGGCTCGCTTTTCAGAAACCAGGCAGTATCCTGAAGACAGGAAGTTGAAAATGGCAACCACTCAGGGCAGTTCCCAACTGAAATAAGCTTCTCAATGTACACCCATTGAAAAGAAAAATCCCGCGTTAGCGCCGCTAAGCAACTGTGGCGTCGGGAAAACCGGATAGTTCCCGCAATTGAAATACTTGGGTTTTCCAAGTTGGCTCATTCATTCATCTCCAATAACGAGTAATTGCGTCGCTGTATATGCCACGAAACGTGACCTTTGGGGAATGAGCGAAGCTCCGATGAGTCCGCCATCACCTTACAGCGGAGGTTTCTGGTTCTAACCATTATCCTTACAACGTTGTATATATCTAACATTCCACGCACGTGTGATATGGAGCGGTTGCCACACGCGTAATGTCGCCACTTAGGAGCACTGTAACGCCGACGCCGCGCAAATAATGCAACATGTTTTTGCATATTCTCAAACTGCGAGACTCTAGACAGTCACGAAAAAAATATCAACGCGATAAATGATGTGGCTTTTTAGAAATTTGTTCCAATGTATGATCTACTTTCAGATTTTTCTCATATTTGCGCGGCTGCAGTGTGTGACAGACTGCACTACAAATATCAAACTTATATCACCGGAAACCACTTTTCACGACGAAGAAAATTATATATCGTTCATCAGAAAATTTTCAACAGACGCTACACAGAACGGACCCGAACACAGAAAAAATCACAAAGGTTTCTTCCTTGTCTCACGCCAGGAGCGGCCAAACTTGGGGAAAACGGAAAGTGCGATAAAAGCGAATTCCACTTGGGCATGATGCTTAATTTTTTTTCTCAGCAACGAATGGACATAGAGACTTAAAAAAAAGAGACAAAAGAAAAACGACTTGGTCACGCAGATACATCGGCCAATATTCTCGAAGCACAATCTGAGACTACGTCCGAACCAGCCTGCATGACCTTAGATGGAACCACCCTGTGACAGGAGCGAAACGCTCTTACAAAACAGTGGCCGGTCAAACGCAAATTCACAAGTCAAAGTGCAGCTGCCGAGCAATTCATTACCCCGTAATGTAGATTTATTTGGGAACGGAATTGCTTTTTTTTGGTTCTCAAGGTAACGTCCCTAACAAATCATGGTTAGACCTTTTGAGAAAAGCCAGCGCCACCTGTGTGTTGTTTGCTGCTGCCTTCGCAGACGCTTTGGTCTCTGTGATCGTTCGATTCCGTTTTGTTTGAGAATTTGCGGGAGGAACGATGGGGTAGCGAGTCTTCTCAAGAGCAACACATGCGCTCCATTCAAAGGGGACACAAAGTAAATGCATCGCTAAACATCCCACGTGGTCTGTCAGGATAAAGCAGTGTCTCTCAAACGTCCCAAGATGCCTTGCGCCGATCACTCGGGGTCGAAAGGTCTATTGCTTCTCTCCGGTTTGCGTCCAACTGCTTTACCTTTTCTTGCTTTCTGGCCCGGTGAAAACTTGCTACTCGAAGGCTCTTTATGAACGGGCGTATATCTTCATTCGCCCCTACATGCTAGGGACACTCAAACAAAACAGGTCATGTGTGTGAAGCCTTAATTAAAATGATCCTCTCTGCAGCAAAAGGACCCTAGTAATTTTTATTGTATACGTTTCCACGAAGCATTCTTTTTTCGCGGGATGAATATAACATTTCTTCCGCTTGAGCTCAACAGATTCGGGAAAGGTAAGCGAAACTGAGGAGATTAGGCATCCGTCTCTGAGAAACATCCGCATAAAGGAAGCAAAAGAACGTCATAATGCGGCTGCCCCAACGTGGAGCAAAAAGGCGCGTCTCCATGGAAACCCCATCTCGGAGACGAGATGGGAGAAGAAGCAGAAAAAAGCAAAACGAGCTCCTTTCCCTAATGGCGGAAAAAAGGAGTGCGCATGCGCGCTTCAATAATGAACGGCAGAAAAAGACGCTATTAATTCACGCTCCCATTGGAGGGTTGTTTTTCGTAACAACATAGGCACAGATTTGGAATTTTGTTGGACAGAGGCAACTTTAGCCGACGATGAAGGAACTCTGCTTGGAAATAAATAAAAGATCCATTTTTGATAAGATTTCTGTGTGTTCTCTTCTATACCAATAGATGGATCGCTTTCATAACACAGTTCTGGCCAAAGCATTCAATCGGTGTCAACAAATGGTACCCGAATGAAACTGAAAGCCCCGGAAATAAAAGCGGTATTATGTGGGATTGCACGGTGCAAAGAAAATCCTCTTGAGGGAGACATCATGACCGCAACCATTTTTATACTCAATCCTCCCGTAACGAGCAACAAACAACCCTCCTCCTTCCAACGAGGCTTTCCTCCAATCATGGACGCCATTTTTCTTCCCTTTCCTCCATCTTGTTTCTTGCAATCGATGTTTCCTCACCTGCGCAGGCGCAAAGACCCTTTTTGCCTTCTTTTTCCATCCCCAAAGTCTCCCTGGAAACGCCCCTCCCCGTTTTTCCGCTTTCTCCAACTTTTTTCTCTATTTTTGGGACGCTTTCTGGAACGTTCGTTTATTTTATTCCCTTCGAAACAATCTCGTTTCGTGCATTTCCTAAATTAATTTATTAAATACCCCGAGTAAATCCCTTAAAATTGAAAAAAAAAAAAAAATAGAGGCCGTGTCGTACATGTTCGTGACCTGCCTGATCGTTCTAACCTCCGTTCCAATTTACCCAACCAGACTAAGAAACTCTCGGTAACAACGAGTTTTTTTCCGGTAAGACATTTCAACTACGACGAAAAAAGCCAGCACACCTCCTCTCCATAACAAACCAAACAAGGTTCCCGACAGTATAGCGCTTTTTGACCAGCACAAAGACATTCTTAGTGCAATTAAAAGAGTTTATGCTGGTAACGTGAGCCAAACGGTTGTCCAAATGACATATTTATTTAAATCAATTTTTGCTTCGTTAGACGCAACATTGTCAGTTTGTAAGAAGAAAGCGAGACCTCATAGAAAGTTTATTCCAAGTACAAGTAGTAGGACGTAACTCTCGTTTGAGAACTTTGTGGCAATAGTGGCGGTGATGATAACTCGCGGCGACACAACTAGCATTATATTTGTGACGTGGCCAATAACTATTTGAGCATAATTGATATTATAAAGGCAGGCACGCGCAATGGCGAGCTATCAATCACTGGCTCATTAATTACACTCCATCTGTCTGTACATAAAAATCGATAGAGTTGATTAAAAGACGCAAGATTGATGTTCGCCCAATGTTACACGATAAGCGAAAGAGGCAATTTGAATAAAATAAAAATCAATTCTGAATCCTTCTATGGTGTATCTGAAAGCACCGAGAGTCGAGCGTTTCAAACGTAATTACGGAAACAAGTGTATTTCAGTTTGAAATAATCTAAACTGGTCTGACCTGATGGAAGTGCGAGAGCTGCATGTAGTTCTCCGCCATCGATGGCCCTCCTTTCGGGTTTCCACTTGGACTCCGAGCATAGTTCTGTGCAGAAAATTAAAACGGAATCAGAGATTAGATAGTATAGAAGGCTCGTAAATTGTTCCTTAAGACATCATCATTATCACAGAATGTTCGGAGCACGCTCTTTAAATAAACACACAGGGTAATGGTATTTTTTCCATTGGGGTAAACGGCCCAAAAAGGCGCGCACAATTCATTTTCAACTTCTCTAGGGATATCATTTGGTACATTTTCGTTCTTTGGGTTATATTTTCTTTTTTTCAGTATATCCGGATCATGAATTATTTTTACTGCTGCCTTAATATGCAGCTTTAAGCGTATAGTACCTGGCATCCATGTTCCACTTTCTTGCGGCATTTAATATAATCTTATTTGAGGGTATTTGAAAGAAGGTGTTCATACGCGTTCCATATTCTGTATAACCAACACGTTCTCCTTGTTTAGTTAGACAGGGGGAATTGTATTTGCGCAAACTGTCATGGCATGAGCAGGTGCTCGGGTCAAAGTAACCCCATGGATGTGCGCAAAAAGATGAGTTCATCCAGTAAGAGTACTACGAATAATTGCGATGTTCTTTCGTGCACTATTTTCCAGGCGTGACTCCAAATGGGGGCAAAAACAAGAATGAAAATTTCAAGTTAGTCGCCGGCACAAATGAGAAAAAAATATTTTTAAAAATCCAGAGAAGTGACTCATTTATTCCTAAATAATTGGAGGTTAACAAACCGCTGGTATTCCATCCATCCCGTGAAAACTGAGTTTTTCGTTCAAAAATTCCATTAAACATCGTGATGTGTGGATTGTTCCTTCTATAGTCGTGTGCAATGACCATGTCTGGCTTTTGAAAAGTTGCTGGAAATGTTCTCTTGGCGCCATCGAAAACCCTGGGTGGAATGACGTACAAGGGAAGTTCGTATAGCAAAAAACGACGCTCGTTTTAGTTGGCTTTGTGGAAAAGTGGTTTTGCGACGATCAATTATACGACCCGACGACAACATCAAGCTCGTTCGATGCTGTCTTCTCTGGAAGAGAACAGCAATTTTCTTTTGCACTGTGGTGTAATCTTGTGATGCCAAGCTATATGCCACTGAAAATAACCATCAATACCCAGTAAGAAGGCACTCAGAAAGACCCAGCACGATAATAACGTGCTCCCAAAAGTAATGACGTTTTTAGAGAGTGTAAGCTCAATGTCAACACGGGGGTCACAAGATATCCCTAGCAGATGACAGGGCTGTCGTCTGCTACAACTAAAGTTTTGAGATATGCCAATGCACGGTGATACTGAGCCACCTCCTGGGTTCTGGAAAATATGGTCTGAGAAAAAATTGTCCCGGAGGCTTCCGCCCAAAATTACACCATGTCGCTGTGGATGAAACGGCCGATCAAGTGGGAAATTCGGAGACATAGACTTTTATTATTATTATTAACTCGATGTTAATGGACAATAAAACGCCATTCAATGAGGAACATAAAAGCGATTGAGCGGATTGCATTCCACTCTCTCTTTATTCAGTTGAGTACAGACAACGCGACGAGATTACGACCTTAATTCTGCGTATTTCTGGCACACAGGTTGGAGAAATGGTACCCGCGTTCTTTTCTAAAAGCAAGTATTACAGAGCTGTATTCTTACCAATGAAATGCTTTAGACCGCTCACTGTACGTGGGGTCGTCCCAGCTCAACCTGGATCGGCTATTGTTGGTCAGACACAGGTTTTATTTTCATACTTCTATGTGGATGAACCGTAGCTTAAGCAGAAACGGAGTTGTAAGGGCAATGAAACGAAAGGGCGTACAGTTTTTAATGTACATAAACATAAATGTAAGGGACAACTGTCTGAAAAACGGTTGAAACATACTGGCAACCGCGAATGATATCGCTAGCGAACTAGTGCATCAAATGATATCACTTTTACGCTACACATCAAATGGCGTGCAGATTTTGTTATTTGATTTTAGATTAACGCATGAACAAAAAGCCGATGTCTGTTAATTTCAACAAATGGGGAGAGCGAATGGTAACACTCGGTCGGCTGTGATGTGTTTCATCAGCTATCCGCAAGGCACGGCCCTGTATTTTTGGGTGCGCTGGACCCTACGGGACCATTTCTTCCGCCTACATAACCAGGGACCACTTTGAGGCCACCACACTGAGTCTCAATGCCTAGTCCGACTCCAAAACTCTTTCGAGAGCTGCACCTTCCCTGGAAACAGTTTTTCGTTGATTTGATGAATTTATAAGTGTCAGAACATCGCTCAAAGACGAAGAACGACAGCCGTGACAAACGAAATCATTCACCATGCAAAGCTCATGCTGAAAGAAGACACCCGGACTGCATTCAGGGAGTTGGAGTCACACTTTGGGGTCAGTTCGGCGAGCATTTTTTCAATTCTTCACGAACCTACCTACCTATACACTCTTAAAAATGAACTTGACCGCATAGCACACTCCAATGGTTTTTCCCCCGAAAGCGGGGGGGGGGGGGGCGTACGTCATTATATAGTTTAAAATGGCATACGCCAAGTTTTCATCAAATCAAGTGAGAGAACGTTGTCATTCGAGATGATGGTTGGGTGCCATCTCTGTTTTTAGAGTGTAGGAGTAAGGAAAACGCTTGCTTCCTCACACATTGACAAAAGCCGGGTTAATTGGTGCCATCAAATGACCGCTAAATTGGACAACTCCCAGCCAATTTTTCTGGATGTACCGCTTGGATCGAGAAACAAAAAAGGCAATCCAAGGCCTTCTGGGAAGAACAGGAACGAAGTGTGGGGAAGAACTGCTCCTCTTGTGGAACAAAGAACAGTGACTGCCTGCCTCAAGTGTTCGTAGCTCTGCAAGAACGAACGGGATTGAGCGATCGTGCTCAACCATGATACCTTGACGGTCGCATTCCTCGAAGCCCTGACTGGGACTTTTCCCAGAAATTAAGAAAAATCGCTCGTTTCCTATTGTTACTTTTGAGAACGCCCCGTGACCGGTTTCGGTCCCTCTGTATATAGTTTTCTCAGGTTTCTTTTCTATCAGTCTCAAAACAGTTTCAGGCACCCAGTGAGTATTAGGAGCAGAAAGGACGAGACCTCTGAGTCTTCCCATTGCTCCTTCGACGCAAAAATACTGTATTCGTGGCTAAATTAATCCCAATTTGTGAGCCAATTATTCGTGGTCCTCCATCTTGAACCTCCGGGAACAATTTAACAAAAGGCATCATAACAGGGCATTAAATTTGTCTTCCTTCGGACTCAGAGGGCCGCGGGTCCTTACACGGCTGGTATCTGGTACAGGCACTCGATTGTGCAACTTTTACAAAGGCCGATCTGCGTTGTAGCGTGCTTAAACCTAAACATGCTGACTGGATGATCCAGGTTTACAAGGAACTGGAATCACGGGACACCAAGATCCGCGCGAAATTCAAGAAGGCTGACCTACTGCCTCCACTTGCAACGGAGAACAACTCACCACTATACGGGGCAGCCGCGTACATAAGTTGCCTCAGCATCTTGGGCACTAATTCTTACATATTTCGTTATCGTATTTTTACTTCATTGGTCATAATATTTCGTCGAACTTTAGAATCGCGAAGAAAAGAATGCTCGCGAATTTCGAGAAAATTGTACGCCGCCTACAAGTCCATTACATGAGCTTGCGTGTCTCCTACTCAAGTGTTCAAGATTTCGTGTTGGATGGAACGGGAGAAAGAGAAGCAACAATAGATGTATTACTCACAGACCGGTTGGATTCAAAGGCGCCTTGTTGTCAGGAGTCCATGGCCAAAGAAAGTGGCGACGGCCGCTTCGCAAAAACAAAGATACCCTCCAAAACTCATTAAAATAATTTATCCCCCCTCATATCATTAGCATAAGCTCCTGCGTGGGAGGGAGGGAGCGCTTTTCCAAGCAGCGTGACTTTCCATCGAAAGAGAAAAAAAAGGGGGGGCAAAAACTGCGCGCAACGAAGAAAAAAGCAATCGATCGTAGCCCCCTAGCGGAAGGGTGGGCGGGGGAGGAGCCAAAAACTCCTCCTAGTGGGAGTAAGAAAAATACTTTTTATGGAAGCGAAAAAGAAAAATGATCGTCAAAGGGCAGAAACTTAACTTACGAAGCCAAACGCAGCCGTGTCGCCGACATTTTTTTGGGCAGCCAGGTTTGGGTCAACTATGCCATACATCACTCACGTTGTTGCATATTGTTGCAGAGGACGCTCAGAAAGTTGGTCATTCGACATTTTCACTAGCCGAACACAACGGATGATCTGGCACCCGTTACTCCCTTTGGGCTCAGTCCAATTTGCCTAAATTCACGACCCGCGCATACGATAGCCATCAGATCAAGATGGCGGAATCCTCCCACGCGCGCGCCAAAGGCGATGCTATTGCCGGCTTGTGGAGGAGCGGAAAACTAAAGCGCGCCTAATTAGGATTCATGAAACGGCCGACAGGTGGCACTGCCTTGCACAGGTTTCAGAAAAGCAAGATACATTTGCGAGAAAATACCGCGTATTTTTGTGTGTGTCTGTGCGATCATCATTTTACAGAAAATACCGTGTATTTTCTTTAAAATGATTATCGCACAGACACACACAAAAGATGATTTTGCGGCATAAACAACACAGTCGTCGGAAGTAAACTTATTTTTCTAATCGGATGCTGATGAGCGAGAGCAAAACAAAGAAAACAAGATTATAATATTAGTCAATTACTGTTGTTGAGCATTTACTCAAAGCCTTCCACAATCAATACATTGACGGTCTTCGTACGTAGGCTTTCTATGTGACGTTGCGAATCAAAATTCATGTAGTTCCAGCAAATTAATGATCAGTGGCAAAAAAAATTGTCACGTCATAGCATGTATATATCACGGTTATCAGAGTAGAGAGGAAACAAATACTTGGCATATTATTACGGATGAGAAAAATAGATGGAAATGGAGTGTTGGTACGTTTTTTCAACCAAAGAGTTGAACTGATGTCATTTTTACTCATAAAGTTTTACGAGATATTCTTTTCTCAGGAAATCCGCGGAAGAAATGATGTCTGCGTAGGGTTAAAAATGCAAATTTCGAACACCATGGGACAGAAATTTGTACGGCACAACTCTCCTTATAAGACTGTTTCATAGCGAAGTATCTCGCTTTCCGTCTCATATGACGGGCTTCTAGCGATAACAGGTATTCGGAAATACAAGGGGCGTAATAAAGATCCGGATTTCGTTCCGTAAGTTAGGAAGAAGAAAGAGAGCGTTCGTCACGGCCTGCTTAAACTGTGAGGTCTTGGAAATGACCGCGTATTTGCTAAAGGTGAAATCAAAGGAACCCACGAAGGCCTTTTTTTTAAGCATTTGTCCTCGGAGAAAGGTAAAGATAATTTTGGAGCCACCTTGACTCTAAGTAGCTACAAACTAGAGGGACATCTCCTCATCCTCGCACAGCAAAGAAAATCTCCCCCTGAGCAAAATGTATGCGAATCCTGAAAAATGAGAGATCCCACCTTACCTCCAGTGTTGGGCGGGCGGGGTATCCACAAAAGAGACCGATTCTCCAGAAAACCACCCTTTCTCGTGAGAAAAGAGACCAAAACGTGCGACCGAGACAGCCACAACTGGCTTTGTGATGCTCGCGACCGACGCAAAAATCTCAATTTTCCACAGTGGGGACCAAAGGGGGGAAAACGTTTAACAACATCTTGGTCCCCAACGGGCAAAGACCTTTTCTTTCGAGGGGACCACCTTCTTGAAATTCCTCTTTTCCGCCTATCATTCCTCCCTACGATAAGGAAATAATGTCCCTCCGAAAAAAGGAAAGCTTTCTTTTATACCCCGAAAAAAAAAAAAAAACCTGGAAAGCGAGCAAAATTTTGGCCGTTAGAGGGGGTTCTTTGAAAAAGGAGAGATTCTTGCGTAAGCGAAGGTTTACGCCCTGTGTTCGGACCACTGGACGGCCGTCCCATACAACATAGAGGGGTAAAAAAAAAGGAGCAGTTTGCAGCCCATCGTGGTATTGTTGTCTTGTTTGGGGAAGGGTCCCGCCAGGGGGAGATCGTAAACATTGAAGGGTGTCCCTTTTCTTTTTCTTCAAAGGGAGGGTACGTATAATAAATGAGACTAACCACTCAGAGTAAAACCCACTTTCTAACAAATCTCACAATTGCTATACAACGCTCGTAAAAGTGATGGTATACACATTGTACGCTGGCAACACCCGAAAGTGCAAGTTCTCATTCCTACTAGCAAAATGGAATATCAAGCAGAAAAATCGCATAAGAATGTGCACTTTCAAATGCGATCATGTTGGGGGTAAGAACATGAGTCGCATCGCACTGCAACGTTCTTCCAATCAATTATGGGATCGCGCGACCGAAGTAACAAATTGCAGTTACGGCTTTTCTTTAGTAAGCACTGCCAGTGGCGTCTTTTCCAACTATATTTCAATCTTGAAACAATGTGTACTTTGTGAGGAATGGTCTTTCATGGAGGTCCACCCCCATCTTTCTGACTCCGGAGGCAAATTAACACATAACCACAAAAATCATATTGGTTTTACTTGTTATCAGGTAAGTTTCATGGAACGACGACTTTTATCTCGTTCTCAGTATTTAGAAAAGAGACAGCAGGAAAAGTTTTCATCACGTCGTACTAACCATTGAATAGAATTGAATTAATCCTGGTTTACAGGAATCACCATACCCAATGACATTCTAGGCATATCAATCACGATAACCATCAACCAGGAGAGGTACATCAAGCGAGTATTGGCCAAGTTCGGGATGGAAAGTTGCAAGCCAGTCAAAACGCCAATAGAGAGAGGACAATGCATGAAGCAAGGCACAGGGTCAAGACCGATGGACGTATGGATGTTCGTTATCAAAACCCCATCGGAATGTTAATGCATTTAATGATATAGGCTTTCCCTACCAACTACTTAAGCCAACTGACGAACCTGTACAATCACTGGAAAATGGCAAAATCAGTACTCCGATATGTAAGAGCGACTTGTGTTTCCAAAAGAGGGGAGAGAGGGAAACTTTGGCTTCATTTTACGCTCACACAAGGGGAGCGTCCTCATAACTACCCGGGTGGCTCGACCGATATGGTCACATGTAGTTACACGCTCTCATCAGATATCTGAGCGGAACTCCGCATCCTCAACAGTATCGATGCAGACAAAGAGAAAGGAAGACAAAATTGAGAAAGGTACTATCGGTCTACTGGACGGAAAGCACTTTCAACCTGTAATTCGTAAAGATTTTGTTGTGATTTTCATAGGTACTGCGCAGGAGAACTACAGTTGCCGTTTACCACCAGCGATGTATACCGCAGGAATGAGACGGAAAACAAGAGATTCAAGGTATCGTTCATCTCGGCTGATTCTGCCTTGGCTAATGTCGTCCCTTGTGCAAAGAACATTTTGTGTGTGGAGAAAAGGAGCTACAAACGATTAAAAAGAATTAAAAACCCCCAGTGCTGGTTAGGACAAGGACGGAGAATAAAAACGACAAGGACCGGCACTGAAAAGGTGGTAACATGTACAGTTACCACCTAAGTCAGCATAGCGTCTGAAGAAAGGGTGTAAAAGGCTGCGGCAGAGTTAAAAACGATAAAACCCCCAGTGTAGGGAAAGACGAGTACGGAACACACACACACACAAAAGACGAGGACTGACAGACGGGTGTGCCGGCTGTTATTACAGCCACAAAAGTAATGCACTTTCAGGGCGTGGTGCTTCCCCCATTGACAGAGCAGTGGACATGGAGCACGTTGTGTGCAACCGAGATCGAACCAGGTAGGAAGAACTAAATATAGCTATTATTGGAAGAGCCTCAGGGTGAGAGCTACAAAATTTCAAACAGAAACTGTTCCTCTGTGTCCCCTCGTTCGAAAATATTACCAAACTTGTCCCGAGGACGTTCACTTAATCACAAGTCCCCGGTTTGCTGGATGGAAATGTAACTACAGCATTAAGTTCAAGTACAGTTTGTCATCAATTTTTCCCAGTTGAATCGAATTTCCAAAATAAATGTAACTACATTATCCCTTGTACCAGGGGTAGGACTTTGCAACCTTTTAGGCACAACACATGCGACGACTAGTTACCTCCTAAAAGGTGTAACTGTTCCACCCGTTTTCTGACAGTGTAGGTGCACTCAACAAAAAGAAAAAAAGAAAACAAATGGACTTGTTGAGCAGGGGCAAATAGGGGCAAAGTCGCCATCTTGGGTCCGGCGCTGCATAGAGTCACTAAATATGGGTACAGAGTATCGCATTCCGTCCGATCGTGTCACGTGGTTTCTCCCTCCAAGAACTGGTTGGCTCGACTGAGCGTCCCATTGCTAGGTGATGGCATTATGAGAGCAGCACACAGGATTAGGAGACGCAAGCTGGTGTAACGGAGGCAACATATTCGTTGAGTATGAAGAAAATTCTCGTCCCGTCGTGTCTTTTCTGTTGTTTCTCACACTCAAGAATATGTACCTTACAATTGCATGCATTTTGAAGGACATGATGAATACAGTTTTCTGCTACAGCATTTTTCGCGAGTACATCTCGGAAAGGTACGCCAAGCGATAGCCAGAGGTAGCGAGACCCGCTTTCCAGTTCCCGCTGTAAAATTTGCTCGTTTGGGAACGTAACATGACACGTTCATAACACGGGATCGCATGCGCATGTTTAGTACACATAATTCATTATAACGTTGTTTCTTCAGCACTTTGAGAAATGGCTTCACATTTGTGTTTGAGAACGTGTCCTCTTCCTGTGTCAGGGTTTTCTCCATTTGCAATATACCACCTCGCCTGCACCCTACCTCTTCTGCCTTTGATGTTGACCTGTGTTCACACCGGCTGACACTCATAGCCTCATCATTTGTTTGCTGTGTTGTTTAGATAAACACTCGACTGATTCGACGCGCATTTAGAAAAGCAAACTGATCTGTCCTCATTTTTCTCTAAGAAGCAACATAATCTGGTCTCCGCTCTTCACTGACAGTTGTTTAGACACCATAGGGCTTGGGTTCTCGTGAGGCGGCCCATTATTCCACTTTAACACGTTACCACCAGCAGTGGGATAGAACATCAACCGCAATCAGTTATCCGCCGGAACATCACGGGAGGTCTACTTGGCAAAACGTGAACCAGTTATCATTCAATCGGACAGTTCAAAATTAAATCGATAACTGGGTACAGCTTCCCATGACCGGCCTAGGTAGCTCAGTCGGTAAGGTCTCAACACACAAAGTTCCGTCACTCAGTTATTCATAGGAACTGCACTCAGTTATCCACCGGAACATCACTGGAGGTCTACTTGACAAAACGTGAACCAGTTATCATTCAATGAGACAGTTCAAAATTAAATCGATGACTGGGTACAGCTTCCCATGACCGGCCTAGGTAGCTCAGTCGGTAAGGTCTCAACACACAAAGTTCCGTCACTCAGTTATTCATAGGAACTGCACTCAGTTATCCACCGGAACATCACGGGAGGTCTACTTGACAAAACGTGAACCAGTTATCATTCAATGGGACAGTTCAAAATTAAATCGATGACTGGGTACAGCTTCCCATGACCGGCCTAGGTAGCTCAGTCGGTAAAGGTCTAAACATACAAAGTCCCGCCAGTCGGTTATCCATAGGAACTGCGCGCAGTTATCCGCCGGAACATCACGGGAGGTCTACTTGGCAAAATGTGAACCAGTTATCATTCAATGGGACAGTTCAAAATTAAATCGATGACTGGGTACAGCTTCCCATGACCGGCCTAGGAGGCTCAGTCGGTAACGTCTCAACATGCACAGTCCCGCCTGTCGGTTATCTATAGGAACTGCACTCAGTTATCCGCCGGAACATCACGGGAGGTCTACTTAGCAAAATGTGAATCAGTCATCATTCAATTGGACAGTTCAAAATTAAATCGATGACTGGGTACAGCTTCCCATGACCGGCCTAGGTAGCTCAGTTGGTAAAGGTCTCAACATACAAAGTTCCGTCACTCAGTTATCCGCCGGAACATCACGGGAGGTCTACTTGGCAAAACGTGAACCAGTTATCATTCAATGGGACAGTTCAAAATTAAATCGATAACTGGGTACAGCTTCCCATGACCGGCCTAGGTAGCTCAGTCGGTAAGGTCTCAACATACAAAGTTCCGTCACTCAGTTATTCATAGGAACTGCACTCAGTTATCCACCGGAACATCACCGGAGGTCTCCTTGGAAAAACGTGAACCAGTTATCATTCAATGGGAGAGTTCAAAATTAAATCGATGACTGGGTACAGCTTCCCATGACCGGCCTAGGTAGCTCAGTCGGTAAGGTCTCAACATACAAAGTTCCGTCACACAGTTATTCATAGGAACTGCTCCTAGTTATCTGCCGGAACATCACGGGAGGTCTACTTGGCAAAACGTGAACCAGTTATCATTCAATGGGAGAGTTCAAAATTAAATCGATGACTGGGTACAGCTTCCCATGACCGGCCTAGGTAGCTCAGTCGGTAAGGTCTCAACATACAAAGTTCCGTCACACAGTTATTCATAGGAACTGCTCTTAGTTATCCGCCGGAACATCACGGGAGGTCTACTTGGCAAAACGTGAACCAGTTATCATTCAATGGGACAGTTCAAAATTTAATCGGTGACTTGGTACAACTTCCCATGACCGGCCTAGGTAGCTCGGTCGGTAAGGTCTCAACATAGAAAGTCCCGCCAGTCGGTTATCCATAGAAACTGCACTCAGTTATCCGCCGGAACATCACAGGACGTCTACTTGCCAAAATGTGAACCAGCCATCATTCAATGGGACAGTTCAAAATTAAATCGATGACTGGGTACAGCTTCCCATGACCGGCCTAGGTAGCTCAGTCGGTAAGGTCTAAACATACAAAGTTCCGTCACTCAGTTATTCATAGGAACTGCACTCAGTTATCTGCCGGAACATCACGGGAGGTCTACTTGACAAAGCGTGAACCAGTTATCATTCAATGGGACAGTTCAAAATTAAATCGATGACTGGGTACAGCTTCCCATGACCGGCCTAGGTAGCTCAGTCGGTAGGGTCTCAACATGCACAGTCCCGCCTGTCGGTTATCCATAGGAACTGCACGGGAGGTCTACTTGGCAAAATGTGAACCAGTCATCATTCAATGAGACATTTCAAAATTAAATCGATGACTGGGTACAGCTTCCCATGACCGACCTGGTAGCTCAGCCGGTAAAGGTCTAAACATACAAAGTTCCGTCACTCAGTTATTCATAGGAACTGCACTCAGTTATCCGCCGGAACATCACGGGAGGTCTACTTGACAAAACGTGAACCAGTTATCATTCAATGGGACAGTTCAAAATTAAATCGATGACTGGGTACAGCTTCCCATGACCGGCCTAGGTAGCTCAGTCGGTAGGGTCTCAACATGCACAGTCCCGCCTGTCGGTTATCCATAGGAACTGCACTCAGTTATCGGACGGAACATCACGGGAGGTCTACTTGGCAAAATGTGAACCAGTCATCATTCAATGGGACATTTCAAAATTAAATCGATGACTGGGTACAGCTTCCCATGACCGGCCTGGTAGCTCAGTCGGTAAAGGTCTAAACATACAAAGTCCCGCCAGTCGGTTATCCATAGGAACTGCACTCAGTTATCCGCCGGAACATCACGGGGGGTCTACTTGACAAAATGCGAACCAGTTATCATTCAATGGGACAGCTCAAAATTAAATCGATGACTGGGTACAGCTTCCCATGACCGGCCTGGTAGCTCAGCCGGTAAAGGTCTCAACAGACAAAGTCCCGCCAGTCGGTTATCCATAGGAACTGCGCGCAGTTATCCGCCGGAACATCACAGGAGGTCTACTTGGCAAAATGTGAACCAGATATCATTCAATGGGACAGTTCAAAATTAAATCGATAACTGGGTACAGCTTCCCATGACCGGCCTGGTAGCTCAGCCGGTAACGTCTCAACATGCACAGTCCCGCCTGTCGGTTATCTATAGGAACTGCACTCAGTTATCCGCCGGAACATCACGGGAGGTCTACTTAGCAAAATGTGAATCAGTCATCATTCAATTGGACAGTTCAAAATTAAATCGATGACTGGGTACAGCTTCCCATGACCGGCCTAGGTAGCTCAGTTGGTAAAGGTCTCAACATACAAAGTTCCGTCACTCAGTTATCCGCCGGAACATCACGGGAGGTCTACTTGGCAAAACGTGAACCAGTTATCATTCAATGGGACAGTTCAAAATTAAATCGATAACTGGGTACAGCTTCCCATGACCGGCCTAGGTAGCTCAGTCGGTAAGGTCTCAACATACAAAGTTCCGTCACTCAGTTATTCATAGGAACTGCACTCAGTTATCCACCGGAACATCACCGGAGGTCTCCTTGGAAAAACGTGAACCAGTTATCATTCAATGGGAGAGTTCAAAATTAAATCGATGACTGGGTACAGCTTCCCATGACCGGCCTAGGTAGCTCAGTCGGTAAGGTCTCAACATACAAAGTTCCGTCACACAGTTATTCATAGGAACTGCTCCTAGTTATCTGCCGGAACATCACGGGAGGTCTACTTGGCAAAACGTGAACCAGTTATCATTCAATGGGAGAGTTCAAAATTAAATCGATGACTGGGTACAGCTTCCCATGACCGGCCTAGGTAGCTCAGTCGGTAAGGTCTCAACATACAAAGTTCCGTCACACAGTTATTCATAGGAACTGCTCTTAGTTATCCGCCGGAACATCACGGGAGGTCTACTTGGCAAAACGTGAACCAGTTATCATTCAATGGGACAGTTCAAAATTTAATCGGTGACTTGGTACAACTTCCCATGACCGGCCTAGGTAGCTCGGTCGGTAAGGTCTCAACATAGAAAGTCCCGCCAGTCGGTTATCCATAGAAACTGCACTCAGTTATCCGCCGGAACATCACAGGACGTCTACTTGCCAAAATGTGAACCAGCCATCATTCAATGGGACAGTTCAAAATTAAATCGATGACTGGGTACAGCTTCCCATGACCGGCCTAGGTAGCTCAGTCGGTAAGGTCTAAACATACAAAGTTCCGTCACTCAGTTATTCATAGGAACTGCACTCAGTTATCTGCCGGAACATCACGGGAGGTCTACTTGACAAAGCGTGAACCAGTTATCATTCAATGGGACAGTTCAAAATTAAATCGATGACTGGGTACAGCTTCCCATGACCGGCCTAGGTAGCTCAGTCGGTAGGGTCTCAACATGCACAGTCCCGCCTGTCGGTTATCCATAGGAACTGCACGGGAGGTCTACTTGGCAAAATGTGAACCAGTCATCATTCAATGAGACATTTCAAAATTAAATCGATGACTGGGTACAGCTTCCCATGACCGACCTGGTAGCTCAGCCGGTAAAGGTCTAAACATACAAAGTTCCGTCACTCAGTTATTCATAGGAACTGCACTCAGTTATCCGCCGGAACATCACGGGAGGTCTACTTGACAAAACGTGAACCAGTTATCATTCAATGGGACAGTTCAAAATTAAATCGATGACTGGGTACAGCTTCCCATGACCGGCCTAGGTAGCTCAGTCGGTAGGGTCTCAACATGCACAGTCCCGCCTGTCGGTTATCCATAGGAAGTGCACTCAGTTATCGGACGGAACATCACGGGAGGTCTACTTGGCAAAATGTGAACCAGTCATCATTCAATGGGACATTTCAAAATTAAATCGATGACTGGGTACAGCTTCCCATGACCGGCCTGGTAGCTCAGTCGGTAAAGGTCTAAACATACAAAGTCCCGCCAGTCGGTTATCCATAGGAACTGCACTCAGTTATCCGCCGGAACATCACGGGGGGTCTACTTGACAAAATGCGAACCAGTTATCATTCAATGGGACAGCTCAAAATTAAATCGATGACTGGGTACAGCTTCCCATGACCGGCCTGGTAGCTCAGCCGGTAAAGGTCTCAACAGACAAAGTCCCGCCAGTCGGTTATCCATAGGAACTGCGCGCAGTTATCCGCCGGAACATCACAGGAGGTCTACTTGGCAAAATGTGAACCAGATATCATTCAATGGGACAGTTCAAAATTAAATCGATAACTGGGTACAGCTTCCCATGACCGGCCTGGTAGCTCAGCCGGTAACGTCTCAACATGCACAGTCCCGCCTGTCGGTTATCTATAGGAACTGCACTCAGTTATCCGCCGGAACATCACGGGAGGTCTACTTAGCAAAATGTGAATCAGTCATCATTCAATGGGACAGTTCAAAATTTAATCGATGACTGGGTACAGCTTCCCATGACCGGCCTAGGTAGCTCAGTCGGTAAAGGCCTCAACATACAAAGTTCCGTCACTCAGTTATCCGCCGGAACATCACGGGGGGGCTACTTGGCAAAACGTGAACCAGTTATCATTCAATGGGACAGTTCGAAATTAAATCGATGACTGGGTACAGCTTCCCATAACCGGCCTGGTAGCTCAGCCGGTAAAGGTCTCAACATACAAAGTTCCGTCACTCAGTTATTCATAGGAACTGCATTCAGTTATCCGCCGGAAGCTCACGGGAGGTCTACTAGGGAAAATGTGAACCAGTTATCATTCAATGGGACAGTTCAAAATTAAATCGATGACATGGTGCAGCTTCCCATGACCGGCCTGGTAGCTCAGTCGGTAAGGTCTCAACATAGAAAGTTCCGTCACTCAGTTATTCATAGGAACTGCATTCAGTTATCCGCCGGAAACTCACGGGAGGCCTACTAGGGAAAATGTGAACCAGTTATCATTCAATAGGACAGCTCAAAATTAAATCGGTGACGTGGTACAACTTCCCATGACCGGCGTAGGTAGCTCAGTCGGTAAGGTCACAACATAGAAAGTCCCGCCAGTCGGTTATCCATAGGAACTGCACTCAGTTATCCGCCGGAACATCACAGGACGTCTACTTGGCAAAATGTAAACCAGCCATCATTCAATGGGACACTTCAAAATTAAATCGATGACTGGGTACAGCTTCCCATAACCTGCCTAGGTAGCTCAGTCGGTAAGGTCTCAACGGACACAGTCCCGCCAGTCGGTTATCCATAGGAACTGCACTCAGTTATCCGTCGGAACATCACGGGAGGTCTACTTGGGAAAACGTGGACCAGTTATCATTCGATGCGACAGTTAGACCGACAGAGCTACCTAGGACGCTAAAGGTCCCAACATACAAAGTCCCGTTACTTGGTGATCCATAGGAACTGCACTCAGTTATCCGTCGGAACATCACAGGACGTCTACTTGGCAAAATGTGAACCAGCCATCATTCAATGGGACAGTTCAAAATTAAATCGATGACTGGGTACAGCTTCCCATGACCGGCCTAGGTAGCTCAGTCGGTAACGTCTCAACATACAAAGTTCCGTCACTCAGTTATTCATAGGAACTGCACTCAGTTATCCGCCGGAACATCACGGGAGGGCTACTTGGCAAAACGTGAACCAGTTATCATTCAATGGAACAGTTCGAAATTAAATCGATGACTTGGAACAGCTTCCCATGACCGGCCTAGGTAGCTCAGTCGGTAAGGTCTCAACATACAAAGTTCCGTCACACAGTTATTCATAGGAACTGCACTCAGTTATCCGCCGGAACATCACGGGAGGTCTACTTGACAAAATGTGAACCAGTCATCATTCAATGGGACAGTTCAAAATTAAATCGATGACTGGGTACAGCTTCCAATGACCAGCCTGGTAGCTCAGCCGGTAAAGGTCTAAACATACAAAGTTCCGTCACTCAGTTATCCGCCGGAACATCACGGGAGGTCTACTTGACAAAATGTGAACCAGTCATCATTCAATGGGACAGTTCAAAATTAAATCGATGACTGGGTACAGCTTCCCATGACCAGCCTGGTAGCTCAGCCGGTAAAGGTCTAAACATACAAAGTTCCGTCACTCAGTTATTCATAGGAACTGCACTCAGTTATCCGCCGGAACATCACGGGAGCCCAACTTGACAAAACGTGAACCAGTTATCATTCAATAGAACAGTTCAAAATTAAATCGATGACTGGGTACATCTTCCCATGACCAGCCTGGTAGCTCAGCCGGTAAAAGTCTAAACATACAAAGTTCCGTCACTCAGTTATCCGCCGGAACATCACGGGAGGTCTACTTGACAAACTGTGAACCAGGCATCATTCAATGGGACAGTTCAAAATTAAATCGATGACTGGGTACAGCTTCCCATGACCAGCCTGGTAGCTCAGCCGGTAAAGGTCTAAACATACAAAGTTCCGTCACTCAGTTATTCATAGGAACTGCACTCAGTTATCCGCCGGAACATCACGGGAGCCCAACTTGACAAAACGTGAACCAGTTATCATTCAATGGGACAGTTCAAAATTAAATCGATGACTGGGTACAGCTTCCCATGACCGGCCTGGTAGCTCTGCCGGTAAAGGTCTAAAATACAAAGTTCCGTCACTCAGTTATTCATAGGAACTGCACTCAGTTATCCGCCGGAACATCACGGGAGGTCTACTTGACAAACTGTGAACCAGTCATCATTCAATGGGACAGTTCAAAATTAAATCGATGACTGGGTACAGCTTCCCATGACCAGCCTGGTAGCTCAGCCAGTAAAGGTCTAAACATACAAAGTTCCGTCATTCAGTTATTCATAGGAACTGCACTCAGTTATCCGCCGGAACATCACGGGACGTGAACCAGTTATCATTCAATGGGACAGTTCAAAATTAAATCGATGACTGGGTACAGCTTCCCATGACCGGCCTGGTAGCTCTGCCGGTAAAGGTCTAAAATACAAAGTTCCGTCACTCAGTTATTCATAGGAACTGCACTCAGTTATCCGCCGGAACATCACGGGAGGTCTACTAGGAAAAATGTGAACCGGTTATCATTAAATGGGACAGTTCAAAATTAAATCGATAACTGGGTACCTTCCCATGACCGGCCTAGGTAGCTCAGTCGGTAAGGGCTCAACATACAAAGTTCCGTCACTCAGTTATTCATAGGAACTACACTCAGTTATCCGCCGGAAGATAACAGGAGGTCTACTAGGAAAAATGTGAACCAGTTATCATTCAATGAGACAGTTCAAAATTAAATCAATGACTGGGTACAGCTTCCCATGACCGGCCTAGGTAGCTCAGTTGGTAAGGTCTCAACATACAAAGTTCCGTCACTCAGTTATTCATAGGAACTGTACTCAGTTATCCGACGGAACATCACGGGAGGTCTACTTGGCAAAACGTGAAACAGCTATCATTCAATGGGACAGTTCAAAATTAAATCAATGACTGGGTACAGCTTCCCATGACCGGCCTAGGTAGCTCAGTTGGTAAGGTCTCAACATACAAAGTTCCGTCACTCAGTTATTCATAGGAACTGTACTCAGTTATCCGACGGAACATCACGGGAGGTCTACTTGGCAAAACGTGAAACAGCTATCATTCAATGGGACAGTTCAAAATTAAATCGATGACTGGGTACAGCTTCCCATGACCGGCCTAGGTAGCTCAGTCGGTAAGGTCTCAACATACTCAGTCCCGCCTGTCGGTTATCCATGGGAACTGCACTCAGTTATCTGACGGAACATCACGTGAGGCCTACTTGGCAAAACGTGAAGCAGTTATCATTCAATGGGAGAGTTCAAAATTAAATCGATGACTGGGTACAGCTTCCCATGACCGGCGTAGGTAGCTCAGTGGGTAGTGTCTCAACATACCCAGTCCCGCCTGTCGGTTATCCATAGGAACTGCACTCAGTTATCTGACGGAACATCACGGGAGGTCTACTTGGCAAAACGTGAACCAGTTATCATTCAATGGGACAGTTAGATCGACTGATCTACCTAGGCCGGTAAAGGTCCCAACATACAAAGTCCCATTACTTGGTGATCCATAGGAACTGCACTCAGTTATCCACCGGAACATCACGGGAGGTCTGCTCGGCAAAATGTTGACCAGTGATGATTGAATACGACAGATAAAAAACAAAGCTGACCTCGGTACCTCAGTCGGTAACGTGCTACCTTGCTGAGTAGAAGATCGCGGGTTCAATCCCGGTCGAGGATGGTAGCAATGTGGGGCAGGTAAGTAATGCTCGCACCACCGTGTGTCGGAGATCAAAGACGTGAAAGGAACCGCAGTCCTACCCTACGGCACGTGCAGCATGACGCCAAGCTGACAGTGCTTTACGTGTAAATCTACTGCCTTTAGTTTTTTACAGCTTGCAATGGCATCAGAAATATTATTTGTTTAAGATCGATGATTGGTCCAGAGGACGATGGTACCGTCACCAATGGACGGCAATAGAGAATCCATTAAATAGGCGGTCGCCTTAATCCCTATCCTTTCCGAAACGATGGTGGTATTTTATTCCTCGTTGATCGCTGACCGTAGTACCGAATATACCATGCGAATTGTTGGCGCGAATGCGGTTGCAGACCCTGGACGTTGAGAACATGACGGAATAGACCGCTTCAGAAAATCCCAGGTAGCTTAGGGCCGCTTTGAAGTACGGGAACTTGTCTATCAGAGAGGAGGAGAAGGCCTCCAAATAGATCTCTTCCTGTTTGTAAACAAATGACGTCATAGTGTTCGACAGCGCCACCAATTTGGTAGAGTTGAACAACGCTCAAAGCTAGGGGGCGAACAAGGTCGCGCCCGAAAGCCACGCCTTGATGGGATTACTATGGATTACGAACGATCTTCGGTCCTACTTTTTTTTCAATAGGGGACAGCGAACAAGTGTCCATTCGTGGACTTCTCCTTCCGATTTGTTTCGGTTTCGATCTGTCTACCAACAGCATGATGACGTTTCTCGGGTAGAGGTCTATTGTTGTCGGTTCTTCCTGTGTCACCCGATAGCCCGCGAGGTATCAAGGTCAGCGAAAACGAAACGTTCTCCCTTCTTCGTGACAATAATCTGCCAGGATGCAACGCGTGTGAAAGAGCATTTATTGGGTTTTGCTGAAATACGTCGTACTGTAACCGATCAATGATTGCACGCCCTTTGATCATAAAGTCTCGAAGGAGCGGAGCAGGCGAGCTCGGAAATAACCGTCTGCGAGGCAGCGCGCTGTCTTCTGATTGGCGCACAAAAGTATGTCCCCATGGTGTCGCCGGGGCTCCTCCATCTGCAGAAGCAATGCTGGCCTAAAAAACGTGCGTATTTAATACCTACGGACTTTTCGTGAGAGAAAATTGGCCAAACTGACTGCTGCACACTGTAAAGCATGGTGGTACATGCTTCATACACACGTTTCCGGATGCGACTATCACTTTAAATGTGAGCAAGGTACTTACACCATCGTTTGACAGACTAGGCTGTCCCGTCCCCGTCGTTAGAAACTCTTCACTGTCACCCAGCAACGTTCTTGATAGGTCTTGGTTCTTTTGCGCACCTTGGACCGCATAGAAAATCTAAGATACCGTATTCACACAACCAGTCCCGCTGGAGAGAGACATGATTCGGTATATGCCAAAAAATTTTGCCCACCATGCACGGAAGGCATCATCGACACTCTATTGAATCATTCGACTTGACCATTGTACTGACATACAGGATTGGCTCGCTCAATTCTTCTAACACGTACACATGTGCAACTGTAGACCGTGATCAGATACCCTTCTCCCTTGCATCTTAAAAAGTCGTCACGTTCAATGTCAGTTTAGCTGCTGGCCATTTGCTCTCTATGGCAGCTGTGATGGCAAAGCGACGTCCCGAACGACAGCACAGCCGGCACCGGGATTCGAACCCGGGTACCTCCAAGTCTCGACGTGACATGGCCAAAAGGTTTGGCCTGGGTTTTCCTCAGACGCTTTCAGACATATGTCGGCACAGTTCACTTAGAAGTCGGCCCAGGACGCACATTCCCCCAGGGCGTGAGTCGTGACGCTGCCCACATACGTGAGGCCGACAACGGCAAGCCCCATCACCACCACCACCACAACCACCACGTCCCGAAAGAAAGTTGTCGATTCCAACTTGGGACCAGTGGGAAAAGCTTAAAATGAGCGAGCTGGCGTAAACTTGACGTGGGCAACATATCTCTGAGTTTGGGGTGAAGACAAAGGGGAGAGTCGTCCCCTTGTCTTCACCCCAAACTCAGGGATATTCAATTCAATGCAGTATATTTAACATTAACATGACAGGGAGGCAAAGCAAAAAAGTTGCCAAAAGGCAACCCGACCTGGCCCATATGTTGCCCACATTCAGTGGAAAAGGTTGCACACGAGCGAAACGAGGCTTTATTATAACCTGGATGCAGACCTGGAAGAGAGCACGAACGTAGTCTTCTATCTCTGTATCGAAGCAGAGCTGCCTGTGGTGAATTCCTTGTTTCGTACAAACCATCTCCGGATAAGATTGATGACCCTTATACTGATAATACGCTCCCGGAGTGTGGTAACACTTTATCACCCGGAAAGGGTACACTGAGAACGTTGGAATGGGGTCCTTTTTCATGTCTGACGAGGAATAACTGTCCCCCAGGAAATGGAGTATCGACATAGGGGACCATTGAATATGGTGAACCAGTTAGGATTCGTCGACAAAGTATGTCATCCAAGTAGTGAATTGCGCAGAATCATTCAGTACCGTGGGTAGCATCGTTTGGAATGCTGCTGAAGCTGGGTAAGCTGTGATATATCCAGCAGCTTAGCCCAAACGGAGGTTTATTCTGTCTAACAATGTCCGTAAATTCCACAGCCGGCACCGGGATTCGAACCCTAACAGTCTCGACGTGACAAAGCCAGCAAGCTAACCACTCAGCAACGCGAGCTGGTTTTTCCTGACTTTTCCCCAGATGCTTTTAGGCATATGTCGGCACAGTTCCCTTAAAAGTAGGCCCAGGACGCACATTCCCGTCGGTCGTGACGTTGGCCACCTCACCACCTCCAGAAGGAATGTAGCCAAAGAACAATGCAATTAGGGCTGTGGATTGTACAACCATACTCCCCTCTTGGTTAAAGTTTCATATAAACACCGAAAGGGTCCGGAGGTTATGTTGACGCTGTGAACGGCTGTTGGCTCCTTCACAGCATCACTGTCCGATGCCGTTGACAATACTGCCGGCGACTAAAACTTTGTCAACACCACCCCTGTGAGGAACGCGGGAAATGAAAACTCGGGATCCAGTGATGGGGTTTGTGGTGCGTGACCTTCTCCCTCCTGTTGTCCACATGAAGGCGTGTCAATAATCCGTCGGATGTCTTATGCCAATCTTCTGTAGGATCACGAACAGGAATCCATTTAGACCGAAATTGGGCATGCAAATTGACTGTCGAAGCTTGTGGCATTGTCAGTTTTCTGAGAAGAGTCGTTACGTGATTCCAGAATGACGTCTGGATGCGTGATGCGAAAAACTGTTGACGACCGAACATCAACTGAGCATCCCGTATACGGAACTGTTGAATGTTGCCTGCATACGGCACTGTTCTGTTCCCAAGTTTTTGTAGTGGTTTCAGCCACCATTAGTTGATGGCTGATACGGGGCGGGATATGAAATGAGTGATGCAATTTTCCTTACAGAACAACGACAACAAATAGATCGTGACTTTGACCTTCGGTGATTCACCACCGGAGAGCAGTACACTACCCCATTACACGCGAAACATTAGATGTGAGATATGAAAATGAAGTTAAAGTTATGTGCAAGTACAACAATTGAGATCTCCTCCACTGGCTGCGCTGCGCTACGTCACAAAAACAGTAAGGTGAAGAGAGAGAGAGAGAGAGAGAGAAAAAGAAAATATGAAAGAAGCACAAACGGTAGTTGGGATACAGGGGAGGACCCTACAGAGTCTAGAGCAAGACAAGAGGAACTACAAGAACACCAGAAGATCTCGACGGTGTTGCACATGGCTCCGACATGGGCCAAGAATTGCAGCCAGGTTGAACGCCTGTCGGCTAGCAGTACTCAGCTGAACACAGAGTTGCCGCCTCTCCGTTCCGAAGAGCTCATATTCTGTTAGGAGTGCTCAATGTTCGCTACGACTCCAGATTTGGAGCACAGGATACTGTCACAGTATCCGATCCGGTACTTGAATTGGGGAGTGAAGGCTATATTGAGACGAAGCCTGTGCAGGACGGACGTAAAATGGCGTGGTAAACTGTCTGGAACTGAGAAGGACAAAGTTGGATCCACCGAATACATGAGAGACCTGTCAGTGATGTCCCGACTCCAATGCTGCGAGCAGAGTGCGTCCTCTCGTGCTAGGCGAAATTAGGCGTGTTGTCAGTTGCTTTGGCACGCCGAAGGCAGCAAAAAGTGAACTCAAAGCTCCAGCACCGCACTAGTGAACGTAATACGCATTATCTTTACTTTAGCTTTACTTGGATCTTATACTTTTCTTTACTTTATTGGGACTTATCTTTCCACTTGGATTGGGTGTCAACAGCTAACAGTACATGCTTTCAATAGGTCCAGCGAAATGCAACAACAACAAATATATGGTGGGGTGATTCAGCGAAATCTGAATGCACAGAATGCACAACGTGCCGTGGAGAGTGAGGACGATTCCAAAAAGTGCCCAAGGTTTCATGGCTTTCATGCAGAGGTTTCAGTTGAGCTTGCTCAAGAAAACATCCCACTACATCGTCATCACTTATTTGTTGTTGCCTAAGTGATACAACTGGTGTACCCAGAAGGATGCGGTGAATCCGTCCTGGTCGTTCGGAAAACTTGTCCTCGTTATTCATTCGTTTCTCTGCAACCCTTTGTAGACAGTTAATTGGACAACGGTTCGACGTTGACAGTCTCGAGAGGCAGAATGTCACCAGACCCTCGTCAACATGTGAAGAGGCTCAAAGGGTTCTGGTTAAGCGAACTTGTACTCATGGGCGCTGAGTTTTAGACACAATCGAAACACGAGGAGAGAAAAGGAGAGAAAGCAAACTCTTGGGGAGACAGAAGGGTAGAAAATCCAGCGAACTGGTTAGGAAATGTGCCGATTAGGAAAATGCCTTAGGCCTAAGAATTAGAGGTGACGATTTCGAACAGGGACTGTTCTTCTGAGCACCCTCCTCCTCATTGATATTTAAAGGGCTACGGATGACGTGTTAAGTGTTCATGGGTATTGTAGGTCAACCGCTCGGAGGATAGAAAAATATCTATCCAGTCTTCTACGACAGAGGGATGCATCTTTACACCAGAGTCGATAACAAAGATACGGAGTTGTCAATGAAAAGTACGTACAACGGGACGAAACGGGACAAGAAGCAGAAATGGATGAACATTCCAAAAGATGTATGTGTAGAAAGGGTAACGTGGTTGTCCATTTGTTTGCCGGTGTCACCAATGTGTTGCATTGAGTAGCGGCCGCATTCAACGCAGAATATGACATTGTGGGTGTAATAATTGCTGGCTTAGCTTTTAACGGAGTTAGCGTGTTGTACGTATAGCCTCCATATACTGTAATAAGCCTGAGTTCGGGCAAAAAAGAAGAGCGGACGACACAGAAGGTGTGTCGTCCTTCTTTGCCGAAGCTCTGGCTTTTGTACAGTATAGAGTTGATGTTGATGTTAACGAACAAAAAAAATTATACATATAGAGTTTATGCTATTTTATCAGTTAAAGATGCCTGCATGTTTTGCAGCACATGAGGTTACATGGGAGTGTACCCTCAGTACCATTCAGGGATTTTTCAGCACCCCCGCACCCACCTAACCCCCCCGATCCTGCGACGCCCCCCCCAAATACCGACTACAGAGGCTAATAACGCCATAACAGCAGCGGATATGGACGCAGCCCCCCCCCCCCCCCCCCCGCCACACACACAACACACCCCGAGATGAAAATCCTGTGAATATCCCTACATGGTACTGGATGTTGTTTTTGCTGGTTTTGGCGTTGACCAAGAAGTGGGTTTTTTGCGCGTCAGTATGGGGATGGGGTGGATGAGCCGTTAAAATTCTCGTTGCTCTGGAGGAGGGGCTCGTGTTTACGAATAATGGCATTGATCTTTTTAATTCCCTCGGTATATCCAGTGATGAAGCTTATTTGAGCCACGTCTGGATCTTTTAGTCCAGCGTGAGGGCCTTGTGACGGAGTCTGGGTAGTCCCTTTGACCAGTGTGCTGCAGAGTTTGTCAAGCTTCTCAGCATAATATGGCCTTCGTCGCTCGTCGCCAGGAAAACCTGAATCATCATCATCATCATCTCAGTATAACCTGTGTCACCCGAACAAATCTTACACTTTGTCCATTACGAATACCTTACCTTACAGTGTCGCGGTGACCGCTTAAGTGAAAAGGTTTGTCAGTTGGCTTTTTGTAAAGTGTTGTGGTAAGTAACTGAGGCTAGCTGATGGTGCACGAAATCCATGAAAAAACAAGCCTGAGCAACACGAATTACACGAAAATACGCAAGGAAGCTTAAAACACACAACGAACTTAGTTGTGTATTTTCGTCTAATTCGTGTTGCCCGTGCTCAGGCTTCTTTCATTTTGGAGTTGCGATGACGTTACCGTTATTTAGGATCTTGTCGAAGAAGTTGAGTTAACTGTTGCGATGTCAACTTTAGAGTGTCATATGCGGCGCTTAGTGATTTACGAAATTTTGAAATTCGTGTTCCCAGATTAGAGGTATATCAACGATATATCCAAGGTACACAGTGGGATTTAATGTAAGGGCGATAAGGACCTTGTAGAAGCATGAATATATTTGCGTACATGGGTGCAACTTGTACCGTGTACAAGTTATATTCCTAATTTAACTGGAGGTATAGTTTAGTTCACGGTCTAGTAGGGCGAGGAGGGTTTCCTTGGGTTTCATGTACAAAGGATACTGTGGAGAGATATGATTTCGTCGTTGTGCGGGATGTTTGTATACAGTGATGTTACATCTACAGCGTGGCCAGCATTGTGCTACTACCAAATGTGTCCCTGACTATTCTGAAGTGGTGTGCGTGTACGACAGTGACAGTGTCGGAATGTGATTTAAATAGTGGAATAGAGGGATTTTGAGGGTCTTTCTGTCGGTGTGTTGCTATTAGAAACAGTAGGCCTGCCGGGATGTCAGCAGTGCGTTTACTTTTGTGATTTTGGGAAATAAGTAGAAACGCCCTGGCGCCGGTGTTTGTTGGGGTGAGGTTTCGTTGGTGGAGGCCGTCGTGTATGGTATGGGTCATAAGCGCTGTATATTCTTTCTTAGGTCAGTCTCAGGTATAGAGCTGTATTGCAACCACATTTCTACTCACACCAATTTTACCTTTTGGGTAGAAAATTCTACCCCTTTTTCTTCTTAGAGCAAATGTGAAACAGAGGAGAAAGGATAAGGCCGCTTATACACTCTTGTAATGCAGGTAAAAAATGTCTATGCGCTTTTACCTCTAAAAGTACAGGATGCTAGCGTAACCGAGCATTGACATTGCACAACGTCGCGTAATACTGGGATCTGATTGGCTGTCAAGATCGAAAGTATGCCGAAATACACTGAAATTAATTCATTAACAAATCTGTTCTTTCTCTACGATGTGTACGCGGTACTGTATGTGCACAGAGGTTTACGAAATAGGGCGTGGTCTCGCTCTACAAGTCTGAGACTACTCCGCTAACACATAAAACCGTCATAAGCATTACGGGTTACATTATGATCGTGTAACTCTTGCGTGACACTGCCTGTAACGTCTGGCCACCAGAGAGTTTCTTCTAAGCTCGTTACCGATCCCTATGTAACCTTTACTGCGTTCTCCTTAAAGTTACCTCTGAAAACGTAATCCAGCAAACGGGTTAAATGCGCTAAAAGGACAAGGACAAAGAGTGAGACCAACTGTCCTTGTCCCTATAGCCCTCAACCAACACGGCCAAAGATTCGCTCTTCTAAACGCCAGCTCCACATTTTTCCAATCTTCATCAGCTGCAGCTTTTTCTAGTTGACCGTTGATAAACGACGATCATGCTTCTTGTAAAACGTCGTGAGTAATGTCATTTGTGGCGCGCAAGTAAGTTCGCACTCTGGCTTACAGACACAATATCTGTTAGGAATACTTTCTGGGGAATGTGATTTAATGGCCGCGGCTGTAGGACCTCCAACCTAGCGAGTACAAAATGTGGACGAGGTAAAAAGAGTCACCCGAGTCGTAAACTTGCCATGGATTCCTTCCAGGTTGTAGCGCCCAACTGCTCTTTACGTCTTACAAGATGGAAAATGTGCTTTCTCTGCAAATTTCCGACAAATAATGCCTCTAGGGCAGTAAATTTCTCATTTTAAAACAATTCGTGTACCTGAACCACTCACTCTGGGATTCCAAGATGCGCTCGACGAGTGAAAGCTACAATAAATGTGCATTACATTTCAATTCTTCAATACTTTCAGTCTTTCATTTGAATCTTCGGAGCCTCTCTCAAGTATTATGTTTTATTGATCAAGTCATTCAGCTTGCTGGGTATTTTCTTTCCTCAAAAACTTCTTGGCTCAAAAACGGACGTAGCGACTATATCCTTTCCTAGTCAGAAAACTTTTGTCTAGGAGCCGTGAACAATATCTGACAGCACAACAGTAGGCTTAGAGTAGGAGTGGGAGTAGAGTGATTTTGGGTCAAGTTATATTTCATACATCAATTTACGGGTTTATTGGTAGTCAATTGATGGTAATGTAAACTACCAGTTTTTTGTGACCCATCAGCATGGTCTTAATAATGGTGTACAGAAATGGAACGTTAAACACACGTGTGGTTCAAATCTCAAAATTTCGAAATAATAAATTTCTACCTTCCTGACATCGAATGATGTGAAGGGGAAATAACTATGTTCCAATTTTTGTTTTCGCTCGCAAACTGAAGCTGAACCAACTGACAAAGGACAAACACGATAGCTCCCAACTGTGAGGCTACATCCCATTTTGTTCAATATGTTGAATTAAAAGCGAAAGACAAAATAAACGCGCTTTTCCAGGCTACTCCTAGACCGGAAAACAATAGTTACCAAGAAATACCACGAGAAATAAAAAGAGCAAAATGCGTCAATAGATACGAAAATATTTGCAATAGCGTAGATGGGCGGGTGGATAGTGTCCACAAAAATCCGTTCCCGCGGTGAACATTTATAAATTCCAAAATCCCGGGACTGTAAAAACAGCTCGGGATTCCGAACGTGTGATGTGCAAGACACGATAAAAATATACCCAAGAAAACGGCTCCTTCATAAAAACAACAAAAACTAAATAAATAAAACAAAGAACAAATTTTAAATGTGTTGGTTCCATAAAAATACCGCAAGAAGAATTAATTGTCTGGAAGACACAGGTTATGGACCAAGTCGTTATCAAGGAAATAAAACCTCGGCATGATATTTACGGTAGCTGAGAAAAATGACAATAGCAGTAAGTAGTACACTCTTAAACCCGTACCTTTTATTGTAACTTTTAGAAACATGTAACTTCTATATAGGCGTAGATTTCGAGATTTCTTATAGGTTACACCACTGTAACGTATATTTAGAGGTTAAAAGCGACCAAGGTCATGTCTTTACAACACGAATAGAAGTTACATCTCGGAAAAAACAAAAACAGCTTGTTGTAACTTATAAATGTACCCTCTACTCCGACACTGTAACTTCTAAGCGAAATCTCCAACGATAATTTCTTTGTTAGTTTCTTATCGTTTGTTTTCCTTCTGTTTTTCAGCATAATGCCGCGTTTCAGCCTCCCATTCGAGACGACAGTTGCGAATCTACGCTGTTATTTTTTTATCTGTTTCAGCGTCATCTATACGTCGACTACATGTTATTAATGCTGTATGAACACAGATTATAAGTTCGCAGTCTGGAATACTGATATTATGTTTCTTTCTAAAGGGTGGAAAACCATTGTCAATGCCGCAACCACCAAGATTTCCGATTTCGCTGCGTAGCCGAGCCTGGTCAAGGTCTATCCACACTGAGAGCGGTTTCCTTGAAACGCTCGTCGTCCGTCCGTTAACAAGTGTAATCTGTTTTAATCAGTTGTTTTCCTCGCGTTTATCATAGTATCGTCAGGAACAACGGAAAAGCTAGATGTCGCTAGCAAACAAGGATATTTTCGGTGTTCTCAGGGGAAAGTGTAGTGAGTGCGAAGATTGCAAAGAATATATAACCGAAAACGAACGTCACCACCGCAGCCCTAATTCACACACTTCATACACTGGGTAAGTGTACATTTTGTGCTAGGTACGTGCGTTATTTTGCTAGCAAGAGCTCTTAGCGCATGTTTGTTGTGATTATGGCAAGCGTTTTGCGGTCCTGCATATGAACGCCACTTACGCTTGCTACTTTTCTGCTCTTACTTGGTCGCCAAGTCAATACACCGGCGTGCATTTTGCGAACTGCGGATATATGCATCGAGATATATAATTCGCAGCTTCCTACTGGTTGTATTCTTACGATATTCTAAGACTCAATCGCGGAGTGAACGCCTTCCCGCATTTATGCTGCTTTGTACCTTGTGCTTTGTACGGATTTGAATGGTTCCGTAACTCTCATTGCCCAAACTTTTGTTCCCAGGATCCCACATGCAGGTTCACACACCGTCACCAGCGCAATGCAGTACCTCAGAATCTCGTCCCAGAGCGCCTCCAACGCTGATAACGCAGTAATGTAGTGTCTCCTGCGTTACTGTACACTCATATTCCTCAAGGTTGTGTGCGTTTTATGTAATACTGTATTGTCATTTGCGCTCGCCTCTGCAACACGATTGTGGAATAAATTTTTTTCTGCTGCAATTCTCCATTTCGTTGGGTCTGTTCAGCTTAGCAAACATAGGTCAGTTGTTTTGACTCGCTGGCTTCCTCGCACTTTTATGCATTACTTCTCACTTAGAAGATAGTTCTTTTTTCCACATACATGGTAAAGCGACCATGGTTTCTCCTCGCATCAGAATCGCACTTGTGCACAATGTGTCACCTCTCGAGAGACTTCTGTTTTTGTAATATACATATGTTCAAGATCTCCTTTTCTGCTGGTTCATTTTGGTACCTTGGTGTGTTCTGTAAATGTCTGTCCATATCCCACGCACAGGGTGTTTGTTTTTATTCGCATCACACCAGCGCTCATTTGACAGGTGGGCTATGTTAATTTTCGCAAATTAACCCATCCGTAGTTACAAACATTTCCGACATTTCCTGACGCATGTGTTTGTAACTACGGATCGATTAATTAGCAAAAATTCACATAACCCACCTGCCAAATGAGCGCTACTCTGTTGCGAATAAAAATGAACATCCTGTATAAAAAGCCGCACGTTGGCGTAACCTTTACGGGCAGGTGCTGGATTGAAGGCCGTAACCTCTAATTAGTGGATTTCCTTGTAACTTTTATAAAAGGTACTGCTCAGAGGGTACCTGGTAGCTTCTGAAATAGAGGGTAAAATATTGCGATTTTTTACCCTTTACTAAAGGGTACCGAGTTAAGAGTGTAGTCAGAATTTTTCCAGGCGATAAACAGCGAGTTCCTACGATTGATTGACCGACTGAAAAATTAAAAATATTGAGAAAATGAATGGATTACGTTGAGCTCTGCTAGACCTACGTTGTGTGCACGAATTTTAAAATGAAAAAGGTGAAGATCATATCAACAACATGCAAGTGTAACTGCGATCTCCTTGAGTTTCAGGAGTTCCGGAATGAGGACAGCAAAGTACATTTCGTTCCGAACCCAAACTCAAACTCAAGAAGATGATCGAAAAAGGCGCTCATATTATCTAGACTCTGGCGATATTCATTAGGTTCATCATGGGAAGCGCAGGCTTTTCGGTGCATTCTATTGAATTTTGCAAGCAAGCGAGGTCATCCTTACAACAAAAAACTCTCAATTGAAATTTCCGACATCGTTCGTATGTCTGACATCCTATCTCTTTCATGCAAAAAGGCACACTTTCCAGTATAATTGCTAGCTTTAAAATATGTACTGTGACAATGACTTTCTGGATTCTACATAATATACCGTTGTCTACGTAGTTGCTAGCAATCGTTTCTCCGTTTGGTTTCTTGAAACTCGAGTGAAAGAAATGGCAACAACAACAACAACAACTACATGTGAAAGAAATGGCGTTTGCTCACTTTTGAAGAAATATTCGAAAGAGACGTTGGTAGGGAAGAAAAATGATTACCTGGACCATTTAGAAGCCAGCAGGACGGCAGTCATGGAGCAGCAGACGCAACCCTTGTTGCTTTTCGTGGAACAAGGCGGGGCGTCATTTTTAAAGGGCGTCCAATCAGAACGAAGCATCTTTTCATTTTAATTAGCGCACTCCTTTCTCTGTTGCAACACCACGTGACTAGCACCCCCTCGTTTTCTTTTGGAGCGACGACTGCCGGCTTCGTAAAAATGGGAGCGTTTATTGAGCGCCATCTTGTTAGTCTTTGCGTGGCCGATCGATAGCATCATTTTTCGTCCTATCAGTGTAGACGTAGAAATAACAATTTCATGGAATGGATCGTGTTCATAAGCATCGTCTATTTATTTATTTTTATTAAGGTACCGCCAAAGGGCATTACATGCTAGAAAGACGCTGCGTAATAGCCGTCTCTGCACAACGCCATCGTGTTTATCAAGAGGACAGACACTGAACGTTACATCTACTATCACCTGTAAAAATCTGTTTTTAACTTGTTACTCTGAACTTGGTTATAACATGGCAGACACGTTAAAGGGTATGCTTTCGCGATTCATTTCAAAATATAAAAAGCCAACAATTTCACATCCACCCCATCTTGCGCATAAACTTAAGCATTGCATTGCAAGCAAACTTGCATTGAATAATAAAATAGATGAAAGGTATAGTAAAGTATCATTAGCAAAGTCTTGTCAAAGGCTTTCTTTGGACGGTTAATTTCTTCTCTAGTTCTTTCTACCGATTAATGATGATGAGTGAGTTTGCTTAATGAGCGTTTCCCGACAAACCCGTCACTTGGCCCTCCTTCACAAAGCTCTCGTGAGTGCATGGGAGTCTCTCAAAGTCGGCTCATTTGTAAACACCTTTCAGTTATAGTATTCCTATAATTTAATGCAAATTGTTATTATAAACAATTGATGAATATAGGAGATTTCCTGACACACCTGGGAGTCCAGTCAATCAATGTATTCTTCCGGCTTTTCATACGATGTTATTTATTTATTTCTTTATACGTGCCCACTAACATGCCTAGGCAGAAGTATGGGAAGCGAATTCCTTCTCGTTCGACCAGCAGCCGTGTGTTGATCATTCCACAAATTGGTCGTGTCCTCACATCCGACAATTCATCAGCCAATTGGACAGCATTTGTACGGACGTCCAGCGACTGGTTGTCGTGAAAAAATGTGGTGGCGATGCAATCCCGTGGTTTTGTTACGCAAAGGAAGTTGCGCTCTTCGTCGCCAACCAGAGCCGTACCGTTTTATCTTTCGATTGGAAGGAAAGTTCGGGAGACAAAGGGCGATGGAATACAGCGTGCTATGCGGTTAAGAACGCCCCACAGAAGTCGGCCCAGGAGGACCAACAACGGCGAGCCCTTTGACCACTAAAGACCATCATAAGAAAATGCATGTAGCGTGGGAATGCTAACACATTTTATTTGCATATTTATTATTTTCCGTAGACGTATTCACGTCTGGCACATCTGTACTTAAATGATGCTTTCAAGAAGGAATTTTCTTATCACTATGTTCTCTCGTGCACCAATGAACAGACGCCATTTCACACAGCCAATAGCGAATGCTTCCTCGATCCGTTCACTGAAAGCAAAAAGTTTTTCTTTCGACTGAAAGTTGTGTTTTTGCGTCGGCCACTGCGCATAATTAAACTAATTATGCTCCCCTGGAGCAACATCTCATTATGTGGCACGAGCCGTTATCAGTGCGCCACGCCTGTGCTAGCGGTGATAACGCATCCTTCGAGGGCAAATGAGGCTCTATCCAAAAACATAAAGGAAGGAAACTTTTCGTTGGGATGGAGTCACTTTATTAGGCTTCTCTATAGTGATGATGTTGCAGAAGGATGACCGAGATATCGATTAATTTCCAGTTTGGCAGTTGATGCAACGCAGCCACCGTTCCTTTGTGGAAAGCAACTTTATTTTGAAGATGAGGAATGGGGAGTTTATATCGCTGCTGGTCATGTGGGAAATGAAAGCTACAAACGATGTCAATAGTAATAGCCAACATCATATTCCAAGGTATAATTATTTAAAATGAACAATTTCGTTGTCTAACCGCACTTATTAATGATGCTCTCAAGGTGTGTCCAGACCCTCCTCAGTTTCTGTCGTTGCATAGAGATTCAATTGACCTTAGGAAGTATAGTAGGATGCTTCCCCCCGTGGTGTCACATAGTGATACAAATGGGACACCTTAAACGGGCTGTTGTTCAATGATTTTTTCCCATTAGAGTCGTTTAGGTTTTACGTTAGCCAACATCGCGGACAACCGAAAACTGCTTTCAACTTCTTTCCAGGGCGAAATTGGAAGCTGCTTAGAGTGACGACACAAAGCCCCTGGAACTGGAAAAGGGACTGTAACGCTGAAACTGACGCCAAATACTTTACATGGTTTCTCTCTCTTTTTTCCTTTTTATGTTTGGTAGTGCTACGCACTAACGTTTTCATGCATTTAATTTTATCACATTGTAATTAAATCCATGACGAAAACCCGAGACTGGGAAAAAGACGAAAACAGACGACACAACACAAAGTCTCAAACACAGCTAAAGTTTAATCGACAACCGCACAAACTTTAGCTCTGTTTGAGACTTTGTGTTGTGTCGTCTGTTTTCGTCTTTTTCCCAGTCTCGGGTTTTCGTCATGGATCTTAGCCACCAGCTCGCTTGCTTTTTAACCATTTTATTTGTAATTAAATGTTGCCAATGGTTTCCGTTGAGTAGTGAGCGGGTGCCCTGTAAAGCGTGCTCTGCCGCACAATTACTATGAGAGCGAAAAAGATGCCTTTACAGGGCCCGGTAGGAACAGCCTGCACCCTTTCCCTTGTTTCTCGGTAGGAACTTTTTCAAACTTTCGTCCCATCTCTCTGATTACCAGTAAGGATCCAAAGTACGTAATTATTCTACACATCACTTCAAAGTGGGGTAATCCGTGAGGAAGTGCGCCATTTTTATAATTTGGCTTTGTCGTAGAGCGTTCCGATTTCTTTGACTGTATTGTTCTTTTTTCTTAAAAAACAAACAAACAAAATCGTCAAATCCTTAGCGCTGGACTACATAGGCAGGGAAAGAGAGGAACTGTCACGTGAGCAACACATGACTGGTGTTGTTCACGTGACATTTCCTCTCTTTCCCTGCCTATGTGTCTGCCTGATATGTAACTACATTATGACTCATAATGTAGTTACATATGATGAGGTTAAGGTAATAAATTTTCTTTATATATATATATATATAATGTAGTTTTAACGTCGTCATCTTCCCTTTGCCTTTCTCTCAACAAAGCGCTTCTTTCTCACGTTTTTCCGTGATGGATGTGTCGTCCAATTTATCGTCCGTCTTGCGCAACGTTCCCATATTGCATTACCCAAGTTTTGTACTGACTCTAGATACGTTGCAATGTGTCTTGTGCTATCAATTTAACGGGTTTTTTTTATTCCTTCGTGCTAGTAGTTCTTGTAGTGTACATTTTGTGTACTATGGTGAGCTACCATAGCTGTACACTGCATGCGCGAACACACCAAGGCGGCCGTTATTGGACACAAAATAAACAGCATTATTATTGAAACACCCAATTCGAGTTTTCAAAAAGCGGCTAATTTCTTAGTGGTGTTATAAAGTTATTCAAGTTTTCATTATTTGCCAAGTTCCTTCTTGTCACACCCGGATGCGCGTATCCCTCTACGGTGTCATCTTTAGTCTCGCACTCCATATTGAAGACTTTGACCGTTTTGTGCCCGGCCTCCTCTGATGTTCTTCCTTTATGATAATGGAGCACAACCGAGAGGTCCAACGAGATAGGTGTAATACAAACATCTAGATAGAAAGCGTCTATGGATGGGGTTCCAAAGTCCACACTAGGGAATTTACTTCTTTTTCGTTTCTTTTTGTCACGCATACCAGTACTCGTTATAGTTTTCTCAAGTAATGCATTACATTTCATGTATAGTAAAAAATGGCCTTACGTGTTCCCAATTGTATATGACGTTTGAAGCACGTACCACGAAGAGACGTGATCGATTCCGTTGCCGGATAACGGTTTCGATCAGCGCTACGTACGAATTAAATACGCATCCAACCTCCCCAACAGCTGCCCAACTGTATGCCATCCTTTTCTTTCTGCAGCACATCGTTAATTGTACCCCGTGGGTAGTGTTCACTGTCTCAAAATCTGCACTGCAAGATATTGAAAGTTCTGGCATACGAGGATCATCCGCACCCATAGTGACTTAATGGCTTACGAAACAGGGCACAGGCTGGTTCTCCAGTGGGTTCCAGTCTATTGTGGTGTCGTGGGGAATGGAGCGCCGCGGAAGCATATCTCTCGTCTCGAAGACGGACGAGTATTGCGCTGCTGAGAAGGGACCCTTCGACGACACCCCAACTGACATTCTCCCCCCATCTATGCTGAGCAAAGTTGATCCAAGGCTCGCTTTCCGCGAAACACCTCTCGTGCTGCATTCATTCATGGAATGCGACTCGATGTGAGCAAGTCGGTACATTTGATGTCTCGAATGAACGGGAAAAAATATATGTTGAAGCAATCGGTCAGTTAGGAGAAATAAACGATTTCGGAATTCTCGGCGCTGTGCGGGAAATAGGAGAGGAGGAAAAGCTGCATCTCAGAAGAAGATGTCGTCACGCCCGGGTTTGAGCGTCCCCAGCAAGGCTATTTCTTGTTGCATTGCAGTGATTTCTTACTCCGACTTTAGACCACCTAGGGCACAAGCAGCTTCTGTGTCGGTACTAGCCGTAACTAGAGATGCGAAGCCCCGAAAAAACAACGGAAATTTTTTTGGGGAAAAAGTTTTTTTCGTTTTTTTTCCTCGTCTCCGGAAAAATAGCCCAAAATTTCCAGGCGACAAAATTCAAAAATATAAATTTTTGTGCCTTCGACGCGTTCCAACCCGCCAACAGTGCTTTAGGTGCCTCTAATCCACCAACAACCACCAACTTAGAGCTCCGTCTGGCCGCTCCAAGCGATCACATAATGTCGGAGTTGTGGTGGGAATGGACGAGTTGTTCTAATTACCTATCGCTGAGCAGACAGTAGTCTCATGGGATGCTCTGCTCCGCATTTATGCCCAGAGGGTGAACATTACTAAAGTTTCTACCTCATTGTATGCTGTGGCTTGGCCGGCAATGCTTCGATTCAGCAGTAACGACGTTTGTTTCCATTTTTCAGAAAACCCCCCGAAAAAAAACTTTTTTTTTCGAGCGATTCAAAATTTCCGGAAATTTTGCATCTCTAGGCATAACGCTGTAAAAGCCACATGGCTGTTACAGCCCAGTGGCGTTACCGCTTGGGACAAGTTGACACTCCCCGATGCGGTCACTGCGCTGGCCTAGAAGATGTAGAGCACATTGTTCTTCGTTGCCCACAGTGCCAACCTTCCCGAACCATGCTCTCCGGGTCTCTCGTCCCCTCTCTCTATCAAATTCGCTTCGTCCAGCCCACCAACGCTCTGCCCTTAAAGCATTTTTGGACACGATAACACTTGAATCCTGAGATGTAGCTCGACCCTCTTAGATTTCGCTGAAAAAGTTGCTTGCATTCCCTTATGGGTGTGTATGTAGGATATACACTTTTTTTCTAAAGGTTTTGTGTTCTTGAGCATCGGGGGAGCCTCGAACTGTTGCGCGCGTCCTTCTTACACATAGAGACGGCATTTCTGCGCTTTCTTTGTCTGGTGTTAAAGAGAGCAAATGGAACGAGAAAATCCGGTGACGTCGTAAGAGCTCATGAATGGAGCGCGTTTTGGGCCAAGTTTGCGATTAATTTTTTGCAAGTTAGCAGTCTCTCAGGAGCCTGAGATTATTAACTAAGCAATCGAGAATATCGACCATTCGTAGAAAATGACACTTTTCATATAGTATTTTCATATACCTGAGGTCGTCTAGGATGTGAATGAAGTCCTGCCATTTGTGGGACAGATCCTCTTCTATAACATATTGAAAATCTACAGGTGTATTTTTCCTTAAACAAAAAAATAAAATAAAAATCGTCACCATACTCCGCTGAAGTTCATTCGTGAGTTGAGGTCTTCTAGGAAGTAAAATAAATGTGCCTTTGTGGAAGACACCCTCTCCCATAACATTCTGAAAGTCTACGTGTGTATTTCTTCTTACGCGAGAACAAAAAAAAAATAGTCAGCGCATTACAATACATACCATTCGTCACTTGTGCCTCCACAAGCATGACTTTGGCATGCCACGTAGCACTTTTTTCTTCTTCATCCCGTGGTAAAGAGCAATGTGACTGCGTTGGCAGTACAGTTTAGCGTCCGCAGCTATAGCACTAGCTTGCAGCGCCCCTGTTGAATGCAGATATTCTGACACCAGTGCAGCTCTTCCTCTGCATGGGTGAAAAAAAGAAAAAAGCTAGAAGAGAGTGCATGTGTTGTGGCTCACCGCCGAGGACTTACGGTTGGAGAAGAAATTACTGAACGTGAAGCACAATGAGGCATGCTTTATCCAGGGCACTTTGCATGCTCATTATGGCTCATAGCTCATTTGCATGGCATCATGGCTCAACAGTATGGGCCATCCATACTGTTACTTTGAGCCTACATCTTCTGTTCAGGTATATGCAGCAGAAACGTCTACTTCCAGTGAAACAAAGACAGTGCGTGTTCAGCTACTTTTTTTCATTGTTTACTTTGTGTTGTCTGAGAAGTGCGCGCGAGACCATAACCAATGGCTTCCAAAGACTGTTACGTCACGTTCTGACGTGCCTGAGTCAATAGCTATGGTCAGCTGGCGCAGTAAGATCCACAGCAAACCGTGAAAGAAACGTCATGATAATGGTACCTCACAGAGTGGAAGCAAATGCGCTGACCAAGTTTTTCCCCGTTTAAGAATATATACGCCAGCAGATTTTTAATGTTATAGGAGATGGTTTGTCCTTAAAATGGTGTGACTTTTTTTCACTTCCCAGACGACTTCAGGTATGTGAAAGCAATCATAAATGAGGACGAATCTGCTACGAAGCAACGACTGTGAGTGTTAAGTTGGTAGAACTTGGCAGAACATCAGAAGGCGAAATTCGTCCAAGGGGTTATAATGGTACCGTACAGACGGGATGCAAGTGCGTTGACGAATCTTTTTTTCTCGCGTAAGAACAAATACATCTGTCGATTTTCAAAATGGTAAAGGAGAGGGTCTCTTTTCACTGAAGATGGTCACAAAGGCATCACTTTTTACTTACTAGACGACCTCAACTAACGAATGAGCTGCAGTGTAGTATGGTGAGAGAAAAAATACACCTGTAGATTTTCAATATGTTAGAGGAGACGATTTGTTTCACATCCTAGATGACTTGAGGTATGTGAAAATACTATCTGAAAAGTGTCATTTTTTGCGAATTGTCTATATTCTCGGTCGCTTAGTTACACAATGAATATATATCAGCTTCATATTTTTACGTGAAGCTAATCTCCATACAGTAGTCTATGAGGATACATAATCTCGGGATCCCGCGAGAATAGTAACTTCCCAAAATTAATCGTAAACCTCCGTTCTTAAACTCTCACCACGTCACCAAATTTATTATCGTTGTATATGCACCTCGCGAAGGTAGCTCGACCCTTCCCCTCCAACACCAGGCAAAGGAGGTGCAGAAATGCCGTCTCTATGTGGAAGAAAGGACGCTCGGAACGGACAACACTTTTTCATGTTTAGGCCAAGTTAAAGGCTCCCCCAATGCTCAAGAAAAGAAAATGTTGAGAAAAAAGTTTATATCACACCCCAAAGGGAACGCACAGAATTTTTTTTTCATCTCTGGCTGGGACGGCCCTCCTTATTGTAGGGGGGGGGGGGGGGGGGGCTCATTATTTCATTGCCCACACCACCATCAGCAATGGGGTAGAGAAACTCCCCGTTCATCATCTTAAAAACAAAGTTGTTGTTTAAAATATGAAAGCGTAATATAGCATTGATAAGATTAATTGCAGCGTAGAAGACGTTTGTGTTGAAAGACTCGCACCTTGGTCGGTGACAAAAGCGGCTGCTTTGGGATTTAAACAATGCCCCAATTTTCGACTCAAGTTACCAATAATGTGACTACCCTCCCATACTAGCGCCGCGAAGCACCTGTGGCTATACGAGCGGCATACATGTTTCTCTTTCAAACAGTGGACACCACAAAAGGTGACTCTAATTTACTCTCCGTGTAGGACAACTACTTTAAATGTCAAATGACATAAAATATAGGTGCGACTCTTGAGTCGAAAATACTCAGCCTCGTACCCTTACGCGATTCCACGTCGTCTTGTTGAATGCTGCACTCGAGCGCTTTTCATTATGGCTCAGTCGTTGCTGCACGAATATTTATTTATACATAATGGCCTACCTAGCAATATGTGAAAGAAAGCGCTTCTTCAGACTGAATACATGTGCATGGCAGTCCACTCACATCAAGTTGGTTAATACGGTAAGGCTTAACTCAGTCGCTTTCGTCCACAATCTCAGTTGGGGTTTTATTTATTTATTATTTATTTGGCGATACTGCGAGCCCATCTCGGGCCCAAGCAGGTGTCTTCACAATAATCAAAAGTAAGCGCAACAATACACAACTAGCGATGACGTTAAAAAAAAGAAGAAAAAAAAGAAAGACTAAACATATTACGAGGTACGCAAAACGAGGCCTTTGTGAGCAGCGTGTGAAGGGCATTAACAAATCCTATTACAGGATCAATGGGTACAATATTGGGCGTCTTCTATTTTTCGGCAAAAGGCTGCCTACCGTCTAAAATGGTAATGACAAAGTAACGTGAAAGAATTATTTGATGTTATTATTTAGTGTCTATTCCTTTTGCAGATTAGATACTCGTGTGTGGCCAACAACGGCAACCGTGCTTTAAATGTGACTCTTCGGGTTTGCATTTATCATAACCTGTGCGTGGTAGGATATTAATAAAGATTAGGTTTGGATTGGAACTTGAACATACGTGAATCTTGGTGTCAATGTGATTACTAAATGCGGATTGGTTCTGCTCTCCCCTCCTAGACTCGACGAGATGAGATATTTCCACGCTGGCGTAGATGTGATGAAATTGCGTTGTTGCATTATTGATGATTTGGCATGATGAGCATGCAAAGAAGTGACGCTCTCACGTGTCTTACGCATCAAGAAGATGAAACCACCGTGGGCAATAAAACGCGTCCGAAAACTCTCACAGACGTAAGTCACTTTCTATGCTAGTATATATATCTACGAAAGACGTTCAAGTTTCTCCCCTCACTGCGGCCACATGCTAAAACTTTTGAGCTTCTTGTCCAAAGTTTCTTCTCGAGTTTACAACGCTGTCGAGGGATAATTAATCACGAGGGAAGAAAAATACCTATACAACAGTAGGCCGGGGGACAAACCGGTCAACACGCCGTGCGCACAGCGTCATCCATTCTTGAGCGGGGGAAAACATGTCTCCGGGACAAACAACAAGGAAACCAAATTAGGCTTAGCCACGTCCTCCCATGCAAACACAATATGCTGACAGGGAACACAAAGTTTATGATGAAAGCTCCCCACCCATGCACGTTGTTAAATATGGAATCCTATCTACACATTGGATTGATCAAACACATTCTGCTGTGGCACTCTAAAAAATGAACTTGACCACGAACTACGCCAACCACTACAGATTTGTGCAAAGCGCGAGGCGTACGCCTTTGTGACAATTAACATCTCTACATAAGTGTCACAAAAAGGCGTTTTTTACAAATCAGGGAACAGAACGATGTCACTCGTAGGAGCGTGCTACGTGGTTCATTTTACGGGAACAGGTGGGGTTTTTGTTTTCACTTTTTCATACCCACACGTAGGATGTCCAATCGTACACTCTTAGAAATGCCGCATAGCACGCTCCTAGCCGTTGTCCTAGCCAACCATAATCTCGAATGATATCGCTACCTTCCCTGATTTGCTGAAAACGAGAGGCGTACGCCTTTTTTGTGACAATTATGAACAGCATAAGTGTCACAAAATAGGCTCTGCCCAACGTTTTCAACAAATCAGGGACGAGAACTTTGTCATTCGGAATGTTGGTTGGCTAGGAGCGTGCTATGTGGTGTTTTAAGAGTATTTAGCACGCATTTTAGTGTTCGTGCAATGGAAGGGTAACGGCCGTATTTTCGTTTTCGTTATCCGTTTCTGATAGCAGCTTTTCAATTTCGTTTCCGTTACGTTTCCGTTACTGTTTCTGGTAACGGAACAGCTGTTACAGAGCTGCGGGAGGATAGGTTGTCCGGCTCTGTCAGCACCCTGTTTTGCCCAAGTATTACTGTCATTACACGAGTAATTTTACGCCGTTGGGGTGCGCACATCTTGCAAGATTTTTATAGAGATGTAGGAACATGTCTTCAGCCACTCTGAGTCCAGCAACCCAAGGAAGTAACCTCGATCTAATGTCGCATTCATAGGCGGATGCTCTCAACAATACTGCCACAGCCACGCTGAAATGAAGAAAGTAAAAACGAAGAAAGTAAAAAATAAGAATAAAAATCGTAGGTTGTCGTTGTCGCGCTATGGTGGAGTAGAGTGAGTGGAGTCTTTGTCGTGTAAGTCTCATGTCTTGATGTCTTGACGAGGTAGATAACGACGACGAGTAGGTAAGCGAGTGATGCACCCTCGACATCCAATATTGCGCTTTGTTTCCATGCTCTCGTGTAGTATTTAGAGCATTACAGGGAATGGAGTCATCAAAATGCAAAAATAAAATGAAAAGCCACTGAAATGTCATCGCACAACAGTAACAGCCATTACCCGAATTCAATACCGGACGACACATTTTCCTTTCCGTTTCCGTTATCGTTACCATTTCCAATTTCAGTAATATACCGTTTCTGTTACCGTTATCCTTCCCCGGTTCGTGCAGCCAATCCGGAATATGTTGTTTTAAATCGGTAACTTCAACGCTACATATTCCACGGGGATTGCGCTCGCGCATTATGTATAATAGAAATAAAATATGTGTGCTTCTAGAAAAATCACGACGTAGCATGCAGGCGTTAAAAATACCTTTTCTCATACGGTGTGTGGAACAGACGAAGGCAGTGGTGTGGCTCCACAACTTGCTCGTGAGTCTTCGCAGGAGATGAACACAAAGCGAGGGTTGTCTTTGCGAGTTTGGACTGAACCGTGGAACGGTAGCTCCAACCTTCAGGTAGTGAAGGCCAGTCCTGCTATTGGGTCTACTCGCATCTTCTTAGCCGGTGGATTACAAACTCACCAGGAAAGGTGAACCAATTATCTTGGTCGCGTAACATGCTCTTCGCGCCGTTAAGTAAATTTTTCCACAAGAATTTCTCGTCTTCAGGAGTGGCGTGAAGCACAATACTATGTCCTAAGCGAGACGTCGTTCACTCACAGCGCTTTCAGGCCTAAGAGGAATGGCTTGAGAAAGACCCCCGGCACTTCTGGACCAAAAAATTATCATGGATACACTATGGTATTAATAGACATTTCCCAAAGTTTTACTGGGGAACATTGCGCGGTTTATGCAAAGCTAAGCAACGCGTAGAGCCTGTGGCGTGCTGCCCCCTGCACCGCAGGCTACTGCCTCCAAAAGCAGGCAACTGTCAATGGAGGACCAGGAAAACAACCCTTTTCCACTGATAAATTTTCAACTTTGTACACTACATATATGGTGCAAGCAACTATGTGACGTCATATTGAGTTCCTTGCACATACTGGGGTACTGAGCAGGGCCATTTATTTGCGTTGCAGACGTTTTGCTTTTGTACAACTCGCATGAAAATGATAAGATAAAGGTGTAAGCAAAAATGCTTCCACGCGGCTATATGCTTCGGTCGGGTTTGTAATGCAAAGTATCCATCTCGCGTTGCTATACTGGTGGAGGCAGTTTCCTTACCTGCTGCGACATTGGCAGTAGCTTGTGCATGCACTAGACTGGTGCCCACAAGTCCAAATTATCGTTTTTGGCATCGTGCGACAAGCAGCGGCGTATCTGAGCTGTTGCGTTGTAGCGTGCCTGGCCCGGGATGCTCACCAACGCTCTCCCTCCACCGGAGAGTGCGCGCGCCTCCGCGTAGTATGTTCAGCGAAAAAAATATTTTCTCGCGCTTATCAAAAAGTACCTCTTCAGTTTTTTATATGTTTTGGCCGAGGGTTTCCTTTACCTAATGTATACCAAATGACTGTTTTATGACGACCGCTTCCTTTTCAAAATTGGCCATAAACACGTTAAACTTTGCGAAAATCGCCAGGTTTAAGGTGTACTATGGCAAAAACA